>NC_142067.1:78647552-78958719 GCF_059756535.1 Pantherophis guttatus
AAAAACGCCTTCAAGTTTCAAGTACGACCGTTCCCTGAGAAGTTAGACCAAAGTGCATCTCAGAATTGGCAGTAGGGCTCATTTCAGCCAGAACACGTAACTTTTGAAACAGAGCTCAGATTTGCAGAAGTAGCACATATTCATGCTCCACACGGTCTGAAAAGATCAAAAACACCTTCAAGTTTCAAGTACGTGTTTTCCCTGAGGAATTAGACCAAAGTGCATCTCAGAATTGGCAGTAGGGCTCATTTCATCCAGAACACGTAACTTTTTACAGAGAGCTCAGATTTGCAGAAGAAACACATATTCATGCTCCTCACAGTCTGAAAAGCACAAAAACGGCTTCAATTTTCAAGTACGAGCTTTCCCTGAGGAGTTAGACCAAAGTGCATCTCAGAATTGGCAGTAGGGCGCAATTCAACCAGAAAACGTAACTTTTGAAACAGAGCTCAGATTTGCAGAAAAATACATATTCATGCTCCTCACAGTCTGAAAAGCACAAAAACGGCTTCAATTTTCAAGTACGAGGTTTCCTTGAGCAGTTAGACTAAAGTGCATCTCAGAATTGGCAGTACGGCGCAATTCAACCAGAAAACGTAACTTTTGAAACAGAGCTCAGATTTGCAGAAGTAACATATATTCATGCTCCTCACGGTCTGAAAAGATCAAAAATGCCTTCAAGTTTCAAGTACGAGTTTTCCCTTAGGAATTAGACCAAACTGCATCTCAGAATTGGCAGTAGGGCTCATTTCAGCCAGAACACGTAACTTTTTACAGAGAGCTCAGATTTGCAGAAGAAACACATATTCATGCTCCTCACAGTCTGAAAAGATCAAAAACGCCTTCAAGTTTCAAGTACGAGCTTTCCCTGAGGAGTTAGACCAAAGTGCATCTCAGAATTGGCAGTAGGGCGCAATTCAACCAGAAAACGTAACTTTTGAAACAGAGCTCAGATTTGCAGAAGAAACACATATTCATGCTCCTCACGGTCTGAAAAGATCAAAAACGCCTTCAAGTTTCAAGTACGACCTTTCCCTGAGAAGTTAGACCAAAGTGCATCTCAGAATTGGCAGTAGGGCTCATTTCAGCCAGAACACGTAACTTTTTACAAAGAGCTCAGATTTGCAGAAGAAACACATATTCATGCTCCTCACGGTCTGAAAAGCACAAAAACGCCTTCAATTTTCAAGTACGAGCTTTCCCTGAGAAGTTAGAGCAAAGTGCATCTCAGAATTGGCAGTAGGGCTCATTTCAGCCAGAACACGTAACTTTTTACAGAGATCTCAGATTTGCAGAAGAAACACATATTCATGCTCCTCACGGTCTGAAAAGATCAAAAACGCCTTCAATTTTCAAGTACGACCTTTCCCTGAGAAGTTAGACCAAAGTGCATCTCAGAATTGGCAGTAGGGCTCATTTCAGCCAGAAAATGTAACTTTTGTCACAGAGCTCAGATTTGCAGAAGAAACACATATTCATGCTCCTTACAGTCTGAAAAGCACAAAAACGCCTTCAATTTTTAATTACGAGCTTTCCCTGAGAAGTTAGAGCAAAGTGCATCTCAGAATAGGCAGGAGGGCTCATTTCAGCCAGAACACGTAACTTTTTACAGAGAGCTCAGATTTGCAGAAGAAACACATATTCATGCTCCTCACGGTTTGAAAAGCACAAAAATGCCTTCAAGTTTCAAGTATGAACTTTCCCTGAGGAGTTAGACCAAAGTGCATCTCAGAATTGGCAGTAGGGTGCAATTCAACCAGAAAACGTAAGTTTTGAAACAGAGCTCAGATTTGCAGAAGTAACACATATTCATGCTCCTCACAGTTTGAAAAGCACAAAAACGCCTTCAAGTTTCAAGTACGAGCTTTCCCTGAGGAGTTAGACCAAAGTGCATCTCAGAATTGGCAGTAGGGCGCAATTCAACCAGAAAACGTAACTTTTGTAACAGAGCTCAGATTTGCAGAAGTAACATATATTCATGCTCCTCACGGTCTGAAAAGATCAAAAATGCTTTCAAGTTTCAAGTACGAATTTTCCCTTAGGAATTAGACCAAACTACATCTTAGAATTGGCAGTAGGGCTCATTTCAGCCAGAACACGTAACTTTTTACAGAGAGCTCAGATTTGCAGAAGAAACACATATTCATGCTCCTCAGTCTGGAAAGCACAAAAACGCCTTAAAGTTTCAAGTACGAGTTTTCCCTGCGGTATTAGACCAAAGTGCATCTCAGAATTGGCAGTAGGTCTCATTTCAGCCAGAACACGTAACTTTTAACACAGAGCTCAGATTTGCAGAAGAAACACATATTCATGCTCGTCACAGTGTGAAAAGCACAAAAACGTCTTCAAGTTTCAAGTACGAGCTTTCCCTGAGGAGTTAGACCAAAGTGCATCTCAGAATTGGCAGTAGGGCTCATTTCAGCCAGAACATGTAACTTTATACAGAGAGCTCGGATTTGAAGAAGAAACACATATTCATGCTCCTCACGGTCTGAACAGCACAAAAACGCCTTCAAGTTTCAAGTACGAGTTTTCCCTGAGGAGTTAGACCAAAGTGCATATCAGAATGGGCAGTAGGGCGCAATTCAACCAGAAAACGTAACTTTTGAAACAGAGCTCAGATTTGCAGAAGAAACACATATTCATGCTCCTCACGGTCTGAAAAGATCAAAAACGCCTTCAAGTTTCAAGTACGACCGTTCCCTGAGAAGTTAGACCAAAGTGCATCTCAGAATTGGCAGTAGGGCTCATTTCAGCCAGAACACGTAACTTTTTACAAGGAGCTCAGATTTGCAGAAGAACCACATATTCATGCTCCTCACGGTCTGAAAAGCACAAAAACGCCTTCAATTTTCAAGTACGAGCTTTCCCTGAGAAGTTAGAGCAAAGTGCATCTCAGAATAGGCAGGAGGGCGCAATTCAGCCAGAAAACGTAACTTTTTACAGAGAGCTCAGATTTGCAGAAGAAACTCATATTCATGCTCCTTACAGTCTGAAAAGCACAAAAACGCCTTCAATTTTCAATTACGAGCTTTCCCTGAGAAGTTAGAGCAAAGTGCATCTCAGAATAGGCAGGAGGGCTCATTTCAGCCAGAACACGTAACTTTTTACAGAGAGCTCAGATTTGCAGAAGAAACACATATTCATGCTCCTCACGGTTTGAAAAGCACAAAAATGCCTTCAAGTTTCAAGTATGAACTTTCCCTGAGGAGTTAGACCAAAGTGCATCTCAGAATTGGCAGTAGGGTGCAATTCAACCAGAAAACGTAAGTTTTGAAACAGAGCTCAGATTTGCAGAAGTAACACATATTCATGCTCCTCACAGTTTGAAAAGCACAAAAACGCCTTCAAGTTTCAAGTACGAGCTTTCCCTGAGGAGTTAGACCAAAGTGCATCTCAGAATTGGCAGTAGGGCGCAATTCAACCAGAAAACGTAACTTTTGAAACAGAGCTCAGATTTGCAGAAGTAACATATATTCATGCTCCTCACGGTCTGAAAAGATCAAAAATGCCTTCAAGTTTCAAGTACGAGTTTTCCCTTAGGAATTAGACCAAACTGCATCTCAGAATTGGCAGTAGGGCTCATTTCAGCCAGAACACGTAACTTTTTACAGAGAGCTCAGATTTGCAGAAGAAACACATATTCATGCTCCTCACAGTCTGAAAAGATCAAAAACGCCTTCAAGTTTCAAGTACGAGCTTTCCCTGAGGAGTTAGACCAAAGTGCATCTCAGAATTGGCAGTAGGGCGCAATTCAACCAGAAAACGTAACTTTTGAAACAGAGCTCAGATTTGCAGAAGTAGCACTTATTCATGCTCCACACGGTCTGAAAAGATCAAAAACGCCTTCAAGTTTCAAGTACGAGTTTTCCCTGAGGAATTAGACCAAAGTGCATCTCAGAATTGGCAGTAGGGCTCATTTCAGCCAGAACACGTAACTTTTTACAGAGAGCTCAGATTTGCAGAAGAAACACATATTCATGCTCCTCACAGTCTGAAAAGCACAAAAACGCCTTCAATTTTCAAGTATGAACTTTCCCTGAGGAGTTAGACCAAAGTGCATCACAGAATTGGAAGTAGGGCGCAATTCAACCAGAAAATGTAACTTTTGAAACAGAGCTCAGATTTGCAGAAGAAACAATTATACATGCTCCTCACAGTCTGAAAAGCACAAAAACGCCTTCAAGTTTCAAGTACGAGCTTTCCCTGAGGAGTTAGACCAAAGTGCATCTCAGAATTGGCAGTAGGGCGCAATTCAACCAGAAAACGTAACTTTTGAAACAGAGCTCAGATTTGCAGAAAAAACACATATTCATGCTCCTCACAGTCTGAAAAGCACAAAAACGGCTTCAATTTTCAAGTACGAGGTTTCCTTGAGCAGTTAGACTAAAGTGCATCTCAGAATTGGCAGTAGGGCGCAATTCAACCAGAAAACGTAACTTTTGAAACAGAGCTCAGATTTCCAGAAGTAACATATATTCATGCTCCTCACGGTCTGAAAAGATCAAAAATGCCTTCAAGTTTCAAGTACGAATTTTCCCTTAGGAATTAGACCAAACTACATCTTAGAATTGGCAGTAGGGCTCATTTCAGCCAGAACACGAAACTTTTTACAGAGAGCTCAGATTTGCAGAAGAAACACATATTCATGCTCCTCAGTCTGGAAAGCACAAAAACGCCTTAAAGTTTCAAGTACGAGTTTTCCCTGATGTATTAGACCAAAGTGCATCTCAGAATTGGCAGTAGGTCTCATTTCAGCCAGAACACGTAACTTTTAACACAGAGCTCAGATTTGCAGAAGAAACACATATTCATGCTCGTCACAGTGTGAAAAGCACAAAAACGTCTTCAAGTTTCAAGTACGAGCTTTCCCTGAGGAGTTAGACCAAAGTGCATCTCAGAATTGGCAGTAGGGCTCATTTCAGCCAGAACATGTAACTTTATACAGAGAGCTCGGATTTGAAGAAGAAACACATATTCATGCTCCTCACGGTCTGAACAGCACAAAAACGCCTTCAAGTTTCAAGTACGAGTTTTCCCTGAGGAGTTAGACCAAAGTGCATATCAGAATGGGCAGTAGGGCGCAATTCAACCAGAAAACGTAACTTTTGAAACAGAGCTCAGATTTGCAGAAGAAACACATATTCATGCTCCTCACGGTCTGAAAAGATCAAAAACGCCTTCAAGTTTCAAGTACGACCGTTCCCTGAGAAGTTAGACCAAAGTGCATCTCAGAATTGGCAGTAGGGCTCATTTCAGCCAGAACACGTAACTTTTTACAAAGAGCTCAGATTTGCAGAAGAAACACATATTCATGCTCCTCACGGTCTGAAAAGCACAAAAACGCCTTCAATTTTCAAGTACGAGCTTTCCCTGAGAAGTTAGAGCAAAGTGTATCTCAGAATTGGCAGTAGGGCGCAATTCAGCCAGAAAATGTAACTTTTGAAACAGAGCTCAGATTTGCAGAAGTAACACATATTCATGCTCCTCACGGTCTGAAAAGATCAAAAACGCCTTCAATTTTCAAGTACGACCTTTCCCTGAGAAGTTAGACCAAAGTGCATCTCAGAATTGGCAGTAGGGCTCATTTCAGCCAGAAAATGTAACTTTTGTCACAGAGCTCAGATTTGCAGAAGAAACACATATTCATGCTCCTTACAGTCTGAAAAGCACAAAAACGCCTTCAATTTTCAATTACGAGCTTTCCCTGAGAAGTTTGAGCAAAGTGCATCTCAGAATAGGCAGGAGGGCTCATTTCAGCCAGAACACGTAACTTTTTACAGAGAGCTCAGATTTGCAGAAGAAACACATATTCATGCTCCTCACGGTTTGAAAAGCACAAAAATGCCTTCAAGTTTCAAGTATGAACTTTCCCTGAGGAGTTAGACCAAAGTGCATCTCAGAATTGGCAGTAGGGTGCAATTCAACCAGAAAACGTAAGTTTTGAAACAGAGCTCAGATTTGCAGAAGTAACACATATTCATGCTCCTCACAGTTTGAAAAGCACAAAAACGCCTTCAAGTTTCAAGTACGAGTTTTCCCTTAGGAATTAGACCAAAGTGCATCTCAGAATTGGCAGTAGGGCTCATTTCATCCAGAACACGTAACTTTATACAGAGAGCTCGGATTTGAACAAGAAACACATATTCATGCTCCTCACGGTCTGAACAGCACAAAAACGCCTTCAAGTTTCAAGTACGAGTTTTCCCTGAGGAGTTAGACCAAAGTGCATATCAGAATGGGCAGTAGGGCGCAATTCAACCAGAAAACGTAACTTTTGAAACAGAGCTCAGATTTGCAGAAGAAACACATATTCATGCTCCTCACGGTCTGAAAAGATCAAAAACGCCTTCAAGTTTCAAGTACGACCGTTCCCTGAGAAGTTAGACCAAAGTGCATCTCAGAATTGGCAGTAGGGCTCATTTCAGCCAGAACACGTAACTTTTTACAAAGAGCTCAGATTTGCAGAAGAAACACATATTCATGCTCCTCACGGTCTGAAAAGCACAAAAACGCCTTCAATTTTCAAGTACGAGCTTTCCCTGAGAAGTTAGAGCAAAGTGCATCTCAGAATTGGCAGTAGGGCGCAATTCAGCCAGAAAATGTAACTTTTGAAACAGAGCTCAGATTTGCAGAAGTAACACATATTCATGCTCCTCACGGTCTGAAAAGATCAAAAACGCCTTCAATTTTCAAGTACGACCTTTCCCTGAGAAGTTAGACCAAAGTGCATCTCAGAATTGGCAGTAGGGCTCATTTCAGCCAGAAAATGTAACTTTTGTCACAGAGCTCAGATTTGCAGAAGAAACACATATTCATGCTCCTTACAGTCTGAAAAGCACAAAAACGCCTTCAATTTTCAATTACGAGCTTTCCCTGAGAAGTTTGAGCAAAGTGCATCTCAGAATAGGCAGGAGGGCTCATTTCAGCCAGAACACGTAACTTTTTACAGAGAGCTCAGATTTGCAGAAGAAACACATATTCATGCTCCTCACGGTTTGAAAAGCACAAAAATGCCTTCAAGTTTCAAGTATGAACTTTCCCTGAGGAGTTAGACCAAAGTGCATCTCAGAATTGGCAGTAGGGTGCAATTCAACCAGAAAACGTAAGTTTTGAAACAGAGCTCAGATTTGCAGAAGTAACACATATTCATGCTCCTCACAGTTTGAAAAGCACAAAAACGCCTTCAAGTTTCAAGTACGAGCTTTCCCTGAGGAGTTAGACCAAAGTGCATCTCAGAATTGGCAGTAGGGCGCAATTCAACCAGAAAACGTAACTTTTGAAACAGAGCTCAGATTTGCAGAAGTAAAATATATTCATGCTCCTCACGGTCTGAAAAGATCAAAAATGCCTTCAAGTTTCAAGTACGAGTTTTCCCTTAGGAATTAGACCAAACTGCATCTCAGAATTGGCAGTAGGGCTCATTTCAGCCAGAACACGTAACTTTTTACAGAGAGCTCAGATTTGCAGAAGAAACACATATTCATGCTCCTCACAGTCTGAAAAGCACAAAAACGGCTTCAATTTTCAAGTACGAGCTTTCCCTGAGGAGTTAGACCAAAGTGCATCTCAGAATTGGCAGTAGGGCTCATTTCAGCCAGAACATGTAACTTTATACAGAGAGCTCGGATTTGAAGAAGAAACAATTATTCATGCTCCTCACTGTCTGAAAAGGACAAAAACACCTTCAAGTTTCAAGTAGGAGTTTTCCCTGAGGAGTTAGACCAAAGTGTGTCTCAGAATTGGGAGTAGGGCTCAATTCAGCCAGAAAACGTAACTTTTGTCACAGAGCTCAGATTTGCAGATGTAACACATATTCATGCTCCTCACGGTCTGAAAAGATCAAAAACGCCTTCAGGTTTCAAGTATGAGGTTTCCCTGAGGAGTTAGACCAAAGTGCATATCAGAATTGGCAGTAGGGCTCATTTCAGCCAGAACACGTAACTTTTTACAAAGAGCTCAGATTTGCAGAAGAAACACATATTCATGCTCCTCACGGTCTGAAAAGCACAAAAACGCCTTCAATTTTCAAGTACGACCTTTCCCTGAGAAGTTAGACCAAAGTGCATCTCAGAATTGGCAGTAGGGCTCATTTCAGCCAGAACACGTAACTTTTTACAGAGATCTCAGATTTGCAGAAGAAACACATATTCATGCTCCTCACGGTCTGAAAAGATCAAAAACGCCTTCAATTTTCAATTACGAGCTTTCCCTGAGAAGTTAGAGCAAAGTGCATCTCAGAATAGGCAGGAGGGCTCATTTCAGCCAGAACACGTAACTTTTTACAGAGAGCTCAGATTTGCAGAAGAAACACATATTCATGCTCCTCACGGTTTGAAAAGCACAAAAATGCCTTCAAGTTTCAAGTATGAACTTTCCCTGAGGAGTTAGACCAAAGTGCATCTCAGAATTGGCAGTAGGGTGCAATTCAACCAGAAAACGTAAGTTTTGAAACAGAGCTCAGATTTGCAGAAGTAACACATATTCATGCTCCTCACAGTTTGAAAAGCACAAAAACGCCTTCAAGTTTCAAGTACGAGCTTTCCCTGAGGAGTTAGACCAAAGTGCATCTCAGAATTGGCAGTAGGGCGCAATTCAACCAGAAAACGTAACTTTTGTAACAGAGCTCAGATTTGCAGAAGTAACATATATTCATGCTCCTCACGGTCTGAAAAGATCAAAAATGCTTTCAAGTTTCAAGTACGAATTTTCCCTTAGGAATTAGACCAAACTACATCTTAGAATTGGCAGTAGGGCTCATTTCAGCCAGAACACGTAACTTTTTACAGAGAGCTCAGATTTGCAGAAGAAACACATATTCATGCTCCTCAGTCTGGAAAGCACAAAAACGCCTTAAAGTTTCAAGTACGAGTTTTCCCTGCGGTATTAGACCAAAGTGCATCTCAGAATTGGCAGTAGGTCTCATTTCAGCCAGAACACGTAACTTTTAACACAGAGCTCAGATTTGCAGAAGAAACACATATTCATGCTCGTCACAGTGTGAAAAGCACAAAAACGTCTTCAAGTTTCAAGTATGAACTTTCCCTGAGGAGTTAGACCAAAGTGCATCTCAGAATTGGCAGTAGGGCTCATTTCAGCCAGAACATGTAACTTTATACAGAGAGCTCGGATTTGAAGAAGAAACACATATTCATGCTCCTCACGGTCTGAACAGCACAAAAACGCCTTCAAGTTTCAAGTACGAGTTTTCCCTGAGGAGTTAGACCAAAGTGCATATCAGAATGGGCAGTAGGGCGCAATTCAACCAGAAAACGTAACTTTTGAAACAGAGCTCAGATTTGCAGAAGAAACACATATTCATGCTCCTCACGGTCTGAAAAGATCAAAAACGCCTTCAAGTTTCAAGTACGACCGTTCCCTGAGAAGTTAGACCAAAGTGCATCTCAGAATTGGCAGTAGGGCTCATTTCAGCCAGAACACGTAACTTTTTACAAGGAGCTCAGATTTGCAGAAGAACCACATATTCATGCTCCTCACGGTCTGAAAAGCACAAAAACGCCTTCAATTTTCAAGTACGAGCTTTCCCTGAGAAGTTAGAGCAAAGTGCATCTCAGAATAGGCAGGAGGGCGCAATTCAGCCAGAAAACGTAACTTTTTACAGAGAGCTCAGATTTGCAGAAGAAACTCATATTCATGCTCCTTACAGTCTGAAAAGCACAAAAACGCCTTCAATTTTCAATTACGAGCTTTCCCTGAGAAGTTAGAGCAAAGTGCATCTCAGAATAGGCAGGAGGGCTCATTTCAGCCAGAACACGTAACTTTTTACAGAGAGCTCAGATTTGCAGAAGAAACACATATTCATGCTCCTCACGGTTTGAAAAGCACAAAAATGCCTTCAAGTTTCAAGTATGAACTTTCCCTGAGGAGTTAGACCAAAGTGCATCTCAGAATTGGCAGTAGGGTGCAATTCAACCAGAAAACGTAAGTTTTGAAACAGAGCTCAGATTTGCAGAAGTAACACATATTCATGCTCCTCACAGTTTGAAAAGCACAAAAACGCCTTCAAGTTTCAAGTACGAGCTTTCCCTGAGGAGTTAGACCAAAGTGCATCTCAGAATTGGCAGTAGGGCGCAATTCAACCAGAAAACGTAACTTTTGAAACAGAGCTCAGATTTGCAGAAGTAACATATATTCATGCTCCTCACGGTCTGAAAAGATCAAAAATGCCTTCAAGTTTCAAGTACGAGTTTTCCCTTAGGAATTAGACCAAACTGCATCTCAGAATTGGCAGTAGGGCTCATTTCAGCCAGAACACGTAACTTTTTACAGAGAGCTCAGATTTGCAGAAGAAACACATATTCATGCTCCTCACAGTCTGAAAAGATCAAAAACGCCTTCAAGTTTCAAGTACGAGCTTTCCCTGAGGAGTTAGACCAAAGTGCATCTCAGAATTTGCAGTAGGGCGCAATTCAACCAGAAAACGTAACTTTTGAAACAGAGCTCAGATTTGCAGAAGTAGCACATATTCATGCTCCACACGGTCTGAAAAGATCAAAAACGCCTTCAAGTTTCAAGTACGAGTTTTCCCTGAGGAATTAGACCAAAGTGCATCTCAGAATTGGCAGTAGGGCTCATTTCAGCCAGAACACGTAACTTTTTACAGAGAGCTCAGATTTGCAGAAGAAACACATATTCATGCTCCTCACAGTCTGAAAAGCACAAAAACGCCTTCAATTTTCAAGTATGAACTTTCCCTGAGGAGTTAGACCAAAGTGCATCACAGAATTGGAAGTAGGGCGCAATTCAACCAGAAAATGTAACTTTTGAAACAGAGCTCAGATTTGCAGAAGAAACAATTATACATGCTCGTCACAGTGTGAAAAGCACAAAAACGTCTTCAAGTTTCAAGTACGAGCTTTCCCTGAGGAGTTAGACCAAAGTGCATCTCAGAATTGGCAGTAGGGCTCATTTCAGCCAGAACATGTAACTTTATACAGAGAGCTCGGATTTGAAGAAGAAACACATATTCATGCTCCTCACGGTCTGAACAGCACAAAAACGCCTTCAAGTTTCAAGTACGAGTTTTCCCTGAGGAGTTAGACCAAAGTGCATATCAGAATGGGCAGTAGGGCGCAATTCAACCAGAAAACGTAACTTTTGAAACAGAGCTCAGATTTGCAGAAGAAACACATATTCATGCTCCTCACGGTCTGAA
Source organism: Pantherophis guttatus (assembly GCF_059756535.1). Lineage (NCBI taxonomy): Eukaryota > Metazoa > Chordata > Lepidosauria > Squamata > Colubridae > Pantherophis > Pantherophis guttatus. The sequence goes on from NC_142067.1 coordinate 78,658,729, forward strand.
AAGATCAAAAACGCCTTCAAGTTTCAAGTACGACCGTTCCCTGAGAAGTTAGACCAAAGTGCATCTCAGAATTGACAGTAGGGCTCATTTCAGCCAGAACACGTAACTTTTTACAAAGAGCTCAGATTTGCAGAAGAAACACATATTCATGCTCCTCACGGTCTGAAAAGCACAAAAACGCCTTCAATTTTCAAGTACGAGCTTTCCCTGAGAAGTTAGAGCAAAGTGCATCTCAGAATTGGCAGTAGGGCGCAATTCAGCCAGAAAATGTAACTTTTGAAACAGAGCTCAGATTTGCAGAAGTAACACATATTCATGCTCCTCACGGTCTGAAAAGATCAAAAACGCCTTCAATTTTCAAGTACGACCTTTCCCTGAGAAGTTAGACCAAAGTGCATCTCAGAATTGGCAGTAGGGCTCATTTCAGCCAGAAAATGTAACTTTTGTCACAGAGCTCAGATTTGCAGAAGAAACACATATTCATGCTCCTTACAGTCTGAAAAGCACAAAAACGCCTTCAATTTTCAATTACGAGCTTTCCCTGAGAAGTTTGAGCAAAGTGCATCTCAGAATAGGCAGGAGGGCTCATTTCAGCCAGAACACGTAACTTTTTACAGAGAGCTCAGATTTGCAGAAGAAACACATATTCATGCTCCTCACGGTTTGAAAAGCACAAAAACGCCTTCAAGTTTCAAGTATGAACTTTCCCTGAGGAGTTAGACCAAAGTGCATCTCAGAATTGGCAGTAGGGTGCAATTCAACCAGAAAACGTAAGTTTTGAAACAGAGCTCAGATTTGCAGAAGTAACACATATTCATGCTCCTCACAGTTTGAAAAGCACAAAAACGCCTTCAAGTTTCAAGTACGAGCTTTCCCTGAGGAGTTAGACCAAAGTGCATCTCAGAATTGGCAGTAGGGCGCAATTCAACCAGAAAACGTAACTTTTGAAACAGAGCTCAGATTTGCAGAAGTAACATATATTCATGCTCCTCACGGTCTGAAAAGATCAAAAATGCCTTCAAGTTTCAAGTACGAGTTTTCCCTTAGGAATTAGACCAAACTGCATCTCAGAATTGGCAGTAGGGCTCATTTCAGCCAGAACACGTAACTTTTTACAGAGAGCTCAGATTTGCAGAAGAAACACATATTCATGCTCCTCACAGTCTGAAAAGATCAAAAACGCCTTCAAGTTTCAAGTACGAGCTTTCCCTGAGGAGTTAGACCAAAGTGCATCTCAGAATTGGCAGTAGGGCGCAATTCAACCAGAAAACGTAACTTTTGAAACAGAGCTCAGATTTGCAGAAGTAGCACATATTCATGCTCCACACGGTCTGAAAAGATCAAAAACGCCTTCAAGTTTCAAGTACGAGTTTTCCCTTAGGAATTAGACCAAAGTGCATCTCAGAATTGGCAGTAGGGCTCATTTCAGCCAGAACACGTAACTTTTTACAGAGAGCTCAGATTTGCAGAAGAAACAATTATTCATGCTCCTCACAGTCTGAAAAGGACAAAAACACCTTCAAGTTTCAAGTAGGAGTTTTCCCTGAGGAGTTAGACCAAAGTGTGTCTCAGAATTGGGAGCAGGGCTCAATTCAGCCAGAAAACGTAACTTTTGTCACAGAGCTCAGATTTGCAGAAGGAACACATATTCATGCTCCTCACAGTCTGAGAAGCACAAAACTGCTTCAATTTTCAAGTACGAGGTTTCCTTGAGCAGTTAGACCAAAGTGCATCTCAGAATTGGCAGTAGGGCGCAATTCAACCAGAAAACGTAACTTTTGAAACAGAGCTCAGATTTGCAGATGTAACACATATTCATGCTCCTCACGGTCTGAAAAGATCAAAAACGCCTTCAGGTTTCAAGTATGAGGTTTCCCTGAGGAGTTAGACCAAAGTGCATCTCAGAATTGGCAGTACGGCTCATTTCAGCCAGAACACGTAACTTTTTACAGAGAGCTCAGATTTGCAGAAGAAACACATATTCATGCTCCTCACAGTCTGAAAAGCACAAAAACGCCTTCAATTTTCAAGTATGAACTTTCCCTGAGGAGTTAGACCAAAGTGCATCACAGAATTGGAAGTAGGGCGCAATTCAACCAGAAAATGTAACTTTTGAAACAGAGCTCAGATTTGCAGAAGAAACAATTATACATGCTCCTCACAGTCTGAAAAGCACAAAAACGCCTTCAAGTTTCAAGTACGAGCTTTCCCTGAGGAGTTAGACCAAAGTGCATCTCAGAATTGGCAGTAGGGCGCAATTCAACCAGAAAACGTAACTTTTGAAACAGAGTTCAGATTTGCAGAAGAAACATATATTCATGCTCCTCACGGTCTGAAAAGATCAAAAATGCCTTCAAGTTTCAAGTACGAGTTTTCCCTTAGGAATTAGACCAAAGTGCATCTCAGAATTGGCAGTAGGGCTCATTTCAGCCAGAAAATGTAACTTTTTACAGAGAGCTCAGATTTGCAGAAGAAACACATATTCATGCTCCTCACAGTCTGAAAAGCACAAAAACGGCTTCAATTTTCAAGTACGAGCTTTCCCTGAGAAGTTAGAGCAAAGTGCATCTCAGAATTGGCAGGAGGGCGCAATTCAACCAGAAAACGTAACTTTTGAAACAGAGCTAAGATTTGCAGAAGAAACACATATTCATGCTCCACACGGTCTGAAAAGATCAAAAACGCCTTCAAGTTTCAAGTACGAGTTTTCCCTGAGGAATTAGACCAAAGTGCATCTCAGAATTGGCAGTAGGGCTCATTTCAGCCAGAACACGTAACTTTTTACAGAGAGCTCAGATTTGCAGAAGAAACACATATTCATGCTCCTCACAGTCTGAAAAGCACAAAAACGCCTTCAAGTTTCAAGTACGACCTTTCCCTGAGAAGTTAGACCAAAGTGCATCTCAGAATTGGCAGTAGGGCGCAATTCAGCCAGAAAACGTAACTTTTGTCACAGAGCTCAGATTTGCAGAAGAAACACATATTCATGCTCCTCACAGTCTGAAAAGCACAAAAACGCCTTCCAGTTTCAAGTACGAGCTTTCCCTGAGGAGTTAGACCAAAGTGCCTCTCAGAATTGGCAGTAGGGCTCATTTCTGCCAGAAAACGTAACTTTTGACACAGAACTCAGATTTGCAGAAGAAACAATTATTCATGCTCCTCACTGTCTGAAAAGGACAAAAACGCCTTCAAGTTTCAAGTAGGAGTTATCCCTGAGGAATTAGACCAAAGTGCATCTCAGAATTGGCAGTAGGGCTCATTTCAGCCAGAACATGTAACTTTATACAGAGAGCTCGGATTTGAAGAAGAAACACATATTCATGCTCCTCACGGTCTGAACAGCACAAAAACGCCTTCAAGTTTCAAGTAGGAGTTATCCCTGAGGAATTAGACCAAAGTGCATCTCAGAATTGGCAGTAGGGCTCATTTCAGCCAGAACATGTAACTTTATACAGAGAGCTCAGATTTGCAGAAGAAACACATATTCATGCTCCTCACAGTCTGAGAAGCACAAAAACGCCTTCAAGTTTCAAGTACGAGATTTCCCTGAGGAGTTAGACCAAAGTGCATCTCAGAATTGGCAGTAGGACGCAATTCAACCAGAAAACGTAACTATTGAAACAGAGCTCAGATTTGCAGAAGTAAAACATATTCATGCTCCTCACTGTCTGAAAAGATCAAAAACGCCTTCAAGTTTCAAGTACGACCTTTCCCTGAGGAATTAGACCACATATTAGAAACACATATTCATGCTCCTCACAGTCTGAAAAGCACAAAAACGGCTTCAATTTTCAAGTACGAGGTTTCCTTGAGCAGTTAGACTAAAGTGCATCTCAGAATTGGAAGTATGGCGCAATTCAACCAGAAAACGTAACTTTTGAAACAGAGCTCAGATTTGCAAAAGTAACATATATTCATGCTCCTCACGGTCTGAAAAGATCAAAAATGCCTTCAAGTTTCAAGTACGAATTTTCCCTTAGGAATTAGACCAAACTGCATCTCAGAATTGGCAGTAGGGCTCATTTCTGCCAGAAAACGTAACTTTTGTCACAGAGCTCAGATTTGCAGAAGTAAAACATATTCATGCTCCTCACTGTCTGAAAAGATCAAAAACGCCTTCAAGTTTCAAGTACGACCTTTCCCTGAGAAGTTAGACCAAAGTGCATCTCAGAATTGGCAGTAGGGCTCATTTCAGCCAGAAAATGTAACTTTTGTCACAGAGCTCAGATTTGCAGAAGAAACACATATTCATGCTCCTTACAGTCTGAAAAGCACAAAAACGCCTTCAATTTTCAATTACGAGCTTTCCCTGAGAAGTTAGAGCAAAGTGCATCTCAGAATAGGCAGGAGGGCTCATTTCAGCCAGAACACGTAACTTTTTACAGAGAGCTCAGATTTGCAGAAGAAACACATATTCATGCTCCTCACGGTTTGAAAAGCACAAAAATGCCTTCAAGGTTCAAGTATGAACTTTCCCTGAGGAGTTAGACCAAAGTGCATCTCAGAATTGGCAGTAGGGTGCAATTCAACCAGAAAACGTAAGTTTTGAAACAGAGCTCAGATTTGCAGAAGTAACACATATTCATGCTCCTCACAGTTTGAAAAGCACAAAAACGCCTTCAAGTTTCAAGTACGAGTTTTCCCTGAGGAATTAGACCAAAGTGCATCTCAGAATTGGCAGTAGGGCGCAATTCAGCCAGAAAACGTAACTTTTGTCACAGAGCTCAGATTTGCAGAAGAAACACATATTCATGCTCCTCTCAGTCTGAGAAGCACAAAAACGGCTTCAATTTTCAAGTACGAGGTTTCCCTGAGGAGTTAGACTAAAGTGCATCTCAGTATTGGCAGTAGGGCGCAATTCAACCAGAAAACGTAACTTTTGAAACAGAGCTCAGATTTGCAGATGTAACACATGTTCATGCTCCTCACGGTCTGAAAAGATCAAAAACGCCTTCAAGTTTCAAGTATGAGGTTTCCCTGAGGAGTTAGACCAAAGTGCATCTCAGAATTGGCAGTACGGCTCATTTCAGCCAGAACACGTAACTTTTTACAGAGAGCTCAGATTTGCAGAAGAAACACATATTCATGCTCCTCACAGTCTGAAAAGCACAAAAACGCCTTCAATTTTCAAGTATGAACTTTCCCTGAGGAGTTAGACCAAAGTGCATCACAGAATTGGAAGTAGGGCGCAATTCAACCAGAAAATGTAACTTTTGAAACAGAGCTCAGATTTGCAGAAGAAACAATTATTCATGCTCCTCACAGTCTGAAAAGCACAAAACGCCTTCAAGTTTCAAGTACGAGCTTTCCCTGAGGAGTTAGACCAAAGTGCATCTCAGAATTGGCAGTAGGGCTCATTTCAGCCAGAACATGTAACTTTATACAGAGAGCTCGGATTTGAAAAAGAAACAATTATTCATGCTCCTCACTGTCTGAAAAGGACAAAAACGCCTTCAAGTTTCAAGTAGGAGTTTTCCCTGAGGAACTAGACCAAAGTGCATCTCAGAATTGGCAGTAGGGCGCAATTCAGCCAGAAAACGTAACTTTTGTCACAGAGCTCAGATTTGCAGAAGGAACACATATTCATGCTCCTCACAGTCTGAGAAGCACAAAACTGCTTCAATTTTCAAGTACGAGGTTTCCTTGAGCAGTTAGACTAAAGTGCATCTCAGAATTGGCAGTAGGGCGCAATTGAACCAGAAATCGTAACTTTTGAAACAGAGCTCAGATTTGCAGAAGTAACATATATTCATGCTCCTCACGGTCTGAAAAGATCAAAAATGCCTTCAAGTTTCAAGTACGAGTTTTCCCTTAGGAATTAGACCAAAGTGCATCTCAGAATTGGCAGTAGGGCTCATTTCAGCCAGAACACGTAACTTTTTACAGAGAGCTCAGATTTGCAGAAGAAACACATATTCATGCTCCTCACAGTCTGAAAAGATCAAAAACGCCTTCAAGTTTCAAGTACGAGCTTTCCCTGAGGAGTTAGACCAAAGTGCATCTCAGAATTGGCAGTAGGGCGCAATTCAACCAGGAAACGTAACTTTTGAAACAGAGCTCAGATTTGCAGATGTAACACATATTCATGCTCCTCACAGTCTGAAAAGCACAAAAACGCCTTCAATTTTCAAGTATGAACTTTCCCTGAGGAGTTAGACCAAAGTGCATCACAGAATTGGAAGTACGGCGCAATTCAACCAGAAAATGTAACTTTTGAAACAGAGCTCAGATTTGCAGAAAAAACACATATTCATGCTCCTCACTGTCTGAAAAGCACAAAAACGGCTTCAATTTTCAAGTACGAGCCAGAACACGTACCTTTTAACAGAGAGCTCAGATTTCCAGAAGAAACACATATTCATGCTCCTCATGGTCTGAACAGCACAAAAACGCCTTCAAGTTTCAAGTACGAATTTTCCCTGAGGTATTAGACCAAAGTGCATCTCAGAATTGGCAGTAGGGCTCATTTCAGCCAGAACACGTAACTTTTTACAGAGAGCTCAGATTTGCAGAAGAAACACATATTCAAGCTCCTCACAGTCTGAAAAGCACAAAAAAGCCTTCAATTTTCAAGTACGAGCTTTCCCTGAGAAGTTAGACCAAAGTGCATCTCAGAATTGGCAGTAGGGCGCAATTCAACCAGGAAACGTAACTTTTGAAACAGAGTTCAGATTTGCAGAAAAAACACATATTCATGCTCCTCACTGTCTGAAAAGCATAAAAACGGCTTCAATTTTCAAGTACGAGCTTTCCCTGAGGAGTTAGACCAAAGTGCATCTCAGAATTGGCAGTAGGGCTCATTTCAGCCAGAACATGTAACTTTATACAGAGAGCTCGGATTTGAAAAAGAAACAATTATTCATGCTCCTCACTGTCTGAAAAGGACAAAAACGCCTTCAAGTTTCAAGTAGGAGTTTTCCCTGAGGAATTAGACCGAAGTGCATCTCAGAATTGGCAGTAGGGCGCAATTCAGCCAGAAAACGTAACTTTTGTCACAGAGCTCAGATTTGCAGAAGGAACACATATTCATGCTCCTCACAGTCTGAGAAGCACAAAACTGCTTCAATTTTCAAGTACGAGCTTTCCCTGAGGAGTTAGACCAAAGTGCATCTCAGAATTGGCAGTAGGGCGCAATTCAACCAGGAAACGTAACTTTTGAAACAGAGCTCAGATTTGCAGATGTAACACATATTCATGCTCCTCACAGTCTGAAAAGCACAAAAACGCCTTCAATTTTCAAGTATGAACTTTCCCTGAGGAGTTAGACCAAAGTGCATCACAGAATTGGAAGTACGGCGCAATTCAACCAGAAAATGTAACTTTTGAAACAGAGCTCAGATTTGCAGAAGAAACAATTATACATGCTCCTCACAGTCTGAAAAGCACAAAAACGCCTTCAAGTTTCAATTACGAGCTTTCCCTGAGGAGTTAGACCAAAGTGCATCTCAGAATTGGCAGTAGGGCGCAATTCAACCAGAAAACGTAACTTTTGAAACAGAGTTCAGATTTGCAGAAAAAACACATATTCATGCTCCTCACTGTCTGAAAAGGACAAAAACACCTTCAAGTTTCAAGTAGGAGTTTTCCCTGAGGAGTTAGACCAAAGTGTGTCTCAGAATTGGGAGTAGGGCTCAATTCAGCCAGAAAACGTAACTTTTGTCACAGAGCTCAGATTTGCAGAAGGAACACATATTCATGCTCCTCACAGTCTGAGAAGCACAAAACTGCTTCAATTTTCAAGTACGAGGTTTCCTTGAGCAGTTAGACCAAAGTGCATCTCAGAATTGGCAGTAGGGCGCAATTCAACCAGAAAACGTAACTTTTGAAACAGAGCTCAGATTTGCAGATGTAACACATATTCATGCTCCTCACGGTCTGAAAAGATCAAAAACGCCTTCAGGTTTCAAGTATGAGGTTTCCCTGAGGAGTTAGACCAAAGTGCATCTCAGAATTGGCAGTACGGCTCATTTCAGCCAGAACACGTAACTTTTTACAGAGAGCTCAGATTTGCAGAAGAAACAATTATACATGCTCCTCACAGTCTGAAAAGCACAAAAACGCCTTCAAGTTTCAAGTACGAGCTTTCCCTGAGGAGTTAGACCAAAGTGCATCTCAGAATTGGCAGTAGGGCGCAATTCAACCAGAAAACGTAACTATTGAAACAGAGCTCAGATTTGCAGAAGTAAAACATATTCATGCTCCTCACTGTCTGAAAAGATCAAAAACGCCTTCAAGTTTCAAGTACGACCTTTCCCTGAGGAATTAGACCACATATTAGAAACACATATTCATGCTCCTCACAGTCTGAAAAGCACAAAAACGGCTTCAATTTTCAAGTACGAGGTTTCCTTGAGCAGTTAGACTAAAGTGCATCTCAGAATTGGAAGTATGGCGCAATTCAACCAGAAAACGTAACTTTTGAAACAGAGCTCAGATTTGCAGAAGTAACATATATTCATGCTCCTCACGGTCTGAAAAGATCAAAAATGCCTTCAAGTTTCAAGTACGAATTTTCCCTTAGGAATTAGACCAAACTGCATCGCAGAATTGGCAGTAGGGCTCATTTCTGCCAGAAAACGTAACTTTTGTCACAGAGCTCAGATTTGCAGAAGTAAAACATATTCATGCTCCTCACTGTCTGAAAAGATCAAAAACGCCATCAAGTTTCAAGTACGACCTTTCCCTGAGAAGTTAGACCAAAGTGCATCTCAGAATTGGCAGTAGGGCTCATTTCAGCCAGAAAATGTAACTTTTGTCACAGAGCTCAGATTTGCAGAAGAAACACATATTCATGCTCCTTACAGTCTGAAAAGCACAAAAACGCCTTCAATTTTCAATTACGAGCTTTCCCTGAGAAGTTAGAGCAAAGTGCATCTCAGAATAGGCAGGAGGGCTCATTTCAGCCAGAACACGTAACTTTTTACAGAGAGCTCAGATTTGCAGAAGAAACATATTCATGCTCCTCACGGTGTGAAAAGCACAAAAACGCCTTCAAGTTTCAAGTACGAGTTTTCCCTGAGGAATTAGACCAAAGTGCATCTCAGAATTGGCAGTAGGGCGCAATTCAGCCAGAAAACGTAACTTTTGTCACAGAGCTCAGATTTGCAGAAGAAACACATGTTCATGCTCCTCACGGTCTGAAAAGATCAAAAACGCCTTCAAGTTTCAAGTATGAGGTTTCCCTGAGGAGTTAGACCAAAGTGCATCTCAGAATTGGCAGTACGGCTCATTTCAGCCAGAACACGTAACTTTTTACAGAGAGCTCAGATTTGCAGAAGAAACACATATTCATGCTCCTCACAGTCTGAAAAGCACAAAAACGCCTTCAATTTTCAAGTATGAACTTTCCCTGAGGAGTTAGACCAAAGTGCATCACAGAATTGGAAGTACGGCGCAATTCAACCAGAAAATGTAACTTTTGAAACAGAGCTCAGATTTGCAGAAGAAACAATTATACATGCTCCTCACAGTCTGAAAAGCACAAAAACGCCTTCAAGTTTCAATTACGAGCTTTCCCTGAGGAGTTAGACCAAAGTGCATCTCAGAATTGGCAGTAGGGCGCAATTCAACCAGAAAACGTAACTTTTGAAACAGAGTTCAGATTTGCAGAAAAAACACATATTCATGCTCCTCACTGTCTGAAAAGCACAAAAACGGCTTCAATTTTCAAGTACGAGCCAGAACACGTACCTTTTAACAGAGAGCTCAGATTTCCAGAAGAAACACATATTCATGCTCCTCATGGTCTGAACAGCACAAAAACGCCTTCAAGTTTCAAGTACGAATTTTCCCTGAGGTATTAGACCAAAGTGCATCTCAGAATTGGCAGTAGGGCTCATTTCAGCCAGAACACGTAACTTTTTACAGAGAGCTCAGATTTGCAGAAGAAACACATATTCAAGCTCCTCACAGTCTGAAAAGCACAAAAAAGCCTTCAATTTTCAAGTACGAGCTTTCCCTGAGAAGTTAGACCAAAGTGCATCTCAGAATTGGCAGTAGGGCGCAATTCAACCAGAAAACGTAACTTTTGAAACAGAGTTCAGATTTGCAGAAAAAACACATATTCATGCTCCTCACTGTCTGAAAAGCATAAAAACGGCTTCAATTTTCAAGTACGAGCTTTCCCTGAGGAGTTAGACCAAAGTGCATCTCAGAATTGGCAGTAGGGCTCATTTCAGCCAGAACATGTAACTTTATACAGAGAGCTCGGATTTGAAAAAGAAACAATTATTCATGCTCCTCACTGTCTGAAAAGGACAAAAACGCCTTCAAGTTTCAAGTAGGAGTTTTCCCTGAGGAATTAGACCAAAGTGCATCTCAGAATTGGCAGTAGGGCGCAATTCAGCCAGAAAACGTAACTTTTGTCACAGAGCTCAGATTTGCAGAAGGAACACATATTCATGCTCCTCACAGTCTGAGAAGCACAAAACTGCTTCAATTTTCAAGTACGAGCTTTCCCTGAGGAGTTAGACCAAAGTGCATCTCAGAATTGGCAGTAGGGCGCAATTCAACCAGGAAACGTAACTTTTGAAACAGAGCTCAGATTTGCAGATGTAACACATATTCATGCTCCTCACAGTCTGAAAAGCACAAAAACGCCTTCAATTTTCAAGTATGAACTTTCCCTGAGGAGTTAGACCAAAGTGCATCACAGAATTGGAAGTACGGCGCAATTCAACCAGAAAATGTAACTTTTGAAACAGAGCTCAGATTTGCAGAAGAAACAATTATACATGCTCCTCACAGTCTGAAAAGCACAAAAACGCCTTCAAGTTTCAATTACGAGCTTTCCCTGAGGAGTTAGACCAAAGTGCATCTCAGAATTGGCAGTAGGGCGCAATTCAACCAGAAAACGTAACTTTTGAAACAGAGTTCAGATTTGCAGAAGAAACAATTATACATGCTCCTCACAGTCTGAAAAGCACAAAAACGCCTTCAAGTTTCAATTACGAGCTTTCCCTGAGGAGTTAGACCAAAGTGCATCTCAGAATTGGCAGTAGGGCGCAATTCAACCAGAAAACGTAACTTTTGAAACAGAGTTCAGATTTGCAGAAAAAACACATATTCATGCTCCTCACTGTCTGAAAAGCACAAAAACGGCTTCAATTTTCAAGTACGAGCCAGAACACGTACCTTTTTACAGAGAGCTCAGATTTCCAGAAGAAACACATATTCATGCTCCTCATGGTCTGAACAGCACAAAAACGCCTTCAAGTTTCAAGTACGAATTTTCCCTGAGGTATTAGACCAAAGTGCATCTCAGAATTGGCAGTAGGGCTCATTTCAGCCAGAACACGTAACTTTTTACAGAGAGCTTAGATTTGCAGAAGAAACACATATTCATGCTCCTCATGGTCTGAACAGCACAAAAACGCCTTCAAGTTTCAAGTACGAGTTTTCCCTGAGGAATTAGACCAAAGTGCATCTCAGAATTGGCAGTAGGGCGCAATTCAGCCAGAAAACGTAACTTTTGTCACAGAGCTCAGATTTGCAGAAGAAACACATATTCAAGCTCCTCACAGTCTGAAAAGCACAAAAAAGCCTTCAATTTTCAAGTACGAGCTTTCCCTGAGAAGTTAGACCAAAGTGCATCTCAGAATTGGCAGTAGGGCGCAATTCAACCAGAAAACGTAACTTTTGAAACAGAGTTCAGATTTGCAGAAAAAACACATATTCATGCTCCTCACTGTCTGAAAAGCATAAAAACGGCTTCAATTTTCAAGTACGAGCTTTCCCTGAGGAGTTAGACCAAAGTGCATCTCAGAATTGGCAGTAGGGCTCATTTCAGCCAGAACATGTAACTTTATACAGAGAGCTCGGATTTGAAAAAGAAACAATTATTCATGCTCCTCACTGTCTGAAAAGGACAAAAACGCCTTCAAGTTTCAAGTAGGAGTTTTCCCTGAGGAATTAGACCAAAGTGCATCTCAGAATTGGCAGTAGGGCGCAATTCAGCCAGAAAACGTAACTTTTGTCACAGAGCTCAGATTTGCAGAAGGAACACATATTCATGCTCCTCACAGTCTGAGAAGCACAAAACTGCTTCAATTTTCAAGTACGAGCTTTCCCTGAGGAGTTAGACCAAAGTGCATCTCAGAATTGGCAGTAGGGCGCAATTCAACCAGGAAACGTAACTTTTGAAACAGAGCTCAGATTTGCAGATGTAACACATATTCATGCTCCTCACAGTCTGAAAAGCACAAAAACGCCTTCAATTTTCAAGTATGAACTTTCCCTGAGGAGTTAGACCAAAGTGCATCACAGAATTGGAAGTACGGCGCAATTCAACCAGAAAATGTAACTTTTGAAACAGAGCTCAGATTTGCAGAAGAAACAATTATACATGCTCCTCACAGTCTGAAAAGCACAAAAACGCCTTCAAGTTTCAATTACGAGCTTTCCCTGAGGAGTTAGACCAAAGTGCATCTCAGAATTGGCAGTAGGGCGCAATTCAACCAGAAAACGTAACTTTTGAAACAGAGTTCAGATTTGCAGAAGAAACAATTATACATGCTCCTCACAGTCTGAAAAGCACAAAAACGCCTTCAAGTTTCAATTACGAGCTTTCCCTGAGGAGTTAGACCAAAGTGCATCTCAGAATTGGCAGTAGGGCGCAATTCAACCAGAAAACGTAACTTTTGAAACAGAGTTCAGATTTGCAGAAAAAACACATATTCATGCTCCTCACTGTCTGAAAAGCACAAAAACGGCTTCAATTTTCAAGTACGAGCCAGAACACGTACCTTTTTACAGAGAGCTCAGATTTCCAGAAGAAACACATATTCATGCTCCTCACGGATTGAAAAGCACAAAAACGCCTTCAAGTTTCAAGTACGAGTTTTCCCTGAGGAGTTAGACCAAAGTGTGTCTCAGAATTGGGAGTAGGGCTCAATTCAGCCAGAAAACGTAACTTTTGTCACAGAGCTCAGATTTGCAGAAGGAACACATATTCATGCTCCTCACAGTCTGAGAAGCACAAAACTGCTTCAATTTTCAAGTACGAGGTTTCCTTGAGCAGTTAGACCAAAGTGCATCTCAGAATTGGCAGTAGGGCGCAATTCAACCAGAAAACGTAACTTTTGAAACAGAGCTCAGATTTGCAGATGTAACACATATTCATGCTCCTCACGGTCTGAAAAGATCAAAAACGCCTTCAGGTTTCAAGTATGAGGTTTCCCTGAGGAGTTAGACCAAAGTGCATCTCAGAATTGGCAGTACGGCTCATTTCAGCCAGAACACGTAACTTTTTACAGAGAGCTCAGATTTGCAGAAGAAACACATATTCATGCTCCTCACAGTCTGAAAAGCACAAAAACGCCTTCAATTTTCAAGTATGAACTTTCCCTGAGGAGTTAGACCAAAGTGCATCACAGAATTGGAAGTAGGGCGCAATTCAACCAGAAAATGTAACTTTTGAAACAGAGCTCAGATTTGCAGAAGAAACAATTATACATGCTCCTCACAGTCTGAAAAGCACAAAAACGCCTTCAAGTTTCAAGTACGAGCTTTCCCTGAGGAGTTAGACCAAAGTGCATCTCAGAATTGGCAGTAGGGCGCAATTCAACCAGAAAACGTAACTATTGAAACAGAGCTCAGATTTGCAGAAGTAAAACATATTCATGCTCCTCACTGTCTGAAAAGATCAAAAACGCCTTCAAGTTTCAAGTACGACCTTTCCCTGAGGAATTAGACCACATATTAGAAACACATATTCATGCTCCTCACAGTCTGAAAAGCACAAAAACGGCTTCAATTTTCAAGTACGAGGTTTCCTTGAGCAGTTAGACTAAAGTGCATCTCAGAATTGGAAGTATGGCGCAATTCAACCAGAAAACGTAACTTTTGAAACAGAGCTCAGATTTGCAGAAGTAACATATATTCATGCTCCTCACGGTCTGAAAAGATCAAAAATGCCTTCAAGTTTCAAGTACGAATTTTCCCTTAGGAATTAGACCAAACTGCATCTCAGAATTGGCAGTAGGGCTCATTTCTGCCAGAAAACGTAACTTTTGTCACAGAGCTCAGATTTGCAGAAGTAAAACATATTCATGCTCCTCACTGTCTGAAAAGATCAAAAACGCCTTCAAGTTTCAAGTACGACCTTTCCCTGAGAAGTTAGACCAAAGTGCATCTCAGAATTGGCAGTAGGGCTCATTTCAGCCAGAAAATGTAACTTTTGTCACAGAGCTCAGATTTGCAGAAGAAACACATATTCATGCTCCTTACAGTCTGAAAAGCACAAAAACGCCTTCAATTTTCAATTACGAGCTTTCCCTGAGAAGTTAGAGCAAAGTGCATCTCAGAATAGGCAGGAGGGCTCATTTCAGCCAGAACACGTAACTTTTTACAGAGAGCTCAGATTTGCAGAAGAAACACATATTCATGCTCCTCACGGTTTGAAAAGCACAAAAATGCCTTCAAGGTTCAAGTATGAACTTTCCCTGAGGAGTTAGACCAAACTGCATCTCAGAATTGGCAGTAGGGTGCAATTCAACCAGAAAACGTAAGTTTTGAAACAGAGCTCAGATTTGCAGAAGTAACACATATTCATGCTCCTCACAGTTTGAAAAGCACAAAAACGCCTTCAATTTTCAAGTACGAGGTTTCCCTGAGGAGTTAGACTAAAGTGCATCTCAGTATTGGCAGTAGGGCGCAATTCAACCAGAAAACGTAACTTTTGAAACAGAGCTCAGATTTGCAGATGTAACACATGTTCATGCTCCTCACGGTCTGAAAAGATCAAAAACGCCTTCAAGTTTCAAGTATGAGGTTTCCCTGAGGAGTTAGACCAAAGTGCATCTCAGAATTGGCAGTACGGCTCATTTCAGCCAGAACACGTAACTTTTTACAGAGAGCTCAGATTTGCAGAAGAAACACATATTCATGCTCCTCACAGTCTGAAAAGCACAAAAACGCCTTCAATTTTCAAGTATGAACTTTCCCTGAGGAGTTAGACCAAAGTGCATCACAGAATTGGAAGTAGGGCGCAATTCAACCAGAAAATGTAACTTTTGAAACAGAGCTCAGATTTGCAGAAGAAACAATTATTCATGCTCCTCACAGTCTGAAAAGCACAAAACGCCTTCAAGTTTCAAGTACGAGCTTTCCCTGAGGAGTTAGACCAAAGTGCATCTCAGAATTGGCAGTAGGGCTCATTTCAGCCAGAACATGTAACTTTATACAGAGAGCTCGGATTTGAAAAAGAAACAATTATTCATGCTCCTCACTGTCTGAAAAGGACAAAAACGCCTTCAAGTTTCAAGTAGGAGTTTTCCCTGAGGAATTAGACCAAAGTGCATCTCAGAATTGGCAGTAGGGCGCAATTCAGCCAGAAAACGTAACTTTTGTCACAGAGCTCAGATTTGCAGAAGGAACACATATTCATGCTCCTCACAGTCTGAGAAGCACAAAACTGCTTCAATTTTCAAGTACGAGGTTTCCTTGAGCAGTTAGACTAAAGTGCATCTCAGAATTGGCAGTAGGGCGCAATTGAACCAGAAATCGTAACTTTTGAAACAGAGCTCAGATTTGCAGAAGTAACATATATTCATGCTCCTCACGGTCTGAAAAGATCAAAAATGCCTTCAAGTTTCAAGTACGAGTTTTCCCTTAGGAATTAGACCAAAGTGCATCTCAGAATTGGCAGTAGGGCTCATTTCAGCCAGAACACGTAACTTTTTACAGAGAGCTCAGATTTGCAGAAGAAACACATATTCATGCTCCTCACAGTCTGAAAAGATCAAAAACGCCTTCAAGTTTCAAGTACGAGCTTTCCCTGAGGAGTTAGACCAAAGTGCATCTCAGAATTGGCAGTAGGGCGCAATTCAACCAGGAAACGTAACTTTTGAAACAGAGCTCAGATTTGCAGATGTAACACATATTCATGCTCCTCACAGTCTGAAAAGCACAAAAACGCCTTCAATTTTCAAGTATGAACTTTCCCTGAGGAGTTAGACCAAAGTGCATCACAGAATTGGAAGTACGGCGCAATTCAACCAGAAAATGTAACTTTTGAAACAGAGCTCAGATTTGCAGAAGAAACAATTATACATGCTCCTCACAGTCTGAAAAGCACAAAAACGCCTTCAAGTTTCAATTACGAGCTTTCCCTGAGGAGTTAGACCAAAGTGCATCTCAGAATTGGCAGTAGGGCGCAATTCAACCAGAAAACGTAACTTTTGAAACAGAGTTCAGATTTGCAGAAAAAACACATATTCATGCTCCTCACTGTCTGAAAAGCACAAAAACGGCTTCAATTTTCAAGTACGAGCCAGAACACGTACCTTTTAACAGAGAGCTCAGATTTCCAGAAGAAACACATATTCATGCTCCTCATGGTCTGAACAGCACAAAAACGCCTTCAAGTTTCAAGTACGAATTTTCCCTGAGGTATTAGACCAAAGTGCATCTCAGAATTGGCAGTAGGGCTCATTTCAGCCAGAACACGTAACTTTTTACAGAGAGCTCAGATTTGCAGAAGAAACACATATTCAAGCTCCTCACAGTCTGAAAAGCACAAAAAAGCCTTCAATTTTCAAGTACGAGCTTTCCCTGAGAAGTTAGACCAAAGTGCATCTCAGAATTGGCAGTAGGGCGCAATTCAACCAGAAAACGTAACTTTTGAAACAGAGTTCAGATTTGCAGAAAAAACACATATTCATGCTCCTCACTGTCTGAAAAGCATAAAAACGGCTTCAATTTTCAAGTACGAGCTTTCCCTGAGGAGTTAGACCAAAGTGCATCTCAGAATTGGCAGTAGGGCTCATTTCAGCCAGAACATGTAACTTTATACAGAGAGCTCGGATTTGAAAAAGAAACAATTATTCATGCTCCTCACTGTCTGAAAAGGACAAAAACGCCTTCAAGTTTCAAGTAGGAGTTTTCCCTGAGGAATTAGACCAAAGTGCATCTCAGAATTGGCAGTAGGGCGCAATTCAGCCAGAAAACGTAACTTTTGTCACAGAGCTCAGATTTGCAGAAGGAACACATATTCATGCTCCTCACAGTCTGAGAAGCACAAAACTGCTTCAATTTTCAAGTACGAGCTTTCCCTGAGGAGTTAGACCAAAGTGCATCTCAGAATTGGCAGTAGGGCGCAATTCAACCAGGAAACGTAACTTTTGAAACAGAGCTCACATTTGCAGATGTAACACATATTCATGCTCCTCACAGTCTGAAAAGCACAAAAACGCCTTCAATTTTCAAGTATGAACTTTCCCTGAGGAGTTAGACCAAAGTGCATCACAGAATTGGAAGTACGGCGCAATTCAACCAGAAAATGTAACTTTTGAAACAGAGCTCAGATTTGCAGAAGAAACAATTATACATGCTCCTCACAGTCTGAAAAGCACAAAAACGCCTTCAAGTTTCAATTACGAGCTTTCCCTGAGGAGTTAGACCAAAGTGCATCTCAGAATTGGCAGTAGGGCGCAATTCAACCAGAAAACGTAACTTTTGAAACAGAGTTCAGATTTGCAGAAAAAACACATATTCATGCTCCTCACTGTCTGAAAAGCACAAAAACGGCTTCAATTTTCAAGTACGAGCCAGAACACGTACCTTTTTACAGAGAGCTCAGATTTCCAGAAGAAACACATATTCATGCTCCTCATGGTCTGAACAGCACAAAAACGCCTTCAAGTTTCAAGTACGAATTTTCCCTGAGGTATTAGACCAAAGTGCATCTCAGAATTGGCAGTAGGGCTCATTTCAGCCAGAACACGTAACTTTTTACAGAGAGCTTAGATTTGCAGAAGAAACACATATTCATGCTCCTCACGGATTGAAAAGCACAAAAACGCCTTAAAGTTTCAAGTACGAGTTTTCCCTGAGGTATTAGACCAAAGTGCATCTCAGAATTGGCAGTAGGTCTCATTTCAGCCAGAAGACGTAACTTTTAACACAGAGCTCAGATTTGCAGAAGAAACACATATTCATGCTCGTCACAGTGTGAAAAGCACAAAAACGCCTTCAAGTTTCAAGTACGAGCTTTCCCTGAGGAGTTAGACCAAAGTGCATCTCAGAATTGGCAGTAGGGCTCATTTCAGCCAGAACATGTAACTTTATACAGAGAGCTCGGATTTGAAGAAGAAACAATTATTCATGCTCCTCACTGTCTGAAAAGGACAAAAACACCTTCAAGTTTCAAGTAGGAGTTTTCCCTGAGGAGTTAGACCAAAGTGTGTCTCAGAATTGGGAGTAGGGCTCAATTCAGCCAGAAAACGTAACTTTTGTCACAGAGCTCAGATTTGCAGAAGGAACACATATTCATGCTCCTCACAGTCTGAGAAGCACAAAACTGCTTCAATTTTCAAGTACGAGGTTTCCTTGAGCAGTTAGACCAAAGTGCATCTCAGAATTGGCAGTAGGGCGCAATTCAACCAGAAAACGTAACTTTTGAAACAGAGCTCAGATTTGCAGATGTAACACATATTCATGCTCCTCACGGTCTGAAAATCACAAAAACGCCTTCAAGTTTCAAGTACGAGCTTTCCCTGAGGAGTTAGACCAAAGTGCATCTCAGAATTGGCAGTAGGGCGCAATTCAACCAGAAAACGTAACTTTTGAAACAGAGCTCAGATTTGCAGAAGTAACATATATTCATGCTCCTCACGGTCTGAAAAGATCAAAAATGCCTTCAAGTTTCAAGTACGAATTTTCCCTTAGGAATTAGACCAAACTGCATCTCAGAATTGGCAGTAGGGCTCATTTCTGCCAGAAAACGTAACTTTTGTCACAGAGCTCAGATTTGCAGAAGTAAAACATATTCATGCTCCTCACTGTCTGAAAAGATCAAAAACGCCTTCAAGTTTCAAGTACGACCTTTCCCTGAGAAGTTAGACCAAAGTGCATCTCAGAATTGGCAGTAGGGCTCATTTCAGCCAGAAAATGTAACTTTTGTCACAGAGCTCAGATTTGCAGAAGAAACACATATTCATGCTCCTTACAGTCTGAAAAGCACAAAAACGCCTTCAATTTTCAATTACGAGCTTTCCCTGAGAAGTTAGAGCAAAGTGCATCTCAGAATAGGCAGGAGGGCTCATTTCAGCCAGAACACGTAACTTTTTACAGAGAGCTCAGATTTGCAGAAGAAACACATATTCATGCTCCTCACGGTTTGAAAAGCACAAAAATGCCTTCAAGGTTCAAGTATGAACTTTCCCTGAGGAGTTAGACCAAAGTGCATCTCAGAATTGGCAGTAGGGTGCAATTCAACCAGAAAACGTAAGTTTTGAAACAGAGCTCAGATTTGCAGAAGTAACACATATTCATGCTCCTCACAGTTTGAAAAGCACAAAAACGCCTTCAATTTTCAAGTACGAGGTTTCCCTGAGGAGTTAGACTAAAGTGCATCTCAGTATTGGCAGTAGGGCGCAATTCAACCAGAAAACGTAACTTTTGAAACAGAGCTCAGATTTGCAGATGTAACACATGTTCATGCTCCTCACGGTCTGAAAAGATCAAAAACGCCTTCAAGTTTCAAGTATGAGGTTTCCCTGAGGAGTTAGACCAAAGTGCATCTCAGAATTGGCAGTACGGCTCATTTCAGCCAGAAAACGTAACTTTTGAAACAGAGTTCAGATTTGCAGAAAAAACACATATTCATGCTCCTCACTGTCTGAAAAGCATAAAAACGGCTTCAATTTTCAAGTAGGAGCTTTCCCTGAGGAGTTAGACCAAAGTGCATCTCAGAATTGGCAGTAGGGCTCATTTCAGCCAGAACATGTAACTTTATACAGAGAGCTCGGATTTGAAAAAGAAACAATTATTCATGCTCCTCACTGTCTGAAAAGGACAAAAACGCCTTCAAGTTTCAAGTAGGAGTTTTCCCTGAGGAATTAGACCAAAGTGCATCTCAGAATTGGCAGTAGGGCGCAATTCAGCCAGAAAACGTAACTTTTGTCACAGAGCTCAGATTTGCAGAAGGAACACATATTCATGCTCCTCACAGTCTGAGAAGCACAAAACTGCTTCAATTTTCAAGTACGAGCTTTCCCTGAGGAGTTAGACCAAAGTGCATCTCAGAATTGGCAGTAGGGCGCAATTCAACCAGGAAACGTAACTTTTGAAACAGAGCTCACATTTGCAGATGTAACACATATTCATGCTCCTCACAGTCTGAAAAGCACAAAAACGCCTTCAATTTTCAAGTATGAACTTTCCCTGAGGAGTTAGACCAAAGTGCATCACAGAATTGGAAGTACGGCGCAATTCAACCAGAAAATGTAACTTTTGAAACAGAGCTCAGATTTGCAGAAGAAACAATTATACATGCTCCTCACAGTCTGAAAAGCACAAAAACGCCTTCAAGTTTCAATTACGAGCTTTCCCTGAGGAGTTAGACCAAAGTGCATCTCAGAATTGGCAGTAGGGCGCAATTCAACCAGAAAACGTAACTTTTGAAACAGAGTTCAGATTTGCAGAAAAAACACATATTCATGCTCCTCACTGCCTGAAAAGCACAAAAACGGCTTCAATTTTCAAGTACGAGCCAGAACACGTACCTTTTTACAGAGAGCTCAGATTTCCAGAAGAAACACATATTCATGCTCCTCATGGTCTGAACAGCACAAAAACGCCTTCAAGTTTCAAGTACGAATTTTCCCTGAGGTATTAGACCAAAGTGCATCTCAGAATTGGCAGTAGGGCTCATTTCAGCCAGAACACGTAACTTTTTACAGAGAGCTTAGATTTGCAGAAGAAACACATATTCATGCTCCTCACGGATTGAAAAGCACAAAAACGCCTTAAAGTTTCAAGTACGAGTTTTCCCTGAGGTATTAGACCAAAGTGCATCTCAGAATTGGCAGTAGGTCTCATTTCAGCCAGAAGACGTAACTTTTAACACAGAGCTCAGATTTGCAGAAGAAACACATATTCATGCTCGTCACAGTGTGAAAAGCACAAAAACGCCTTCAAGTTTCAAGTACGAGCTTTCCCTGAGGAGTTAGACCAAAGTGCATCTCAGAATTGGCAGTAGGGCTCATTTCAGCCAGAACATGTAACTTTATACAGAGAGCTCGGATTTGAAGAAGAAACAATTATTCATGCTCCTCACTGTCTGAAAAGCACAAAAACGCCTTCAATTTTCAATTACGAGCTTTCCCTGAGAAGTTAGAGCAAAGTGCATCTCAGAATAGGCAGGAGGGCTCATTTCAGCCAGAACACGTAACTTTTTACAGAGAGCTCAGATTTGCAGAAGAAACACATATTCATGCTCCTCACGGTTTGAAAAGCACAAAAATGCCTTCAAGGTTCAAGTATGAACTTTCCCTGAGGAGTTAGACCAAAGTGCATCTCAGAATTGGCAGTAGGGTGCAATTCAACCAGAAAACGTAAGTTTTGAAACAGAGCTCAGATTTGCAGTAGTAACACATATTCATGCTCCTCACAGTTTGAAAAGCACAAAAACGCCTTCAAGTTTCAAGTACGAGTTTTCCCTGAGGAATTAGACCAAAGTGCATCTCAGAATTGGCAGTAGGGCGCAATTCAGCCAGAAAACGTAACTTTTGTCACAGAGCTCAGATTTGCAGAAGAAACACATATTCATGCTCCTCTCAGTCTGAGAAGCACAAGAACGGCTTCAATTTTCAAGTACGAGGTTTCCCTGAGGAGTTAGACTAAAGTGCATCTCAGTATTGGCAGTAGGGCGCAATTCAACCAGAAAACGTAACTTTTGAAACAGAGCTCAGATTTGCAGATGTAACACATGTTCATGCTCCTCACGGTCTGAAAAGATCAAAAACGCCTTCAAGTTTCAAGTACGAGGTTTCCCTGAGGAGTTAGACCAAAGTGCATCTCAGAATTGGCAGTACGGCTCATTTCAGCCAGAACACGTAACTTTTTACAGAGAGCTCAGATTTGCAGAAGAAACACATATTCATGCTCCTCACAGTCTGAAAAGCACAAAAACGCCTTCAATTTTCAAGTATGAACTTTCCCTGAGGAGTTAGACCAAAGTGCATCACAGAATTGGAAGTAGGGCGCAATTCAACCAGAAAATGTAACTTTTGAAACAGAGCTCAGATTTGCAGAAGAAACAGAGCATTCTGCTCCTCACAGTCTGAAAAGCACAAAACGCCTTCAAGTTTCAAGTACGAGCTTTCCCTGAGGAGTTAGACCAAAGTGCATCTCAGAATTGGCAGTAGGGCGCAATTCAGCCAGAAAACGTAACTTTTGTCACAGAGCTCAGATTTGCAGAAGGAACACATATTCATGCTCCTCACAGTCTGAGAAGCACAAAACTGCTTCAATTTTCAAGTACGAGGTTTCCTTGAGCAGTTAGACTAAAGTGCATCTCAGAATTGGCAGTAGGGCGCAATTGAACCAGAAATCGTAACTTTTGAAACAGAGCTCAGATTTGCAGAAGTAACATATATTCATGCTCCTCACGGTCTGAAAAGATCAAAAATGCCTTCAAGTTTCAAGTACGAGTTTTCCCTTAGGAATTAGACCAAAGTGCATCTCAGAATTGGCAGTAGGGCTCATTTCAGCCAGAACACGTAACTTTTTACAGAGAGCTCAGATTTGCAGAAGAAACACATATTCATGCTCCTCACAGTCTGAAAAGATCAAAAACGCCTTCAAGTTTCAAGTACGAGCTTTCCCTGAGGAGTTAGACCAAAGTGCATCTCAGAATTGGCAGTAGGGCGCAATTCAGCCAGAAAACGTAACTTTTGTCACAGAGCTCAGATTTGCAGAAGGAACACATATTCATGCTCCTCACAGTCTGAGAAGCACAAAACTGCTTCAATTTTCAAGTACGAGGTTTCCTTGAGCAGTTAGACTAAAGTGCATCTCAGAATTGGCAGTAGGGCGCAATTGAACCAGAAATCGTAACTTTTGAAACAGAGCTCAGATTTGCAGAAGTAACATATATTCATGCTCCTCACGGTCTGAAAAGATCAAAAATGCCTTCAAGTTTCAAGTACGAGTTTTCCCTTAGGAATTAGACCAAAGTGCATCTCAGAATTGGCAGTAGGGCTCATTTCAGCCAGAACACGTAACTTTTTACAGAGAGCTCAGATTTGCAGAAGAAACACATATTCATGCTCCTCACAGTCTGAAAAGATCAAAAACGCCTTCAAGTTTCAAGTACGAGCTTTCCCTGAGGAGTTAGACCAAAGTGCATCACAGAATTGGAAGTAGGGCGCAATTCAACCAGAAAATGTAACTTTTGAAACAGAGCTCAGATTTGCAGAAGAAACAGAGCATTCTGCTCCTCACAGTCTGAAAAGCACAAAACGCCTTCAAGTTTCAAGTACGAGCTTTCCCTGAGGAGTTAGACCAAAGTGCATCTCAGAATTGGCAGTAGGGCGCAATTGAACCAGAAATCGTAACTTTTGAAACAGAGCTCAGATTTGCAGAAGTAACATATATTCATGCTCCTCACGGTCTGAAAAGATCAAAAATGCACCAAAGTGCATCTCGGAATTGGCAGTAGGGCTCATTTCAGCCAGAACACGTAACTTTTTACAGAGAGCTCAGATTTGCAGAAGAAACACATATTCATGCTCCTCACAGTCTGAAAAGCACAAAAACGCCTTCAAGTTTCAATTACGAGCTTTCCCTGAGGAGTTAGACCAAAGTGCATCTCAGAATTGGCAGTAGGGCGCAATTCAACCAGAAAACGTAACTTTTGAAACAGAGTTCAGATTTGCAGAAAAAACACATATTCATGCTCCTCACTGTCTGAAAAGCACAAAAACGGCTTCAATTTTCAAGTACGAGCCAGAACACGTACCTTTTAACAGAGAGCTCAGATTTCCAGAAGAAACACATATTCATGCTCCTCATGGTCTGAACAGCACAAAAACGCCTTCAAGTTTCAAGTACGAATTTTCCCTGAGGTATTAGACCAAAGTGCATCTCAGAATTGGCAGTAGGGCTCATTTCAGCCAGAACACGTAACTTTTTACAGAGAGCTCAGATTTGCAGAAGAAACACATATTCAAGCTCCTCACAGTCTGAAAAGCACAAAAAAGCCTTCAATTTTCAAGTACGAGCTTTCCCTGAGAAGTTAGACCAAAGTGCATCTCAGAATTGGCAGTAGGGCGCAATTCAACCAGAAAACGTAACTTTTGAAACAGAGTTCAGATTTGCAGAAAAAACACATATTCATGCTCCTCACTGTCTGAAAAGCATAAAAACGGCTTCAATTTTCAAGTACGAGCTTTCCCTGAGGAGTTAGACCAAAGTGCATCTCAGAATTGGCAGTAGGGCTCATTTCAGCCAGAACATGTAACTTTATACAGAGAGCTCGGATTTGAAAAAGAAACAATTATTCATGCTCCTCACTGTCTGAAAAGGACAAAAACGCCTTCAAGTTTCAAGTAGGAGTTTTCCCTGAGGAATTAGACCAAAGTGCATCTCAGAATTGGCAGTAGGGCGCAATTCAGCCAGAAAACGTAACTTTTGTCACAGAGCTCAGATTTGCAGAAGGAACACATATTCATGCTCCTCACAGTCTGAGAAGCACAAAACTGCTTCAATTTTCAAGTACGAGCTTTCCCTGAGGAGTTAGACCAAAGTGCATCTCAGAATTGGCAGTAGGGCGCAATTCAACCAGGAAACGTAACTTTTGAAACAGAGCTCAGATTTGCAGATGTAACACATATTCATGCTCCTCACAGTCTGAAAAGCACAAAAAGGCCTTCAATTTTCAAGTATGAACTTTCCCTGAGGAGTTAGACCAAAGTGCATCACAGAATTGGAAGTACGGCGCAATTCAACCAGAAAATGTAACTTTTGAAACAGAGCTCAGATTTGCAGAAGAAACAATTATACATGCTCCTCACAGTCTGAAAAGCACAAAAACGCCTTCAAGTTTCAATTACGAGCTTTCCCTGAGGAGTTAGACCAAAGTGCATCTCAGAATTGGCAGTAGGGCGCAATTCAACCATAAAACGTAACTTTTGAAACAGAGTTCAGATTTGCAGAAAAAACACATATTCATGCTCCTCACTGTCTGAAAAGCACAAAAACGGCTTCAATTTTCAAGTACGAGCCAGAACACGTACCTTTTTACAGAGAGCTCAGATTTCCAGAAGAAACACATATTCATGCTCCTCATGGTCTGAACAGCACAAAAACGCCTTCAAGTTTCAAGTACGAATTTTCCCTGAGGTATTAGACCAAAGTGCATCTCAGAATTGGCAGTAGGGCTCATTTCAACCAGAACACGTAACTTTTTACAGAGAGCTTAGATTTGCAGAAGAAACACATATTCATGCTCCTCACGGATTGAAAAGCACAAAAACGCCTTAAAGTTTCAAGTACGAGTTTTCCCTGAGGTATTAGACCAAAGTGCATCTCAGAATTGGCAGTAGGTCTCATTTCAGCCAGAAGACGTAACTTTTAACACAGAGCTCAGATTTGCAGAAGAAACACATATTCATGCTCGTCACAGTGTGAAAAGCACAAAAACGCCTTCAAGTTTCAAGTACGAGCTTTCCCTGAGGAGTTAGACCAAAGTGCATCTCAGAATTGGCAGTAGGGCTCATTTCAGCCAGAACATGTAACTTTATACAGAGAGCTCGGATTTGAAGAAGAAACACATATTCATGCTCCTCACGGTCTGAACAGCACAAAAACGCCTTCAAGTTTCAAGTACGAGTTTTCCCTGAGGAGTTAGACCAAAGTGCATCTCAGAATGGGCAGTAGGGCGCAATTCAACCAGAAAACGTAACTTTTTACAGAGAGCTCAGATTTGCAGAAGAAACACATATTCATGCTCCTCACGGTTTGAAAAGCACAAAAATGCCTTCAAGTTTCAAGTACGTGCTTTCCCTGAGAAGTTATAGCAAAATGTATCTCAGAATTGGTAATTGGGCTCAATTCAGGCAGAAAATGTAACTTTTGACACAGAGCTCAGATTTGCAGAAGAAACACATATTCATGTTCCCCACGGTCTGAAAAGCACAAAACACATTCAATTTTCAAGTACGTGCTTTCCCTGAGAAGTTATAGCAAAATGTATCTCAGAATTGGTAATTGGGCTCAATTCAGCCAGAAAATGTAACTTTTGACACAGAGCTCAGATTTGCAGAAGAAACACATATTCATGTTCCCCACGGTCTGAGAAGCACAAAACACATTCAATTTTCAAATACGTACTTTCCCTGAGGAGTTAGACCAAAGTGTATCTCAGAATTGGCAATTGTGTTCAATTCATCCAGAAAACAAAACATAATTTTTGACACAGAGCTCAGATTTGCAGAAGAAACACAGGTTCATGTTCCCCACAGTCTGAAAAGGACAAAACACATTCAATTTTCAAGTACGAGCTTTCCCTGAGAAGTTATAGCAAGGTGTATCTCAGAATTGGCAATTGGGCTCAGTTCAGCCAGAAAACGTTACTTTTGACACAGAGCACAGATTTGGCAAAGAAATACATATTCATGTTCCCCACAGTTTGAAAAGCACAAAACACGTTTAATTTTCAAGTACGTGCTTTGCCTGAAGTGTTTGACCAAAGTGTATCTCAGAATTGGCAATTGGGTTCAATTCAGCCAGAAAACGTAACTTTTGACAGAGAGATCAGATTTGCAGAAGAAACACATATTCATGTTCCCCACGGTCTGAAAGGGGCAAAAACACATTCAAATTTCAAGTACGACCTTTCCCTGAGGATTTAGACTAAAGTGTATCTCAGAATTGGCAATACGGCTCAATTCACCCAGAAAACGTAACTTTTGACACAGAGCTCAGATTTGCAGAAGAAACACATATCCATGTTCCCCGCGGTCTGAAACGCACAAAACACATTCAATTTTCAAGTACGAGGTTTCCCTGAGGAGTTATAGCAAAGTGTATCTCAGAATTGGCAATAGGGCTCAATTCATCCAGAAAATGTAACTTTTGACACAGAGCTCAGATTTGCAGAAGAAACACAGGTTCATGTTCCCCACGGACTGAAAACCACAAAACACATTCAATTTTCAAGTACGTGCTTTCCCTGAGAAGATATAGCAAAGTGTATCTCAGAATTGGTAATTGGGCTCAATTCAGCCAGAAAATGTAACTTTTGACACAGAGCTCAGATTTGCAGAAGAAACACATATTCATGTTCCCCATGGTCTGAAAGGGGCAAAAACACATTCAAATTTCAACTACGAGCTTTCCCTGAGGATTTAGACTAAAGTGTATCTCATAATTGGCAATACGGCTCAATTCAGCCAGAAAACGTAACTTTTGAGACAGAGCTCAGATTTGCAGAAGAAACACAGGTTCATGTTCCCCACGGTCTGAAAAGGACAAAACACATTAAATTTTCAAGTACGAGCTTTCACTGAGAAATTATAGCAAGGTGTATCTCAGAATTGGTAATTGGGCTCAGTTCAGCCAGAAAATGTTACTTTTGACACAGAGCACAGATTTGGCAAATAAAGACATATTCATGTTCCCCACGGTTTGAAAAGCACAAAACACATTCAATTTTCAAGTACGTGCTTTCCCTGAGGTGTTTGACCAAAGTGTATCTCAGAATTGGCAATTGGGTTCAATTCAGCCAGAAAACGTAACTTTTGACACAGAGCTCAGATTTGCAGAAGAAACACTTATCCATGTTCCCCGCGGTCTGAAAAGCGCAAAAACACATTCAATTCTCAAGTACGAGTTTTCCCTGAGGAGATAGACCAAAGTGTGTCTCAGAATTGGCAGTAAGGCTCAGTTCAGCCAGAAAACGTTACTTTTGACACAGAGCACAGATTTGGCAAAGAAATACATATTCATGTTCCCCACGGTCTGAAAAGCACAAAATACATTCAATTTTCAAATACGTGCTTTCCCTGAGAAGTTATAGCAAAGTGTATCTCAGAATTGGTAATTGGGCTCAATTCAGCCAGAAAACGTAACTTTTGACACAGAGCTCAGGTTTTGAAGAATAAAAACATATTCATGTCCCCCACGGTCTGAAAAGCGCAAAAACACATTCAATTCTCAAGTACGAGTTTTCCCTGAGGAGATAGACCAAAGTGTGTCTCAGAATTGGCAGTAAGGCTCAGTTCAGCCAGAAAACGTTACTTTTGACACAGAGCACAGATTTGGCAAAGAAATACATATTCATGTTCCCCACGGTCTGAAAAGCATAAAATACATTCAATTTTCAAATACGTGCTTTCCCTGAGGAGTTAGACCAAAGTGTATCTCAGAATTGGCAATTGTGTTCAATTCAGCCAGAAAACATAACTTTTCACACAGAGCTCAGGTTATGAAGAATAAAAACATATTCATGTCCCCCACGGTCTGAAAAGCGCAAAAACACATTCAATTCTCAAGTACGAGTTTTCCCTGAGGAGATAGACCAAAGTGTGTCTCAGAATTGGCAGTAAGGCTCAGTTCAGCCAGAAAATGTTACTTTTGACACAGAGCACAGATTTGGCAAAGAAATACATATTCATGTTCCCCACGGTCTGAAAAGCACAAAACACATTCAATTTTCAAGTACGTGTTTTCCCTGAGGTGTTTGACCAAAGTGTATCTCAGAATTGGCAATTGGGTTCAATTCAGCCAGAAAACGTAACTTTTGACACAGAGCTCAGATTTACAAAAGAAACACATATTCATGTTCCCCGCGCTCTGAAAAGCACAAAACACATTCAATTTTCAAGTACGAGGTTTCCCTGAGGAGTTATAGCAAAGTGTATCTCAGAATTGGCAATTGTGTTCAATTCATCCAGAAAACAAAACATAATTTTTGACACAGAGCTCAGATTTGCAGAAGAAACACAGGTTCATGTTCCCCACAGTCTGAAAAGGACAAAACACATTCAATTTTCAAGTACGAGCTTTCCCTGAGAAGTTATAGCAAGGTGTATCTCAGAATTGGCAATTGGGCTCAGTTCAGCCAGAAAACGTTACTTTTGACACAGAGCACAGATTTGGCAAAGAAATACATATTCATGTTCCCCACAGTTTGAAAAGCACAAAACACGTTTAATTTTCAAGTACGTGCTTTGCCTGAAGTGTTTGACCAAAGTGTATCTCAGAATTGGCAATTGGGTTCAATTCAGCCAGAAAACGTAACTTTTGACAGAGAGATCAGATTTGCAGAAGAAACACATATTCATGTTCCCCACGGTCTGAAAGGGGCAAAAACACATTCAAATTTCAAGTACGACCTTTCCCTGAGGATTTAGACTAAAGTGTATCTCAGAATTGGCAATACGGCTCAATTCACCCAGAAAACGTAACTTTTGACACAGAGCTCAGATTTGCAGAAGAAACACATATCCATGTTCCCCGCGGTCTGAAACGCACAAAACACATTCAATTTTCAAGTACGAGGTTTCCCTGAGGAGTTATAGCAAAGTGTATCTCAGAATTGGCAATAGGGCTCAATTCATCCAGAAAATGTAACTTTTGACACAGAGCTCAGATTTGCAGAAGAAACACAGGTTCATGTTCCCCACGGACTGAAAACCACAAAACACATTCAATTTTCAAGTACGTGCTTTCCCTGAGAAGATATAGCAAAGTGTATCTCAGAATTGGTAATTGGGCTCAATTCAGCCAGAAAATGTAACTTTTGACACAGAGCTCAGATTTGCAGAAGAAACACATATTCATGTTCCCCATGGTCTGAAAGGGGCAAAAACACATTCAAATTTCAACTACGAGCTTTCCCTGAGGATTTAGACTAAAGTGTATCTCATAATTGGCAATACGGCTCAATTCAGCCAGAAAACGTAACTTTTGAGACAGAGCTCAGATTTGCAGAAGAAACACAGGTTCATGTTCCCCACGGTCTGAAAAGGACAAAACACATTAAATTTTCAAGTACGAGCTTTCACTGAGAAATTATAGCAAGGTGTATCTCAGAATTGGTAATTGGGCTCAGTTCAGCCAGAAAATGTTACTTTTGACACAGAGCTCAGATTTGGCAAAGAAATACATATTCATGTTCCCCACGGTCTGAAAAGCACAAAATACATTCAATTTTCAAATACGTGCTTTCCCTGAGAAGTTATAGCAAAGTGTATCTCAGAATTGGTAATTGGGCTCAATTCAGCCAGAAAATGTAACTTTTGACACAGAGCTCAGGTTTTGAAGAATAAAAACATATTCATGTCCCCCACGGTCTGAAATGCGCAAAAACACATTCAATTCTCAAGTACGAGTTTTCCCTGAGGAGATAGACCAAAGTGTGTCTCAGAATTGGCAGTAAGGCTCAGTTCAGCCAGAAAACGTTACTTTTGACACAGAGCACAGATTTGGCAAATAAAGACATATTCATGTTCCCCACGGTCTGAAAAGCATAAAATACATTCAATTTTCAAATACGTGCTTTCCCTGAGGAGTTAGACCAAAGTGTATCTCAGAATTGGCAATTGTGTTCAATTCAGCCAGAAAACATAACTTTTCACACAGAGCTCAGGTTATGAAGAATAAAAACATATTCATGTCCCCCACGGTCTGAAAAGCGCAAAAACACATTCAATTCTCAAGTACGAGTTTTCCCTGAGGAGATAGACCAAAGTGTGTCTCAGAATTGGCAGTAAGGCTCAGTTCAGCCAGAAAATGTTACTTTTGACACAGAGCACAGATTTGGCAAAGAAATACATATTCATGTTCCCCACGGTCTGAAAAGCACAAAACACATTCAATTTTCAAGTACGTGTTTTCCCTGAGGTGTTTGACCAAAGTGTATCTCAGAATTGGCAATTGGGTTCAATTCAGCCAGAAAACGTAACTTTTGACACAGAGCTCAGATTTACAAAAGAAACACATATTCATGTTCCCCGCGC
Source organism: Pantherophis guttatus (assembly GCF_059756535.1). NCBI lineage: Eukaryota > Metazoa > Chordata > Lepidosauria > Squamata > Colubridae > Pantherophis > Pantherophis guttatus. The sequence continues at coordinate 78,689,475 of NC_142067.1, forward strand.
TCTGAAAAGCACAAAACACATTCAATTTTCAAGTACGAGGTTTCCCTGAGGAGTTATAGCAAAGTGTATCTCAGAATTGGCAATTGTGTTCAATTCAGCCAGAAAACATAACTTTTCACACAGAGCTCAGGTTATGAAGAATAAAAACATATTCATGTCCCCCACGGTCTGAAAAGCGCAAAAACACATTCAATTCTCAAGTACGAGTTTTCCCTGAGGAGATAGACCAAAGTGTGTCTCAGAATTGGCAGTAAGGCTCAGTTCAGCCAGAAAACGTTACTTTTGACACAGAGCACAGATTTGGCAAAGAAATACATATTCATGTTCCCCACGGTCTGAAAAGCACAAAATACATTCAATTTTCAAATACGTGCTTTCCCTGAGAAGTTATAGCAAAGTGTATCTCAGAATTGGTAATTGGGCTCAATTCAGCCAGAAAATGTAACTTTTGACACAGAGCTCAGGTTTTGAAGAATAAAAACATATTCATGTCCCCCACGGTCTGAAAAGCGCAAAAACACATTCAATTCTCAAGTACGAGTTTTCCCTGAGGAGATAGACCAAAGTGTGTCTCAGAATTGGCAGTAAGGCTCAGTTCAGCCAGAAAATGTTACTTTTGACACAGAGCACAGATTTGGCAAAGAAATACATATTCATGTTCCCCACGGTCTGAAAAGCACAAAACACATTCAATTTTCAAGTACGTGTTTTCCCTGAGGTGTTTGACCAAAGTGTATCTCAGAATTGGCAATTGGGTTCAATTCAGCCAGAAAACGTAACTTTTGACACAGAGCTCAGATTTACAAAAGAAACACATATTCATGTTCCCCGCGCTCTGAAAAGCACAAAACACATTCAATTTTCAAGTACGAGGTTTCCCTGAGGAGTTATAGCAAAGTGTATCTCAGAATTGGCAATAGGGCTCAATTCATCCAGAAAACGTAACTTTTGACACAGAGCTCAGATTTGCAGAAGAAACACATATCCATTTTCCCCGCGGTCTGAAAGGGTCAAAAACACATTCAAATTTCAACTACGAGCTTTCCCTGAGGATTTAGACTAAAGTGTATCTCATAATTGGCAATACGGCTCAATTCAGCCAGAAAACGTAACTTTTGACACAGAGCTCAGATTTGCAGAAGAAACACCGGTTCATGTTCCCCACGGTCTGAAAAGGACAAAACACATTAAATTTTCAAGTACGAGCTTTCACTGAGAAGTTATAGCAAGGTGTATCTCAGAATTGGTAATTGGGCTCAGTTCAGCCAGAAAATGTTACTTTTGACACAGAGCACAGATTTGGCAAATAAAGACATATTCATGTTCCCCACGGTTTGAAAAGCACAAAACACATTCAGTTTTCAAGTACGTGCTTTCCCTGAGGTGTTTGACCAAAGTGTATCTCAGAATTGGCAATTGGGTTCAATTCAGCCAGAAAACGTAACTTTTGGCACAGAGCTCAGATTTGCAAAAGAAACACTTATCCATGTTCCCCGCGGTCTGAAAAGTGCAAAAACACATTCAATTCTCAAGTACGAGTTTTCCCTGAGGAGATAGACCAAAGTGTGTCTCAGAATTGGCAGTAAGGCTCAGTTCAGCCAGAAAACGTTACTTTTGACACAGAGCACAGATTTGGCAAAGAAATACATATTCATGTTCCCCACGGTCTGAAAAGCACAAAATACATTCAATTTTCAAATACGTGCTTTCCCTGAGAAGTTATAGCAAAGTGTATCTCAGAATTGGCAATACGGCTCAATTCAGCCAGAAAACGTAACTTTTGACACAGAGCTCAGATTTGCAGAAGAAACACATATTCATGTTCCCCATGGTCTGAAAGGGGCAAAAACACATTCAAATTTCAACTACGAGCTTTCCCTGAGGATTTAGACTAAAGTGTATCTCATAATTGACAATACGGCTCAATTCACCCAGAAAACGTAACTTTTGACACATTGCTCTGATTTGCAGAAGAAACACATATTCATGTTCCCCATGGTCTGAGAAGCACAAAACACATTCAATTTTCAAATACGTGCTTTCCCTGAGGAGTTAGACCAAAGAGTATCTCAGAATTGGCAATTGTGTTCAATTCATCCAGAAAACATAATTTTTGACACAGAGCTCAGATTTGCAGAAGAAACACATATTCATGTTCCCCACAGTCTGAAAAGGACAAAAACACATTCAAATTTCAACTACGAGCTTTCCCTGAGGATTTCGACTAAAGTGTATCTCATAATTGGCAATACGGCTCAATTCAGCCAGAAAATGTAACTTTTGATTCAGAGCTCAGATTTGCAGAAGAAACACATATTCATGTTCCCCACGGTCTGAAAAGCCCAAAACACATTCAATTTTCAAGTACGTGCTTTCCTTGAGAAGTTATAGCAAAGTGTATCTCAGAATTGGTAATTGGGCTCAATTCAGCCAGAAAATGTAACTTTTGACACAGAGCTCAGATTTGCAGAAGAAACACATGTTCATGTTCCCCACGGTCTGAGAAGCACAAAACACATTCAATTTTCAAATATATGCTTTCCCTGAGGAGTTAGACCAAAGTGTATCTCAGAATTGGCAATTGTGTTCAATTCATCCAGAAAACATAATTTTTGACACAGAGCTCAGATTTGCAGAAGAAACACAGGTTCATTTTCCCCACGGTCTGAAAAGCACAAAACACATTCAATTTTCAAGTACGTGCTTTCCCTGAGAAGATATAGCAAAGTGTATCTCAGAATTGGTAATTGGGCTCAATTCAGCCAGAAAATGTAACTTTTGACACAGAGCTCAGATTTGCAGAAGAAACACATATTCATGTTCCCCATGGTCTGAAAGGGGCAAAAACACATTCAAATTTCAACTACGAGCTTTCCCTGAGGATTTAGACTAAAGTGTATCTCATAATTGGCAATACGGCTCAATTCAGCCAGAAAATGTAACTTTTGACACAGAGCTCAGATTTGCAGAAGAAACACAGGTTCATGTTCCCCACGGTCTGAAGAGGATAAAACACATTGAATTTTCAAGTACGAGCTTTCCCTGAGAAGTTATACCAAGGTGTATCTCAGAATTGGCAATTGGGCTCAGTTCTGCCAGAAAATGTTACTTTTGACACAGAGCACAGATTTGGCAAATAAAGACATATTCATGTTCCCCACGGTCTGAAAAGCACAAAATACATTCAATTTTCAAGTACGTGCTTTCCCTGAGGTGTTTGACCAAAGTGTATCTCAGAATTGGCAATTGGGTTCAATTCAGCCAGAAAACGTTACTTTTGACACAGAGCACAGATTTGGCAAAGAAATACATATTCATGTTCCCCACGGTCTGAAAAGCACAAAATACATTCAATTTTCAAATACGTGCTTTCCCTGAGAAGTTATAGCAAAGTGTATCTCAGAATTGGCAATACGGCTCAATTCAGCCAGAAAACGTAACTTTTGACACAGAGCTCAGATTTGCAGAAGAAACACATATTCATGTTCCCCATGGTCTGAAAGGGGCAAAAACACATTCAAATTTCAACTACGAGCTTTCCCTGAGGATTTAGACTAAAGTGTATCTCATAATTGACAATACGGCTCAATTCACCCAGAAAACGTAACTTTTGACACATTGCTCTGATTTGCAGAAGAAACACATATTCATGTTCCCCATGGTCTGAGAAGCACAAAACACATTCAATTTTCAAATACGTGCTTTCCCTGAGGAGTTAGACCAAAGAGTATCTCAGAATTGGCAATTGTGTTCAATTCATCCAGAAAACATAATTTTTGACACAGAGCTCAGATTTGCAGAAGAAACACATATTCATGTTCCCCACAGTCTGAAAAGGACAAAAACACATTCAAATTTCAACTACGAGCTTTCCCTGAGGATTTCGACTAAAGTGTATCTCATAATTGGCAATACGGCTCAATTCAGCCAGAAAATGTAACTTTTGATTCAGAGCTCAGATTTGCAGAAGAAACACATATTCATGTTCCCCACGGTCTGAAAAGCCCAAAACACATTCAATTTTCAAGTACGTGCTTTCCTTGAGAAGTTATAGCAAAGTGTATCTCAGAATTGGTAATTGGGCTCAATTCAGCCAGAAAATGTAACTTTTGACACAGAGCTCAGATTTGCAGAAGAAACACATATTCATGTTCCCCACGGTCTGAGAAGCACAAAACACATTCAATTTTCAAATACGTGCTTTCCCTGAGGAGTTAGACCAAAGTGTATCTCAGAATTGGCAATTGTGTTCAATTCATCCAGAAAACATAATTTTTGACACAGAGCTCAGATTTGCAGAAGAAACACAGGTTCATTTTCCCCACGGTCTGAAAAGCACAAAACACATTCAATTTTCAAGTACGTGCTTTCCCTGAGAAGATATAGCAAAGTGTATCTCAGAATTGGTAATTGGGCTCAATTCAGCCAGAAAATGTAACTTTTGACACAGAGCTCAGATTTGCAGAAGAAACACATATTCATGTTCCCCATGGTCTGAAAGGGGCAAAAACACATTCAAATTTCAACTACGAGCTTTCCCTGAGGATTTAGACTAAAGTGTATCTCATAATTGGCAATACGGCTCAATTCAGCCAGAAAATGTAACTTTTGACACAGAGCTCAGATTTGCAGAAGAAACACAGGTTCATGTTCCCCACGGTCTGAAGAGGATAAAACACATTGAATTTTCAAGTACGAGCTTTCCCTGAGAAGTTATACCAAGGTGTATCTCAGAATTGGCAATTGGGCTCAGTTCTGCCAGAAAATGTTACTTTTGACACAGAGCACAGATTTGGCAAATAAAGACATATTCATGTTCCCCACGGTCTGAAAAGCACAAAATACATTCAATTTTCAAGTACGTGCTTTCCCTGAGGTGTTTGACCAAAGTGTATCTCAGAATTGGCAATTGGGTTCAATTCAGCCAGAAAACGTAACTTTTGACACAGAGCTCAGATTTGCAAAAGAAACACTTATCCATGTTCCCCGCGGTCTGAAAGGGGCAAAAATACATTCAAATTTCAAGTACGAGTTTTCCCTGAGGAGATAGACCAAAGTGTGTCTCAGAATTGGCAGTAAGGCTCAGTTCAGCCAGAAAATGTTACTTTTGACACAGAGCACAGATTTGGCAAAGAAATACATATTCATGTTCCCCACGGTCTGAAAAGCACAAAACACATTCAATTTTCAAGTACGTGTTTTCCCTGAGGTGTTTGACCAAAGTGTATCTCAGAATTGGCAATTGGGTTCAATTCAGCCAGAAAACGTAACTTTTGACACAGAGCTCAGATTTACAAAAGAAACACATATTCATGTTCCCCGCACTCTGAAAAGCACAAAACACATTCAATTTTCAAGTACGAGGTTTCCCTGAGAAGTTATAGCAAAGTGTATCTCAGAATTGGCAATAGGGCTCAATTCATCCAGAAAACGTAACTTTTGACACAGAGCTCAGATTTGCAGAAGAAACACATATCCATTTTCCCCGCGGTCTGAAAGGGTCAAAAACACATTCAAATTTCAACTACGAGCTTTCCCTGAGGATTTAGACTAAAGTGTATCTCATAATTGGCAATACGGCTCAATTCAGCCAGAAAACGTAACTTTTGACACAGAGCTCAGATTTGCAGAAGAAACACAGGTTCATGTTCCCCACGGTCTGAAAAGGACAAAACACATTAAATTTTCAAGTACGAGCTTTCACTGAGAAGTTATAGCAAGGTGTATCTCAGAATTGGTAATTGGGCTCAGTTCAGCCAGAAAATGTTACTTTTGACACAGAGCACAGATTTGGCAAATAAAGACATATTCATGTTCCCCACGGTTTGAAAAGCACAAAACACATTCAGTTTTCAAGTACGTGCTTTCCCTGAGGTGTTTGACCAAAGTGTATCTCAGAATTGGCAATTGGGTTCAATTCAGCCAGAAAACGTAACTTTTGGCACAGAGCTCAGATTTGCAAAAGAAACACTTATCCATGTTCCCCGCGGTCTGAAAAGTGCAAAAACACATTCAATTCTCAAGTACGAGTTTTCCCTGAGGAGATAGACCAAAGTGTGTCTCAGAATTGGCAGTAAGGCTCAGTTCAGCCAGAAAACGTTACTTTTGACACAGAGCACAGATTTGGCAAAGAAATACATATTCATGTTCCCCACGGTCTGAAAAGCACAAAATACATTCAATTTTCAAATACGTGCTTTCCCTGAGAAGTTATAGCAAAGTGTATCTCAGAATTGGCAATACGGCTCAATTCAGCCAGAAAACGTAACTTTTGACACAGAGCTCAGATTTGCAGAAGAAACACATATTCATGTTCCCCATGGTCTGAAAGGGGCAAAAACACATTCAAATTTCAACTACGAGCTTTCCCTGAGGATTTAGACTAAAGTGTATCTCAGAATTGGCAATTGTGTTCAATTCATCCAGAAAACATAATTTTTGACACAGAGCTCAGATTTGCAGAAGAAACACATATTCATGTTCCCCACAGTCTGAAAAGGACAAAAACACATTCAAATTTCAACTACGAGCTTTCCCTGAGGATTTCGACTAAAGTGTATCTCATAATTGGCAATACGGCTCAATTCAGCCAGAAAATGTAACTTTTGATTCAGAGCTCAGATTTGCAGAAGAAACACATATTCATGTTCCCCACGGTCTGAAAAGCCCAAAACACATTCAATTTTCAAGTACGTGCTTTCCTTGAGAAGTTATAGCAAAGTGTATCTCAGAATTGGTAATTGGGCTCAATTCAGCCAGAAAATGTAACTTTTGACACAGAGCTCAGATTTGCAGAAGAAACACATATTCATGTCCCCCACGGTCTGAAAAGCGCAAAAACACATTCAATTCTCAAGTACGAGTTTTCCCTGAGGAGATAGACCAAAGTGTGTCTCAGAATTGGCAGTAAGGCTCAGTTCAGCCAGAAAACGTTACTTTTGACACAGAGCACAGATTTGGCAAAGAAATACATATTCATGTTCCCCACGGTCTGAAAAGCATAAAATACATTCAATTTTCAAATACGTGCTTTCCCTGAGGAGTTAGACCAAAGTGTATCTCAGAATTGGCAATTGTGTTCAATTCAGCCAGAAAACATAACTTTTCACACAGAGCTCAGGTTATGAAGAATAAAAACATATTCATGTCCCCCACGGTCTGAAAAGCGCAAAAACACATTCAATTCTCAAGTACGAGTTTTCCCTGAGGAGATAGACCAAAGTGTGTCTCAGAATTGGCAGTAAGGCTCAGTTCAGCCAGAAAATGTTACTTTTGACACAGAGCACAGATTTGGCAAAGAAATACATATTCATGTTCCCCACGGTCTGAAAAGCACAAAACACATTCAATTTTCAAGTACGTGTTTTCCCTGAGGTGTTTGACCAAAGTGTATCTCAGAATTGGCAATTGGGTTCAATTCAGCCAGAAAACGTAACTTTTGACACAGAGCTCAGATTTACAAAAGAAACACATATTCATGTTCCCCGCGCTCTGAAAAGCACAAAACACATTCAATTTTCAAGTACGAGGTTTCCCTGAGGAGTTATAGCAAAGTGTATCTCAGAATTGGCAATTGTGTTCAATTCATCCAGAAAACAAAACATAATTTTTGACACAGAGCTCAGATTTGCAGAAGAAACACAGGTTCATGTTCCCCACAGTCTGAAAAGGACAAAACACATTCAATTTTCAAGTACGAGCTTTCCCTGAGAAGTTATAGCAAGGTGTATCTCAGAATTGGCAATTGGGCTCAGTTCAGCCAGAAAACGTTACTTTTGACACAGAGCACAGATTTGGCAAAGAAATACATATTCATGTTCCCCACAGTTTGAAAAGCACAAAACACGTTTAATTTTCAAGTACGTGCTTTGCCTGAAGTGTTTGACCAAAGTGTATCTCAGAATTGGCAATTGGGTTCAATTCAGCCAGAAAACGTAACTTTTGACAGAGAGATCAGATTTGCAGAAGAAACACATATTCATGTTCCCCACGGTCTGAAAGGGGCAAAAACACATTCAAATTTCAAGTACGACCTTTCCCTGAGGATTTAGACTAAAGTGTATCTCAGAATTGGCAATACGGCTCAATTCACCCAGAAAACGTAACTTTTGACACAGAGCTCAGATTTGCAGAAGAAACACATATCCATGTTCCCCGCGGTCTGAAACGCACAAAACACATTCAATTTTCAAGTACGAGGTTTCCCTGAGGAGTTATAGCAAAGTGTATCTCAGAATTGGCAATAGGGCTCAATTCATCCAGAAAATGTAACTTTTGACACAGAGCTCAGATTTGCAGAAGAAACACAGGTTCATGTTCCCCACGGACTGAAAACCACAAAACACATTCAATTTTCAAGTACGTGCTTTCCCTGAGAAGATATAGCAAAGTGTATCTCAGAATTGGTAATTGGGCTCAATTCAGCCAGAAAATGTAACTTTTGACACAGAGCTCAGATTTGCAGAAGAAACACATATTCATGTTCCCCATGGTCTGAAAGGGGCAAAAACACATTCAAATTTCAACTACGAGCTTTCCCTGAGGATTTAGACTAAAGTGTATCTCATAATTGGCAATACGGCTCAATTCAGCCAGAAAACGTAACTTTTGAGACAGAGCTCAGATTTGCAGAAGAAACACAGGTTCATGTTCCCCACGGTCTGAAAAGGACAAAACACATTAAATTTTCAAGTACGAGCTTTCACTGAGAAATTATAGCAAGGTGTATCTCAGAATTGGTAATTGGGCTCAGTTCAGCCAGAAAATGTTACTTTTGACACAGAGCTCAGATTTGGCAAAGAAATACATATTCATGTTCCCCACGGTCTGAAAAGCACAAAATACATTCAATTTTCAAATACGTGCTTTCCCTGAGAAGTTATAGCAAAGTGTATCTCAGAATTGGTAATTGGGCTCAATTCAGCCAGAAAATGTAACTTTTGACACAGAGCTCAGGTTTTGAAGAATAAAAACATATTCATGTCCCCCACGGTCTGAAATGCGCAAAAACACATTCAATTCTCAAGTACGAGTTTTCCCTGAGGAGATAGACCAAAGTGTGTCTCAGAATTGGCAGTAAGGCTCAGTTCAGCCAGAAAACGTTACTTTTGACACAGAGCACAGATTTGGCAAATAAAGACATATTCATGTTCCCCACGGTCTGAAAAGCATAAAATACATTCAATTTTCAAATACGTGCTTTCCCTGAGGAGTTAGACCAAAGTGTATCTCAGAATTGGCAATTGTGTTCAATTCAGCCAGAAAACATAACTTTTCACACAGAGCTCAGGTTATGAAGAATAAAAACATATTCATGTCCCCCACGGTCTGAAAAGCGCAAAAACACATTCAATTCTCAAGTACGAGTTTTCCCTGAGGAGATAGACCAAAGTGTGTCTCAGAATTGGCAGTAAGGCTCAGTTCAGCCAGAAAATGTTACTTTTGACACAGAGCACAGATTTGGCAAAGAAATACATATTCATGTTCCCCACGGTCTGAAAAGCACAAAACACATTCAATTTTCAAGTACGTGTTTTCCCTGAGGTGTTTGACCAAAGTGTATCTCAGAATTGGCAATTGGGTTCAATTCAGCCAGAAAACGTAACTTTTGACACAGAGCTCAGATTTACAAAAGAAACACATATTCATGTTCCCCGCGCTCTGAAAAGCACAAAACACATTCAATTTTCAAGTACGAGGTTTCCCTGAGGAGTTATAGCAAAGTGTATCTCAGAATTGGCAATTGTGTTCAATTCAGCCAGAAAACATAACTTTTCACACAGAGCTCAGGTTATGAAGAATAAAAACATATTCATGTCCCCCACGGTCTGAAAAGCGCAAAAACACATTCAATTCTCAAGTACGAGTTTTCCCTGAGGAGATAGACCAAAGTGTGTCTCAGAATTGGCAGTAAGGCTCAGTTCAGCCAGAAAACGTTACTTTTGACACAGAGCACAGATTTGGCAAAGAAATACATATTCATGTTCCCCACGGTCTGAAAAGCACAAAATACATTCAATTTTCAAATACGTGCTTTCCCTGAGAAGTTATAGCAAAGTGTATCTCAGAATTGGTAATTGGGCTCAATTCAGCCAGAAAATGTAACTTTTGACACAGAGCTCAGGTTTTGAAGAATAAAAACATATTCATGTCCCCCACGGTCTGAAAAGCGCAAAAACACATTCAATTCTCAAGTACGAGTTTTCCCTGAGGAGATAGACCAAAGTGTGTCTCAGAATTGGCAGTAAGGCTCAGTTCAGCCAGAAAATGTTACTTTTGACACAGAGCACAGATTTGGCAAAGAAATACATATTCATGTTCCCCACGGTCTGAAAAGCACAAAACACATTCAATTTTCAAGTACGTGTTTTCCCTGAGGTGTTTGACCAAAGTGTATCTCAGAATTGGCAATTGGGTTCAATTCAGCCAGAAAACGTAACTTTTGACACAGAGCTCAGATTTACAAAAGAAACACATATTCATGTTCCCCGCGCTCTGAAAAGCACAAAACACATTCAATTTTCAAGTACGAGGTTTCCCTGAGGAGTTATAGCAAAGTGTATCTCAGAATTGGCAATAGGGCTCAATTCATCCAGAAAACGTAACTTTTGACACAGAGCTCAGATTTGCAGAAGAAACACATATCCATTTTCCCCGCGGTCTGAAAGGGTCAAAAACACATTCAAATTTCAACTACGAGCTTTCCCTGAGGATTTAGACTAAAGTGTATCTCATAATTGGCAATACGGCTCAATTCAGCCAGAAAACGTAACTTTTGACACAGAGCTCAGATTTGGCAAAGAAATACATATTCATGTTCCCCACGGTCTGAAAAGCACAAAACACATTCAATTTTCAAGTACGTGTTTTCCCTGAGGTGTTTGACCAAAGTGTATCTCAGAATTGGCAATTGGGTTCAATTCAGCCAGAAAACGTAACTTTTGACACAGAGCTCAGATTTACAAAAGAAACACATATTCATGTTCCCCGCGCTCTGAAAAGCACAAAACACATTCAATTTTCAAGTACGAGGTTTCCCTGAGGAGTTATAGCAAAGTGTATCTCAGAATTGGCAATAGGGCTCAATTCATCCAGAAAACGTAACTTTTGACACAGAGCTCAGATTTGCAGAAGAAACACATATCCATTTTCCCCGCGGTCTGAAAGGGTCAAAAACACATTCAAATTTCAACTACGAGCTTTCCCTGAGGATTTAGACTAAAGTGTATCTCAGAATTGGTAATTGGGCTCAGTTCAGCCAGAAAATGTTACTTTTGACACAGAGCACAGATTTGGCAAATAAAGACATATTCATGTTCCCCACGGTTTGAAAAGCACAAAACACATTCAGTTTTCAAGTACGTGCTTTCCCTGAGGTGTTTGACCAAAGTGTATCTCAGAATTGGCAATTGGGTTCAATTCAGCCAGAAAACGTAACTTTTGGCACAGAGCTCAGATTTGCAAAAGAAACACTTATCCATGTTCCCCGCGGTCTGAAAAGTGCAAAAACACATTCAATTCTCAAGTACGAGTTTTCCCTGAGGAGATAGACCAAAGTGTGTCTCAGAATTGGCAGTAAGGCTCAGTTCAGCCAGAAAACGTTACTTTTGACACAGAGCACAGATTTGGCAAAGAAATACATATTCATGTTCCCCACGGTCTGAAAAGCACAAAATACATTCAATTTTCAAATACGTGCTTTCCCTGAGAAGTTATAGCAAAGTGTATCTCAGAATTGGCAATACGGCTCAATTCAGCCAGAAAACGTAACTTTTGACACAGAGCTCAGATTTGCAGAAGAAACACATATTCATGTTCCCCATGGTCTGAAAGGGGCAAAAACACATTCAAATTTCAACTACGAGCTTTCCCTGAGGATTTAGACTAAAGTGTATCTCATAATTGACAATACGGCTCAATTCACCCAGAAAACGTAACTTTTGACACATTGCTCTGATTTGCAGAAGAAACACATATTCATGTTCCCCATGGTCTGAGAAGCACAAAACACATTCAATTTTCAAATACGTGCTTTCCCTGAGGAGTTAGACCAAAGAGTATCTCAGAATTGGCAATTGTGTTCAATTCATCCAGAAAACATAATTTTTGACACAGAGCTCAGATTTGCAGAAGAAACACATATTCATGTTCCCCACAGTCTGAAAAGGACAAAAACACATTCAAATTTCAACTACGAGCTTTCCCTGAGGATTTCGACTAAAGTGTATCTCATAATTGGCAATACGGCTCAATTCAGCCAGAAAATGTAACTTTTGATTCAGAGCTCAGATTTGCAGAAGAAACACATATTCATGTTCCCCACGGTCTGAAAAGCCCAAAACACATTCAATTTTCAAGTACGTGCTTTCCTTGAGAAGTTATAGCAAAGTGTATCTCAGAATTGGTAATTGGGCTCAATTCAGCCAGAAAATGTAACTTTTGACACAGAGCTCAGATTTGCAGAAGAAACACATGTTCATGTTCCCCACGGTCTGAGAAGCACAAAACACATTCAATTTTCAAATATATGCTTTCCCTGAGGAGTTAGACCAAAGTGTATCTCAGAATTGGCAATTGTGTTCAATTCATCCAGAAAACATAATTTTTGACACAGAGCTCAGATTTGCAGAAGAAACACAGGTTCATTTTCCCCACGGTCTGAAAAGCACAAAACACATTCAATTTTCAAGTACGTGCTTTCCCTGAGAAGATATAGCAAAGTGTATCTCAGAATTGGTAATTGGGCTCAATTCAGCCAGAAAATGTAACTTTTGACACAGAGCTCAGATTTGCAGAAGAAACACATATTCATGTTCCCCATGGTCTGAAAGGGGCAAAAACACATTCAAATTTCAACTACGAGCTTTCCCTGAGGATTTAGACTAAAGTGTATCTCATAATTGGCAATACGGCTCAATTCAGCCAGAAAATGTAACTTTTGACACAGAGCTCAGATTTGCAGAAGAAACACAGGTTCATGTTCCCCACGGTCTGAAGAGGATAAAACACATTGAATTTTCAAGTACGAGCTTTCCCTGAGAAGTTATACCAAGGTGTATCTCAGAATTGGCAATTGGGCTCAGTTCTGCCAGAAAATGTTACTTTTGACACAGAGCACAGATTTGGCAAATAAAGACATATTCATGTTCCCCACGGTCTGAAAAGCACAAAATACATTCAATTTTCAAGTACGTGCTTTCCCTGAGGTGTTTGACCAAAGTGTATCTCAGAATTGGCAATTGGGTTCAATTCAGCCAGAAAACGTTACTTTTGACACAGAGCACAGATTTGGCAAAGAAATACATATTCATGTTCCCCACGGTCTGAAAAGCACAAAATACATTCAATTTTCAAATACGTGCTTTCCCTGAGAAGTTATAGCAAAGTGTATCTCAGAATTGGCAATACGGCTCAATTCAGCCAGAAAACGTAACTTTTGACACAGAGCTCAGATTTGCAGAAGAAACACATATTCATGTTCCCCATGGTCTGAAAGGGGCAAAAACACATTCAAATTTCAACTACGAGCTTTCCCTGAGGATTTAGACTAAAGTGTATCTCATAATTGACAATACGGCTCAATTCACCCAGAAAACGTAACTTTTGACACATTGCTCTGATTTGCAGAAGAAACACATATTCATGTTCCCCATGGTCTGAGAAGCACAAAACACATTCAATTTTCAAATACGTGCTTTCCCTGAGGAGTTAGACCAAAGAGTATCTCAGAATTGGCAATTGTGTTCAATTCATCCAGAAAACATAATTTTTGACACAGAGCTCAGATTTGCAGAAGAAACACATATTCATGTTCCCCACAGTCTGAAAAGGACAAAAACACATTCAAATTTCAACTACGAGCTTTCCCTGAGGATTTCGACTAAAGTGTATCTCATAATTGGCAATACGGCTCAATTCAGCCAGAAAATGTAACTTTTGATTCAGAGCTCAGATTTGCAGAAGAAACACATATTCATGTTCCCCACGGTCTGAAAAGCCCAAAACACATTCAATTTTCAAGTACGTGCTTTCCTTGAGAAGTTATAGCAAAGTGTATCTCAGAATTGGTAATTGGGCTCAATTCAGCCAGAAAATGTAACTTTTGACACAGAGCTCAGATTTGCAGAAGAAACACATATTCATGTTCCCCACGGTCTGAGAAGCACAAAACACATTCAATTTTCAAATACGTGCTTTCCCTGAGGAGTTAGACCAAAGTGTATCTCAGAATTGGCAATTGTGTTCAATTCATCCAGAAAACATAATTTTTGACACAGAGCTCAGATTTGCAGAAGAAACACAGGTTCATTTTCCCCACGGTCTGAAAAGCACAAAACACATTCAATTTTCAAGTACGTGCTTTCCCTGAGAAGATATAGCAAAGTGTATCTCAGAATTGGTAATTGGGCTCAATTCAGCCAGAAAATGTAACTTTTGACACAGAGCTCAGATTTGCAGAAGAAACACATATTCATGTTCCCCATGGTCTGAAAGGGGCAAAAACACATTCAAATTTCAACTACGAGCTTTCCCTGAGGATTTAGACTAAAGTGTATCTCATAATTGGCAATACGGCTCAATTCAGCCAGAAAATGTAACTTTTGACACAGAGCTCAGATTTGCAGAAGAAACACAGGTTCATGTTCCCCACGGTCTGAAGAGGATAAAACACATTGAATTTTCAAGTACGAGCTTTCCCTGAGAAGTTATACCAAGGTGTATCTCAGAATTGGCAATTGGGCTCAGTTCTGCCAGAAAATGTTACTTTTGACACAGAGCACAGATTTGGCAAATAAAGACATATTCATGTTCCCCACGGTCTGAAAAGCACAAAATACATTCAATTTTCAAGTACGTGCTTTCCCTGAGGTGTTTGACCAAAGTGTATCTCAGAATTGGCAATTGGGTTCAATTCAGCCAGAAAACGTAACTTTTGACACAGAGCTCAGATTTGCAAAAGAAACACTTATCCATGTTCCCCGCGGTCTGAAAGGGGCAAAAATACATTCAAATTTCAAGTACGAGTTTTCCCTGAGGAGATAGACCAAAGTGTGTCTCAGAATTGGCAGTAAGGCTCAGTTCAGCCAGAAAATGTTACTTTTGACACAGAGCACAGATTTGGCAAAGAAATACATATTCATGTTCCCCACGGTCTGAAAAGCACAAAACACATTCAATTTTCAAGTACGTGTTTTCCCTGAGGTGTTTGACCAAAGTGTATCTCAGAATTGGCAATTGGGTTCAATTCAGCCAGAAAACGTAACTTTTGACACAGAGCTCAGATTTACAAAAGAAACACATATTCATGTTCCCCGCACTCTGAAAAGCACAAAACACATTCAATTTTCAAGTACGAGGTTTCCCTGAGAAGTTATAGCAAAGTGTATCTCAGAATTGGCAATAGGGCTCAATTCATCCAGAAAACGTAACTTTTGACACAGAGCTCAGATTTGCAGAAGAAACACATATCCATTTTCCCCGCGGTCTGAAAGGGTCAAAAACACATTCAAATTTCAACTACGAGCTTTCCCTGAGGATTTAGACTAAAGTGTATCTCATAATTGGCAATACGGCTCAATTCAGCCAGAAAACGTAACTTTTGACACAGAGCTCAGATTTGCAGAAGAAACACAGGTTCATGTTCCCCACGGTCTGAAAAGGACAAAACACATTAAATTTTCAAGTACGAGCTTTCACTGAGAAGTTATAGCAAGGTGTATCTCAGAATTGGTAATTGGGCTCAGTTCAGCCAGAAAATGTTACTTTTGACACAGAGCACAGATTTGGCAAATAAAGACATATTCATGTTCCCCACGGTTTGAAAAGCACAAAACACATTCAGTTTTCAAGTACGTGCTTTCCCTGAGGTGTTTGACCAAAGTGTATCTCAGAATTGGCAATTGGGTTCAATTCAGCCAGAAAACGTAACTTTTGGCACAGAGCTCAGATTTGCAAAAGAAACACTTATCCATGTTCCCCGCGGTCTGAAAAGTGCAAAAACACATTCAATTCTCAAGTACGAGTTTTCCCTGAGGAGATAGACCAAAGTGTGTCTCAGAATTGGCAGTAAGGCTCAGTTCAGCCAGAAAACGTTACTTTTGACACAGAGCACAGATTTGGCAAAGAAATACATATTCATGTTCCCCACGGTCTGAAAAGCACAAAATACATTCAATTTTCAAATACGTGCTTTCCCTGAGAAGTTATAGCAAAGTGTATCTCAGAATTGGCAATACGGCTCAATTCAGCCAGAAAACGTAACTTTTGACACAGAGCTCAGATTTGCAGAAGAAACACATATTCATGTTCCCCATGGTCTGAAAGGGGCAAAAACACATTCAAATTTCAACTACGAGCTTTCCCTGAGGATTTAGACTAAAGTGTATCTCAGAATTGGCAATTGTGTTCAATTCATCCAGAAAACATAATTTTTGACACAGAGCTCAGATTTGCAGAAGAAACACATATTCATGTTCCCCACAGTCTGAAAAGGACAAAAACACATTCAAATTTCAACTACGAGCTTTCCCTGAGGATTTCGACTAAAGTGTATCTCATAATTGGCAATACGGCTCAATTCAGCCAGAAAATGTAACTTTTGATTCAGAGCTCAGATTTGCAGAAGAAACACATATTCATGTTCCCCACGGTCTGAAAAGCCCAAAACACATTCAATTTTCAAGTACGTGCTTTCCTTGAGAAGTTATAGCAAAGTGTATCTCAGAATTGGTAATTGGGCTCAATTCAGCCAGAAAATGTAACTTTTGACACAGAGCTCAGATTTGCAGAAGAAACACATATTCATGTTCCCCACGGTCTGAGAAGCACAAAACACATTCAATTTTCAAATACGTGCTTTCCCTGAGGAGTTAGACCAAAGTGTATCTCAGAATTGGCAATTGTGTTCAATTCATCCAGAAAACATAATTTTTGACACAGAGCTCAGATTTGCAGAAGAAACACAGGTTCATTTTCCCCACGGTCTGAAAAGCACAAAACACATTCAATTTTCAAGTACGTGCTTTTCCTGAGAAGATATAGCAAAGTGTATCTCAGAATTGGTAATTGGGCTCAATTCAGCCAGAAAATGTAACTTTTGACACAGAGCTCAGATTTGCAGAAGAAACACATATTCATGTTCCCCATGGTCTGAAAGGGGCAAAAACACATTCAAATTTCAACTACGAGCTTTCCCTGAGGATTTAGACTAAAGTGTATCTCATAATTGGCAATACGGCTCAATTCAGCCAGAAAATGTAACTTTTGACACAGAGCTCAGATTTGCAGAAGAAACACAGGTTCATGTTCCCCACGGTCTGAAGAGGATAAAACACATTGAATTTTCAAGTACGAGCTTTCCCTGAGAAGTTATACCAAGGTGTATCTCAGAATTGGCAATTGGGCTCAGTTCTGCCAGAAAATGTTACTTTTGACACAGAGCACAGATTTGGCAAATAAAGACATATTCATGTTCCCCACGGTCTGAAAAGCACAAAATACATTCAATTTTCAAGTACGTGCTTTCCCTGAGGTGTTTGACCAAAGTGTATCTCAGAATTGGCAATTGGGTTCAATTCAGCCAGAAAACGTAACTTTTGACACAGAGCTCAGATTTGCAAAAGAAACACTTATCCATGTTCCCCGCGGTCTGAAAGGGGCAAAAATACATTCAAATTTCAAGTACGAGTTTTCCCTGAGGAGATAGACCAAAGTGTGTCTCAGAATTGGCAATAAGGCTCAGTTCAGCCAGAAAACATTACTTTTGACACAGAGCACAGATTTGCAGAAGAAACACATATTCATGTTCCCCACGGTCTGAAAGGGGCAAAAACACATTCAAATTTCAACTATGAGCTTTCCCTGAGGATTTAGACTAAAGTGTATCTCATAATTTGCAATACGGCTCAATTCAGCCAGAAAACGTAACTTTTGATACAGAGCTCAGATTTGCAGAAGAAACACATATTCATGTTCCCCACGGTCTGAAAAGCACAAAACACATTCAATTTTCAATTACAAGATTTCCCTTAGAAGTTATAGCAAAGTGTATCTCAGAATTGGTAATTGGGCTCAATTCAGCCAGAAAACGTAACTTTTGACACAGAGCTCAGATTTGCAGAAGAAACACATATTCATGTTCCCCATGGTCTGAAAGGGGCAAAAACACATTAAAATTTCAACTACGAGCTTTCCCTGAGGAGTTAGACCAAAGAGTATCTCAGAATTGGCAATTGTGTTCAATTCATCCAGAAAACGTAACTTTTGACACATTGCTCAGATTTGCAGAAGAAACACATATTTATGTTCCTCACGGTCTGAGAAGCACAAAACACATTCAATTTTCAATGACAAGATTTCTCTGAGGAGTTAGACCAAAGTGTATCTCAGAATTGGCAATTGTGTTCAATTCATCCAGAAAACATAATTTTTGACACAGAGCTCAGATTTGCAGAAGAAACACATATTGGTCTGAAAGGGGCAAAAACACATTCAAATTTCAACTACGAGCTTTCCTTGAGGATTTAGACTAAAGTGTACCTCATAATTGGCAATACGGCTCAATTCAGCCAGAAAACGTAACTTTTGACACAGAGCTCAGATTTGCAGAAGAAACAAAGGTTCATGTTCCCCACGGTCTGAAAAGGACAAAACACATTCAATTTTCAAGTACGAGCTTTCCCTGAGGTGTTTGACCAAAGTGTATCTCAGAATTGGCAATTGTGTTCAATTCATCCAGAAAACGTAACTTTTGACACATTGCTCAGATTTGCAGAAGAAACACATATTTATGTTCCTCACGGTCTGAGAAGCACAAAACACATTCAATTTTCAATGACAAGATTTCTCTGAGGAGTTAGACCAAAGAGTATCTCAGAATTGGCAATTGTGTTCAATTCATCCAGAAAACGTAACTTTTGACACATTGCTCAGATTTGCAGAAGAAACACATATTCATGTTCCCCACGGTCTGAAAAGCCCAAAACACATTCAATTTTCAAGTACGTGCTTTCCTTGAGAAGTTATAGCAAAGTGTATCTCAGAATTGGTAATTGGGCTCAATTCAGCCAGAAAATGTAACTTTTGACACAGAGCTCAGATTTGCAGAAGAAACACATATTCATGTTCCCCGCGGTCTGAAAAGTGCAAAAACACATTCAATTCTCAAGTACGAGTTTTCCCTGAGGAGATAGACCAAAGTGTGTCTCAGAATTGGCAGTAAGGCTCAGTTCAGCCAGAAAACGTTACTTTTGACACAGAGCACAGATTTGGCAAAGAAATACATATTCATGTTCCCCACGGTCTGAAAAGCACAAAATACATTCAATTTTCAAATACGTGCTTTCCCTGAGAAGTTATAGCAAAGTGTATCTCAGAATTGGCAATACGGCTCAATTCAGCCAGAAAACGTAACTTTTGACACAGAGCTCAGATTTGCAGAAGAAACACATATTCATGTTCCCCATGGTCTGAAAGGGGCAAAAACACATTCAAATTTCAACTACGAGCTTTCCTTGAGGATTTAGACTAAAGTGTATCTCATAATTGGCAATACGGCTCAATTCAGCCAGAAAATGTAACTTTTGACACAGAGCTCAGATTTGCAGAAGAAACACATATTCATGTTCCCCACGGTCTGAGAAGCACAAAACACATTCAATTTTCAAATACGTGCTTTCCCTGAGGAGTTAGACCAAAGTGTATCTCAGAATTGGCAATTGTGTTCAATTCATCCAGAAAACATAATTTTTGACACAGAGCTCAGATTTGCAGAAGAAACACAGGTTCATTTTCCCCACGGTCTGAAAAGCACAAAACACATTCAATTTTCAAGTACGTGCTTTCCCTGAGAAGATATAGCAAAGTGTATCTCAGAATTGGTAATTGGGCTCAATTCAGCCAGAAAATGTAACTTTTGACACAGAGCTCAGATTTGCAGAAGAAACACATATTCATGTTCCCCATGGTCTGAAAGGGGCAAAAACACATTCAAATTTCAACTACGAGCTTTCCCTGAGGATTTAGACTAAAGTGTATCTCATAATTGGCAATACGGCTCAATTCAGCCAGAAAATGTAACTTTTGACACAGAGCTCAGATTTGCAGAAGAAACACAGGTTCATGTTCCCCACGGTCTGAAGAGGATAAAACACATTGAATTTTCAAGTACGAGCTTTCCCTGAGAAGTTATACCAAGGTGTATCTCAGAATTGGCAATTGGGCTCAGTTCTGCCAGAAAATGTTACTTTTGACACAGAGCACAGATTTGGCAAATAAAGACATATTCATGTTCCCCACGGTCTGAAAAGCACAAAATACATTCAATTTTCAAGTACGTGCTTTCCCTGAGGTGTTTGACCAAAGTGTATCTCAGAATTGGCAATTGGGTTCAATTCAGCCAGAAAACGTAACTTTTGACACAGAGCTCAGATTTGCAAAAGAAACACTTATCCATGTTCCCCGCGGTCTGAAAGGGGCAAAAATACATTCAAATTTCAAGTACGAGTTTTCCCTGAGGAGATAGACCAAAGTGTGTCTCAGAATTGGCAATAAGGCTCAGTTCAGCCAGAAAACATTACTTTTGACACAGAGCACAGATTTGCAGAAGAAACACATATTCATGTTCCCCACGGTCTGAAAGGGGCAAAAACACATTCAAATTTCAACTATGAGCTTTCCCTGAGGATTTAGACTAAAGTGTATCTCATAATTTGCAATACGGCTCAATTCAGCCAGAAAACGTAACTTTTGATACAGAGCTCAGATTTGCAGAAGAAACACATATTCATGTTCCCCACGGTCTGAAAAGCACAAAACACATTCAATTTTCAATTACAAGATTTCCCTTAGAAGTTATAGCAAAGTGTATCTCAGAATTGGTAATTGGGCTCAATTCAGCCAGAAAACGTAACTTTTGACACAGAGCTCAGATTTGCAGAAGAAACACATATTCATGTTCCCCATGGTCTGAAAGGGGCAAAAACACATTAAAATTTCAACTACGAGCTTTCCCTGAGGAGTTAGACCAAAGAGTATCTCAGAATTGGCAATTGTGTTCAATTCATCCAGAAAACGTAACTTTTGACACATTGCTCAGATTTGCAGAAGAAACACATATTTATGTTCCTCATGGTCTGAAAAGCACAAAACACATTCAATTTTCAAGTACGAGGTTTCCCTGAGGAGTTATAGCAAAGTGTATCTCAGAATTGGCAATAGGGCTCAATTCATCCAGAAAACGTAACTTTTGACACAGAGCTCAGATTTGCAGAAGAAACACAGGTTCATGTTCCCCACGGTCTGAAAAGGACAAAACACATTAAATTTTCAAGTACGAGCTTTCACTGAGAAGTTATAGCAAGGTGTATCTCAGAATTGGTAATTGGGCTCAGTTCAGCCAGAAAATGTTACTTTTGACACAGAGCACAGATTTGGCAAATAAAGACATATTCATGTTCCCCACGGTTTGAAAAGCACAAAACACATTCAGTTTTCAAGTACGTGCTTTCCCTGAGGTGTTTGACCAAAGTGTATCTCAGAATTGGCAATTGGGTTCAATTCAGCCAGAAAACGTAACTTTTGGCACAGAGCTCAGATTTGCAAAAGAAACACTTATCCATGTTCCCCGCGGTCTGAAAAGTGCAAAAACACATTCAATTCTCAAGTACGAGTTTTCCCTGAGGAGATAGACCAAAGTGTGTCTCAGAATTGGCAGTAAGGCTCAGTTCAGCCAGAAAACGTTACTTTTGACACAGAGCACAGATTTGGCAAAGAAATACATATTCATGTTCCCCACGGTCTGAAAAGCACAAAATACATTCAATTTTCAAATACGTGCTTTCCCTGAGAAGTTATAGCAAAGTGTATCTCAGAATTGGCAATACGGCTCAATTCAGCCAGAAAACGTAACTTTTGACACAGAGCTCAGATTTGCAGAAGAAACACATATTCATGTTCCCCATGGTCTGAAAGGGGCAAAAACACATTCAAATTTCAACTACGAGCTTTCCCTGAGGATTTAGACTAAAGTGTATCTCAGAATTGGCAATTGTGTTCAATTCATCCAGAAAACATAATTTTTGACACAGAGCTCAGATTTGCAGAAGAAACACATATTCATGTTCCCCACAGTCTGAAAAGGACAAAAACACATTCAAATTTCAACTACGAGCTTTCCCTGAGGATTTCGACTAAAGTGTATCTCATAATTGGCAATACGGCTCAATTCAGCCAGAAAATGTAACTTTTGATTCAGAGCTCAGATTTGCAGAAGAAACACATATTCATGTTCCCCACGGTCTGAAAAGCCCAAAACACATTCAATTTTCAAGTACGTGCTTTCCTTGAGAAGTTATAGCAAAGTGTATCTCAGAATTGGTAATTGGGCTCAATTCAGCCAGAAAATGTAACTTTTGACACAGAGCTCAGATTTGCAGAAGAAACACATATTCATGTTCCCCACGGTCTGAGAAGCACAAAACACATTCAATTTTCAAATACGTGCTTTCCCTGAGGAGTTAGACCAAAGTGTATCTCAGAATTGGCAATTGTGTTCAATTCATCCAGAAAACATAATTTTTGACACAGAGCTCAGATTTGCAGAAGAAACACAGGTTCATTTTCCCCACGGTCTGAAAAGCACAAAACACATTCAATTTTCAAGTACGTGCTTTTCCTGAGAAGATATAGCAAAGTGTATCTCAGAATTGGTAATTGGGCTCAATTCAGCCAGAAAATGTAACTTTTGACACAGAGCTCAGATTTGCAGAAGAAACACATATTCATGTTCCCCATGGTCTGAAAGGGGCAAAAACACATTCAAATTTCAACTACGAGCTTTCCCTGAGGATTTAGACTAAAGTGTATCTCATAATTGGCAATACGGCTCAATTCAGCCAGAAAATGTAACTTTTGACACAGAGCTCAGATTTGCAGAAGAAACACAGGTTCATGTTCCCCACGGTCTGAAGAGGATAAAACACATTGAATTTTCAAGTACGAGCTTTCCCTGAGAAGTTATACCAAGGTGTATCTCAGAATTGGCAATTGGGCTCAGTTCTGCCAGAAAATGTTACTTTTGACACAGAGCACAGATTTGGCAAATAAAGACATATTCATGTTCCCCACGGTCTGAAAAGCACAAAATACATTCAATTTTCAAGTACGTGCTTTCCCTGAGGTGTTTGACCAAAGTGTATCTCAGAATTGGCAATTGGGTTCAATTCAGCCAGAAAACGTAACTTTTGACACAGAGCTCAGATTTGCAAAAGAAACACTTATCCATGTTCCCCGCGGTCTGAAAGGGGCAAAAATACATTCAAATTTCAAGTACGAGTTTTCCCTGAGGAGATAGACCAAAGTGTGTCTCAGAATTGGCAATAAGGCTCAGTTCAGCCAGAAAACATTACTTTTGACACAGAGCACAGATTTGCAGAAGAAACACATATTCATGTTCCCCACGGTCTGAAAGGGGCAAAAACACATTCAAATTTCAACTATGAGCTTTCCCTGAGGATTTAGACTAAAGTGTATCTCATAATTTGCAATACGGCTCAATTCAGCCAGAAAACGTAACTTTTGATACAGAGCTCAGATTTGCAGAAGAAACACATATTCATGTTCCCCACGGTCTGAAAAGCACAAAACACATTCAATTTTCAATTACAAGATTTCCCTTAGAAGTTATAGCAAAGTGTATCTCAGAATTGGTAATTGGGCTCAATTCAGCCAGAAAACGTAACTTTTGACACAGAGCTCAGATTTGCAGAAGAAACACATATTCATGTTCCCCATGGTCTGAAAGGGGCAAAAACACATTAAAATTTCAACTACGAGCTTTCCCTGAGGAGTTAGACCAAAGAGTATCTCAGAATTGGCAATTGTGTTCAATTCATCCAGAAAACGTAACTTTTGACACATTGCTCAGATTTGCAGAAGAAACACATATTTATGTTCCTCACGGTCTGAGAAGCACAAAACACATTCAATTTTCAATGACAAGATTTCTCTGAGGAGTTAGACCAAAGTGTATCTCAGAATTGGCAATTGTGTTCAATTCATCCAGAAAACATAATTTTTGACACAGAGCTCAGATTTGCAGAAGAAACACATATTGGTCTGAAAGGGGCAAAAACACATTCAAATTTCAACTACGAGCTTTCCTTGAGGATTTAGACTAAAGTGTACCTCATAATTGGCAATACGGCTCAATTCAGCCAGAAAACGTAACTTTTGACACAGAGCTCAGATTTGCAGAAGAAACAAAGGTTCATGTTCCCCACGGTCTGAAAAGGACAAAACACATTCAATTTTCAAGTACGAGCTTTCCCTGAGGTGTTTGACCAAAGTGTATCTCAGAATTGGCAATTGTGTTCAATTCATCCAGAAAACGTAACTTTTGACACATTGCTCAGATTTGCAGAAGAAACACATATTTATGTTCCTCACGGTCTGAGAAGCACAAAACACATTCAATTTTCAATGACAAGATTTCTCTGAGGAGTTAGACCAAAGAGTATCTCAGAATTGGCAATTGTGTTCAATTCATCCAGAAAACGTAACTTTTGACACATTGCTCAGATTTGCAGAAGAAACACATATTCATGTTCCCCACGGTCTGAAAAGCCCAAAACACATTCAATTTTCAAGTACGTGCTTTCCTTGAGAAGTTATAGCAAAGTGTATCTCAGAATTGGTAATTGGGCTCAATTCAGCCAGAAAATGTAACTTTTGACACAGAGCTCAGATTTGCAGAAGAAACACATATTCATGTTCCCCGCGGTCTGAAAAGTGCAAAAACACATTCAATTCTCAAGTACGAGTTTTCCCTGAGGAGATAGACCAAAGTGTGTCTCAGAATTGGCAGTAAGGCTCAGTTCAGCCAGAAAACGTTACTTTTGACACAGAGCACAGATTTGGCAAAGAAATACATATTCATGTTCCCCACGGTCTGAAAAGCACAAAATACATTCAATTTTCAAATACGTGCTTTCCCTGAGAAGTTATAGCAAAGTGTATCTCAGAATTGGCAATACGGCTCAATTCAGCCAGAAAACGTAACTTTTGACACAGAGCTCAGATTTGCAGAAGAAACACATATTCATGTTCCCCATGGTCTGAAAGGGGCAAAAACACATTCAAATTTCAACTACGAGCTTTCCTTGAGGATTTAGACTAAAGTGTATCTCATAATTGGCAATACGGCTCAATTCAGCCAGAAAATGTAACTTTTGACACAGAGCTCAGATTTGCAGAAGAAACACATATTCATGTTCCCCACGGTCTGAGAAGCACAAAACACATTCAATTTTCAAATACGTGCTTTCCCTGAGGAGTTAGACCAAAGTGTATCTCAGAATTGGCAATTGTGTTCAATTCATCCAGAAAACATAATTTTTGACACAGAGCTCAGATTTGCAGAAGAAACACAGGTTCATTTTCCCCACGGTCTGAAAAGCACAAAACACATTCAATTTTCAAGTACGTGCTTTCCCTGAGAAGATATAGCAAAGTGTATCTCAGAATTGGTAATTGGGCTCAATTCAGCCAGAAAATGTAACTTTTGACACAGAGCTCAGATTTGCAGAAGAAACACATATTCATGTTCCCCATGGTCTGAAAGGGGCAAAAACACATTCAAATTTCAACTACGAGCTTTCCCTGAGGATTTAGACTAAAGTGTATCTCATAATTGGCAATACGGCTCAATTCAGCCAGAAAATGTAACTTTTGACACAGAGCTCAGATTTGCAGAAGAAACACAGGTTCATGTTCCCCACGGTCTGAAGAGGATAAAACACATTGAATTTTCAAGTACGAGCTTTCCCTGAGAAGTTATACCAAGGTGTATCTCAGAATTGGCAATTGGGCTCAGTTCTGCCAGAAAATGTTACTTTTGACACAGAGCACAGATTTGGCAAATAAAGACATATTCATGTTCCCCACGGTCTGAAAAGCACAAAATACATTCAATTTTCAAGTACGTGCTTTCCCTGAGGTGTTTGACCAAAGTGTATCTCAGAATTGGCAATTGGGTTCAATTCAGCCAGAAAACGTAACTTTTGACACAGAGCTCAGATTTGCAAAAGAAACACTTATCCATGTTCCCCGCGGTCTGAAAGGGGCAAAAATACATTCAAATTTCAAGTACGAGTTTTCCCTGAGGAGATAGACCAAAGTGTGTCTCAGAATTGGCAATAAGGCTCAGTTCAGCCAGAAAACATTACTTTTGACACAGAGCACAGATTTGCAGAAGAAACACATATTCATGTTCCCCACGGTCTGAAAGGGGCAAAAACACATTCAAATTTCAACTATGAGCTTTCCCTGAGGATTTAGACTAAAGTGTATCTCATAATTTGCAATACGGCTCAATTCAGCCAGAAAACGTAACTTTTGATACAGAGCTCAGATTTGCAGAAGAAACACATATTCATGTTCCCCACGGTCTGAAAAGCACAAAACACATTCAATTTTCAATTACAAGATTTCCCTTAGAAGTTATAGCAAAGTGTATCTCAGAATTGGTAATTGGGCTCAATTCAGCCAGAAAACGTAACTTTTGACACAGAGCTCAGATTTGCAGAAGAAACACATATTCATGTTCCCCATGGTCTGAAAGGGGCAAAAACACATTAAAATTTCAACTACGAGCTTTCCCTGAGGAGTTAGACCAAAGAGTATCTCAGAATTGGCAATTGTGTTCAATTCATCCAGAAAACGTAACTTTTGACACATTGCTCAGATTTGCAGAAGAAACACATATTTATGTTCCTCATGGTCTGAAAAGCACAAAACACATTCAATTTTCAAGTACGAGGTTTCCCTGAGGAGTTATAGCAAAGTGTATCTCAGAATTGGCAATAGGGCTCAATTCATCCAGAAAACGTAACTTTTGACACAGAGCTCAGATTTGCAGAAGAAACACATATCCATTTTCCCCGCGGTCTGAAAGGGTCAAAAACACATTCAAATTTCAACTACGAGCTTTCCCTGAGGATTTAGACTAAAGTGTATCTCATAATTGGCAATACGGCTCAATTCAGCCAGAAAACGTAACTTTTGACACAGAGCTCAGATTTGCAGAAGAAACACAGGTTCATGTTCCCCACGGTCTGAAAAGGACAAAACACATTAAATTTTCAAGTACGAGCTTTCACTGAGAAGTTATAGCAAGGTGTATCTCAGAATTGGTAATTGGGCTCAGTTCAGCCAGAAAATGTTACTTTTGACACAGAGCACAGATTTGGCAAATAAAGACATATTCATGTTCCCCGCGGTCTGAAAAGTGCAAAAACACATTCAATTCTCAAGTACGAGTTTTCCCTGAGGAGATAGACCAAAGTGTGTCTCAGAATTGGCAGTAAGGCTCAGTTCAGCCAGAAAACGTTACTTTTGACACAGAGCACAGATTTGGCAAAGAAATACATATTCATGTTCCCCACGGTCTGAAAAGCACAAAATACATTCAATTTTCAAATACGTGCTTTCCCTGAGAAGTTATAGCAAAGTGTATCTCAGAATTGGCAATACGGCTCAATTCAGCCAGAAAACGTAACTTTTGACACAGAGCTCAGATTTGCAGAAGAAACACATATTCATGTTCCCCATGGTCTGAAAGGGGCAAAAACACATTCAAATTTCAACTACGAGCTTTCCCTGAGGATTTAGACTAAAGTGTATCTCATAATTGACAATACGGCTCAATTCACCCAGAAAACGTAACTTTTGACACATTGCTCTGATTTGCAGAAGAAACACATATTCATGTTCCCCATGGTCTGAGAAGCACAAAACACATTCAATTTTCAAATACGTGCTTTCCCTGAGGAGTTAGACCAAAGAGTATCTCAGAATTGGCAATTGTGTTCAATTCATCCAGAAAACATAATTTTTGACACAGAGCTCAGATTTGCAGAAGAAACACATATTCATGTTCCCCACAGTCTGAAAAGGACAAAAACACATTCAAATTTCAACTACGAGCTTTCCCTGAGGATTTCGACTAAAGTGTATCTCATAATTGGCAATACGGCTCAATTCAGCCAGAAAATGTAACTTTTGATTCAGAGCTCAGATTTGCAGAAGAAACACATATTCATGTTCCCCACGGTCTGAAAAGCCCAAAACACATTCAATTTTCAAGTACGTGCTTTCCTTGAGAAGTTATAGCAAAGTGTATCTCAGAATTGGTAATTGGGCTCAATTCAGCCAGAAAATGTAACTTTTGACACAGAGCTCAGATTTGCAGAAGAAACACATATTCATGTTCCCCACGGTCTGAGAAGCACAAAACACATTCAATTTTCAAATACGTGCTTTCCCTGAGGAGTTAGACCAAAGTGTATCTCAGAATTGGCAATTGTGTTCAATTCATCCAGAAAACATAATTTTTGACACAGAGCTCAGATTTGCAGAAGAAACACAGGTTCATTTTCCCCACGGTCTGAAAAGCACAAAACACATTCAATTTTCAAGTACGTGCTTTCCCTGAGAAGATATAGCAAAGTGTATCTCAGAATTGGTAATTGGGCTCAATTCAGCCAGAAAATGTAACTTTTGACACAGAGCTCAGATTTGCAGAAGAAACACATATTCATGTTCCCCATGGTCTGAAAGGGGCAAAAACACATTCAAATTTCAACTACGAGCTTTCCCTGAGGATTTAGACTAAAGTGTATCTCATAATTGGCAATACGGCTCAATTCAGCCAGAAAATGTAACTTTTGACACAGAGCTCAGATTTGCAGAAGAAACACAGGTTCATGTTCCCCACGGTCTGAAGAGGATAAAACACATTGAATTTTCAAGTACGAGCTTTCCCTGAGAAGTTATACCAAGGTGTATCTCAGAATTGGCAATTGGGCTCAGTTCTGCCAGAAAATGTTACTTTTGACACAGAGCACAGATTTGGCAAATAAAGACATATTCATGTTCCCCACGGTCTGAAAAGCACAAAATACATTCAATTTTCAAGTACGTGCTTTCCCTGAGGTGTTTGACCAAAGTGTATCTCAGAATTGGCAATTGGGTTCAATTCAGCCAGAAAACGTAACTTTTGACACAGAGCTCAGATTTGCAAAAGAAACACTTATCCATGTTCCCCGCGGTCTGAAAGGGGCAAAAATACATTCAAATTTCAAGTACGAGTTTTCCCTGAGGAGATAGACCAAAGTGTGTCTCAGAATTGGCAGTAAGGCTCAGTTCAGCCAGAAAATGTTACTTTTGACACAGAGCACAGATTTGGCAAAGAAATACATATTCATGTTCCCCACGGTCTGAAAAGCACAAAACACATTCAATTTTCAAGTACGTGTTTTCCCTGAGGTGTTTGACCAAAGTGTATCTCAGAATTGGCAATTGGGTTCAATTCAGCCAGAAAACGTAACTTTTGACACAGAGCTCAGATTTACAAAAGAAACACATATTCATGTTCCCCGCACTCTGAAAAGCACAAAACACATTCAATTTTCAAGTACGAGGTTTCCCTGAGAAGTTATAGCAAAGTGTATCTCAGAATTGGCAATAGGGCTCAATTCATCCAGAAAACGTAACTTTTGACACAGAGCTCAGATTTGCAGAAGAAACACATATCCATTTTCCCCGCGGTCTGAAAGGGTCAAAAACACATTCAAATTTCAACTACGAGCTTTCCCTGAGGATTTAGACTAAAGTGTATCTCATAATTGGCAATACGGCTCAATTCAGCCAGAAAACGTAACTTTTGACACAGAGCTCAGATTTGCAGAAGAAACACAGGTTCATGTTCCCCACGGTCTGAAAAGGACAAAACACATTAAATTTTCAAGTACGAGCTTTCACTGAGAAGTTATAGCAAGGTGTATCTCAGAATTGGTAATTGGGCTCAGTTCAGCCAGAAAATGTTACTTTTGACACAGAGCACAGATTTGGCAAATAAAGACATATTCATGTTCCCCACGGTTTGAAAAGCACAAAACACATTCAGTTTTCAAGTACGTGCTTTCCCTGAGGTGTTTGACCAAAGTGTATCTCAGAATTGGCAATTGGGTTCAATTCAGCCAGAAAACGTAACTTTTGGCACAGAGCTCAGATTTGCAAAAGAAACACTTATCCATGTTCCCCGCGGTCTGAAAAGTGCAAAAACACATTCAATTCTCAAGTACGAGTTTTCCCTGAGGAGATAGACCAAAGTGTGTCTCAGAATTGGCAGTAAGGCTCAGTTCAGCCAGAAAACGTTACTTTTGACACAGAGCACAGATTTGGCAAAGAAATACATATTCATGTTCCCCACGGTCTGAAAAGCACAAAATACATTCAATTTTCAAATACGTGCTTTCCCTGAGAAGTTATAGCAAAGTGTATCTCAGAATTGGCAATACGGCTCAATTCAGCCAGAAAACGTAACTTTTGACACAGAGCTCAGATTTGCAGAAGAAACACATATTCATGTTCCCCATGGTCTGAAAGGGGCAAAAACACATTCAAATTTCAACTACGAGCTTTCCCTGAGGATTTAGACTAAAGTGTATCTCAGAATTGGCAATTGTGTTCAATTCATCCAGAAAACATAATTTTTGACACAGAGCTCAGATTTGCAGAAGAAACACATATTCATGTTCCCCACAGTCTGAAAAGGACAAAAACACATTCAAATTTCAACTACGAGCTTTCCCTGAGGATTTCGACTAAAGTGTATCTCATAATTGGCAATACGGCTCAATTCAGCCAGAAAATGTAACTTTTGATTCAGAGCTCAGATTTGCAGAAGAAACACATATTCATGTTCCCCACGGTCTGAAAAGCCCAAAACACATTCAATTTTCAAGTACGTGCTTTCCTTGAGAAGTTATAGCAAAGTGTATCTCAGAATTGGTAATTGGGCTCAATTCAGCCAGAAAATGTAACTTTTGACACAGAGCTCAGATTTGCAGAAGAAACACATATTCATGTTCCCCACGGTCTGAGAAGCACAAAACACATTCAATTTTCAAATACGTGCTTTCCCTGAGGAGTTAGACCAAAGTGTATCTCAGAATTGGCAATTGTGTTCAATTCATCCAGAAAACATAATTTTTGACACAGAGCTCAGATTTGCAGAAGAAACACAGGTTCATTTTCCCCACGGTCTGAAAAGCACAAAACACATTCAATTTTCAAGTACGTGCTTTTCCTGAGAAGATATAGCAAAGTGTATCTCAGAATTGGTAATTGGGCTCAATTCAGCCAGAAAATGTAACTTTTGACACAGAGCTCAGATTTGCAGAAGAAACACATATTCATGTTCCCCATGGTCTGAAAGGGGCAAAAACACATTCAAATTTCAACTACGAGCTTTCCCTGAGGATTTAGACTAAAGTGTATCTCATAATTGGCAATACGGCTCAATTCAGCCAGAAAATGTAACTTTTGACACAGAGCTCAGATTTGCAGAAGAAACACAGGTTCATGTTCCCCACGGTCTGAAGAGGATAAAACACATTGAATTTTCAAGTACGAGCTTTCCCTGAGAAGTTATACCAAGGTGTATCTCAGAATTGGCAATTGGGCTCAGTTCTGCCAGAAAATGTTACTTTTGACACAGAGCACAGATTTGGCAAATAAAGACATATTCATGTTCCCCACGGTCTGAAAAGCACAAAATACATTCAATTTTCAAGTACGTGCTTTCCCTGAGGTGTTTGACCAAAGTGTATCTCAGAATTGGCAATTGGGTTCAATTCAGCCAGAAAACGTAACTTTTGACACAGAGCTCAGATTTGCAAAAGAAACACTTATCCATGTTCCCCGCGGTCTGAAAGGGGCAAAAATACATTCAAATTTCAAGTACGAGTTTTCCCTGAGGAGATAGACCAAAGTGTGTCTCAGAATTGGCAATAAGGCTCAGTTCAGCCAGAAAACATTACTTTTGACACAGAGCACAGATTTGCAGAAGAAACACATATTCATGTTCCCCACGGTCTGAAAGGGGCAAAAACACATTCAAATTTCAACTATGAGCTTTCCCTGAGGATTTAGACTAAAGTGTATCTCATAATTTGCAATACGGCTCAATTACGCCAGAAAACGTAACTTTTGATACAGAGCTCAGATTTGCAGAAGAAACACATATTCATGTTCCCCACGGTCTGAAAAGCACAAAACACATTCAATTTTCAATTACAAGATTTCCCTTAGAAGTTATAGCAAAGTGTATCTCAGAATTGGTAATTGGGCTCAATTCAGCCAGAAAACGTAACTTTTGACACAGAGCTCAGATTTGCAGAAGAAACACATATTCATGTTCCCCATGGTCTGAAAGGGGCAAAAACACATTAAAATTTCAACTACGAGCTTTCCCTGAGGAGTTAGACCAAAGAGTATCTCAGAATTGGCAATTGTGTTCAATTCATCCAGAAAACGTAACTTTTGACACATTGCTCAGATTTGCAGAAGAAACACATATTTATGTTCCTCACGGTCTGAGAAGCACAAAACACATTCAATTTTCAATGACAAGATTTCTCTGAGGAGTTAGACCAAAGTGTATCTCAGAATTGGCAATTGTGTTCAATTCATCCAGAAAACATAATTTTTGACACAGAGCTCAGATTTGCAGAAGAAACACATATTGGTCTGAAAGGGGCAAAAACACATTCAAATTTCAACTACGAGCTTTCCTTGAGGATTTAGACTAAAGTGTACCTCATAATTGGCAATACGGCTCAATTCAGCCAGAAAACGTAACTTTTGACACAGAGCTCAGATTTGCAGAAGAAACAAAGGTTCATGTTCCCCACGGTCTGAAAAGGACAAAACACATTCAATTTTCAAGTACGAGCTTTCCCTGAGGTGTTTGACCAAAGTGTATCTCAGAATTGGCAATTGTGTTCAATTCATCCAGAAAACGTAACTTTTGACACATTGCTCAGATTTGCAGAAGAAACACATATTTATGTTCCTCACGGTCTGAGAAGCACAAAACACATTCAATTTTCAATGACAAGATTTCTCTGAGGAGTTAGACCAAAGAGTATCTCAGAATTGGCAATTGTGTTCAATTCATCCAGAAAACGTAACTTTTGACACATTGCTCAGATTTGCAGAAGAAACACATATTCATGTTCCCCACGGTCTGAAAAGCCCAAAACACATTCAATTTTCAAGTACGTGCTTTCCTTGAGAAGTTATAGCAAAGTGTATCTCAGAATTGGTAATTGGGCTCAATTCAGCCAGAAAATGTAACTTTTGACACAGAGCTCAGATTTGCAGAAGAAACACATATTCATGTTCCCCGCGGTCTGAAAAGTGCAAAAACACATTCAATTCTCAAGTACGAGTTTTCCCTGAGGAGATAGACCAAAGTGTGTCTCAGAATTGGCAGTAAGGCTCAGTTCAGCCAGAAAACGTTACTTTTGACACAGAGCACAGATTTGGCAAAGAAATACATATTCATGTTCCCCACGGTCTGAAAAGCACAAAATACATTCAATTTTCAAATACGTGCTTTCCCTGAGAAGTTATAGCAAAGTGTATCTCAGAATTGGCAATACGGCTCAATTCAGCCAGAAAACGTAACTTTTGACACAGAGCTCAGATTTGCAGAAGAAACACATATTCATGTTCCCCATGGTCTGAAAGGGGCAAAAACACATTCAAATTTCAACTACGAGCTTTCCTTGAGGATTTAGACTAAAGTGTATCTCATAATTGGCAATACGGCTCAATTCAGCCAGAAAATGTAACTTTTGACACAGAGCTCAGATTTGCAGAAGAAACACATATTCATGTTCCCCACGGTCTGAGAAGCACAAAACACATTCAATTTTCAAATACGTGCTTTCCCTGAGGAGTTAGACCAAAGTGTATCTCAGAATTGGCAATTGTGTTCAATTCATCCAGAAAACATAATTTTTGACACAGAGCTCAGATTTGCAGAAGAAACACAGGTTCATTTTCCCCACGGTCTGAAAAGCACAAAACACATTCAATTTTCAAGTACGTGCTTTCCCTGAGAAGATATAGCAAAGTGTATCTCAGAATTGGTAATTGGGCTCAATTCAGCCAGAAAATGTAACTTTTGACACAGAGCTCAGATTTGCAGAAGAAACACATGTTCATGTTCCCCACGGTCTGAGAAGCACAAAACACATTCAATTTTCAAATATATGCTTTCCCTGAGGAGTTAGACCAAAGTGTATCTCAGAATTGGCAATTGTGTTCAATTCATCCAGAAAACATAATTTTTGACACAGAGCTCAGATTTGCAGAAGAAACACAGGTTCATTTTCCCCACGGTCTGAAAAGCACAAAACACATTCAATTTTCAAGTACGTGCTTTCCCTGAGAAGATATAGCAAAGTGTATCTCAGAATTGGTAATTGGGCTCAATTCAGCCAGAAAATGTAACTTTTGACACAGAGCTCAGATTTGCAGAAGAAACACATATTCATGTTCCCCATGGTCTGAAAGGGGCAAAAACACATTCAAATTTCAACTACGAGCTTTCCCTGAGGATTTAGACTAAAGTGTATCTCATAATTGGCAATACGGCTCAATTCAGCCAGAAAATGTAACTTTTGACACAGAGCTCAGATTTGCAGAAGAAACACAGGTTCATGTTCCCCACGGTCTGAAGAGGATAAAACACATTGAATTTTCAAGTACGAGCTTTCCCTGAGAAGTTATACCAAGGTGTATCTCAGAATTGGCAATTGGGCTCAGTTCTGCCAGAAAATGTTACTTTTGACACAGAGCACAGATTTGGCAAATAAAGACATATTCATGTTCCCCACGGTCTGAAAAGCACAAAATACATTCAATTTTCAAGTACGTGCTTTCCCTGAGGTGTTTGACCAAAGTGTATCTCAGAATTGGCAATTGGGTTCAATTCAGCCAGAAAACGTTACTTTTGACACAGAGCACAGATTTGGCAAAGAAATACATATTCATGTTCCCCACGGTCTGAAAAGCACAAAATACATTCAATTTTCAAATACGTGCTTTCCCTGAGAAGTTATAGCAAAGTGTATCTCAGAATTGGCAATACGGCTCAATTCAGCCAGAAAACGTAACTTTTGACACAGAGCTCAGATTTGCAGAAGAAACACATATTCATGTTCCCCATGGTCTGAAAGGGGCAAAAACACATTCAAATTTCAACTACGAGCTTTCCCTGAGGATTTAGACTAAAGTGTATCTCATAATTGACAATACGGCTCAATTCACCCAGAAAACGTAACTTTTGACACATTGCTCTGATTTGCAGAAGAAACACATATTCATGTTCCCCATGGTCTGAGAAGCACAAAACACATTCAATTTTCAAATACGTGCTTTCCCTGAGGAGTTAGACCAAAGAGTATCTCAGAATTGGCAATTGTGTTCAATTCATCCAGAAAACATAATTTTTGACACAGAGCTCAGATTTGCAGAAGAAACACATATTCATGTTCCCCACAGTCTGAAAAGGACAAAAACACATTCAAATTTCAACTACGAGCTTTCCCTGAGGATTTCGACTAAAGTGTATCTCATAATTGGCAATACGGCTCAATTCAGCCAGAAAATGTAACTTTTGATTCAGAGCTCAGATTTGCAGAAGAAACACATATTCATGTTCCCCACGGTCTGAAAAGCCCAAAACACATTCAATTTTCAAGTACGTGCTTTCCTTGAGAAGTTATAGCAAAGTGTATCTCAGAATTGGTAATTGGGCTCAATTCAGCCAGAAAATGTAACTTTTGACACAGAGCTCAGATTTGCAGAAGAAACACATATTCATGTTCCCCACGGTCTGAGAAGCACAAAACACATTCAATTTTCAAATACGTGCTTTCCCTGAGGAGTTAGACCAAAGTGTATCTCAGAATTGGCAATTGTGTTCAATTCATCCAGAAAACATAATTTTTGACACAGAGCTCAGATTTGCAGAAGAAACACAGGTTCATTTTCCCCACGGTCTGAAAAGCACAAAACACATTCAATTTTCAAGTACGTGCTTTCCCTGAGAAGATATAGCAAAGTGTATCTCAGAATTGGTAATTGGGCTCAATTCAGCCAGAAAATGTAACTTTTGACACAGAGCTCAGATTTGCAGAAGAAACACATATTCATGTTCCCCATGGTCTGAAAGGGGCAAAAACACATTCAAATTTCAACTACGAGCTTTCCCTGAGGATTTAGACTAAAGTGTATCTCATAATTGGCAATACGGCTCAATTCAGCCAGAAAATGTAACTTTTGACACAGAGCTCAGATTTGCAGAAGAAACACAGGTTCATGTTCCCCACGGTCTGAAGAGGATAAAACACATTGAATTTTCAAGTACGAGCTTTCCCTGAGAAGTTATACCAAGGTGTATCTCAGAATTGGCAATTGGGCTCAGTTCTGCCAGAAAATGTTACTTTTGACACAGAGCACAGATTTGGCAAATAAAGACATATTCATGTTCCCCACGGTCTGAAAAGCACAAAATACATTCAATTTTCAAGTACGTGCTTTCCCTGAGGTGTTTGACCAAAGTGTATCTCAGAATTGGCAATTGGGTTCAATTCAGCCAGAAAACGTAACTTTTGACACAGAGCTCAGATTTGCAAAAGAAACACTTATCCATGTTCCCCGCGGTCTGAAAGGGGCAAAAATACATTCAAATTTCAAGTACGAGTTTTCCCTGAGGAGATAGACCAAAGTGTGTCTCAGAATTGGCAGTAAGGCTCAGTTCAGCCAGAAAATGTTACTTTTGACACAGAGCACAGATTTGGCAAAGAAATACATATTCATGTTCCCCACGGTCTGAAAAGCACAAAACACATTCAATTTTCAAGTACGTGTTTTCCCTGAGGTGTTTGACCAAAGTGTATCTCAGAATTGGCAATTGGGTTCAATTCAGCCAGAAAACGTAACTTTTGACACAGAGCTCAGATTTACAAAAGAAACACATATTCATGTTCCCCGCACTCTGAAAAGCACAAAACACATTCAATTTTCAAGTACGAGGTTTCCCTGAGAAGTTATAGCAAAGTGTATCTCAGAATTGGCAATAGGGCTCAATTCATCCAGAAAACGTAACTTTTGACACAGAGCTCAGATTTGCAGAAGAAACACATATCCATTTTCCCCGCGGTCTGAAAGGGTCAAAAACACATTCAAATTTCAACTACGAGCTTTCCCTGAGGATTTAGACTAAAGTGTATCTCATAATTGGCAATACGGCTCAATTCAGCCAGAAAACGTAACTTTTGACACAGAGCTCAGATTTGCAGAAGAAACACAGGTTCATGTTCCCCACGGTCTGAAAAGGACAAAACACATTAAATTTTCAAGTACGAGCTTTCACTGAGAAGTTATAGCAAGGTGTATCTCAGAATTGGTAATTGGGCTCAGTTCAGCCAGAAAATGTTACTTTTGACACAGAGCACAGATTTGGCAAATAAAGACATATTCATGTTCCCCACGGTTTGAAAAGCACAAAACACATTCAGTTTTCAAGTACGTGCTTTCCCTGAGGTGTTTGACCAAAGTGTATCTCAGAATTGGCAATTGGGTTCAATTCAGCCAGAAAACGTAACTTTTGGCACAGAGCTCAGATTTGCAAAAGAAACACTTATCCATGTTCCCCGCGGTCTGAAAAGTGCAAAAACACATTCAATTCTCAAGTACGAGTTTTCCCTGAGGAGAT
Organism: Pantherophis guttatus; assembly: GCF_059756535.1. Classification (NCBI taxonomy): domain Eukaryota; kingdom Metazoa; phylum Chordata; class Lepidosauria; order Squamata; family Colubridae; genus Pantherophis; species Pantherophis guttatus. The sequence goes on from NC_142067.1 coordinate 78,727,108, forward strand.
AGACCAAAGTGTGTCTCAGAATTGGCAGTAAGGCTCAGTTCAGCCAGAAAACGTTACTTTTGACACAGAGCACAGATTTGGCAAAGAAATACATATTCATGTTCCCCACGGTCTGAAAAGCACAAAATACATTCAATTTTCAAATACGTGCTTTCCCTGAGAAGTTATAGCAAAGTGTATCTCAGAATTGGCAATACGGCTCAATTCAGCCAGAAAACGTAACTTTTGACACAGAGCTCAGATTTGCAGAAGAAACACATATTCATGTTCCCCATGGTCTGAAAGGGGCAAAAACACATTCAAATTTCAACTACGAGCTTTCCCTGAGGATTTAGACTAAAGTGTATCTCAGAATTGGCAATTGTGTTCAATTCATCCAGAAAACATAATTTTTGACACAGAGCTCAGATTTGCAGAAGAAACACATATTCATGTTCCCCACAGTCTGAAAAGGACAAAAACACATTCAAATTTCAACTACGAGCTTTCCCTGAGGATTTCGACTAAAGTGTATCTCATAATTGGCAATACGGCTCAATTCAGCCAGAAAATGTAACTTTTGATTCAGAGCTCAGATTTGCAGAAGAAACACATATTCATGTTCCCCACGGTCTGAAAAGCCCAAAACACATTCAATTTTCAAGTACGTGCTTTCCTTGAGAAGTTATAGCAAAGTGTATCTCAGAATTGGTAATTGGGCTCAATTCAGCCAGAAAATGTAACTTTTGACACAGAGCTCAGATTTGCAGAAGAAACACATATTCATGTCCCCCACGGTCTGAAAAGCGCAAAAACACATTCAATTCTCAAGTACGAGTTTTCCCTGAGGAGATAGACCAAAGTGTGTCTCAGAATTGGCAGTAAGGCTCAGTTCAGCCAGAAAACGTTACTTTTGACACAGAGCACAGATTTGGCAAAGAAATACATATTCATGTTCCCCACGGTCTGAAAAGCATAAAATACATTCAATTTTCAAATACGTGCTTTCCCTGAGGAGTTAGACCAAAGTGTATCTCAGAATTGGCAATTGTGTTCAATTCAGCCAGAAAACATAACTTTTCACACAGAGCTCAGGTTATGAAGAATAAAAACATATTCATGTCCCCCACGGTCTGAAAAGCGCAAAAACACATTCAATTCTCAAGTACGAGTTTTCCCTGAGGAGATAGACCAAAGTGTGTCTCAGAATTGGCAGTAAGGCTCAGTTCAGCCAGAAAATGTTACTTTTGACACAGAGCACAGATTTGGCAAAGAAATACATATTCATGTTCCCCACGGTCTGAAAAGCACAAAACACATTCAATTTTCAAGTACGTGTTTTCCCTGAGGTGTTTGACCAAAGTGTATCTCAGAATTGGCAATTGGGTTCAATTCAGCCAGAAAACGTAACTTTTGACACAGAGCTCAGATTTACAAAAGAAACACATATTCATGTTCCCCGCGCTCTGAAAAGCACAAAACACATTCAATTTTCAAGTACGAGGTTTCCCTGAGGAGTTATAGCAAAGTGTATCTCAGAATTGGCAATTGTGTTCAATTCATCCAGAAAACAAAACATAATTTTTGACACAGAGCTCAGATTTGCAGAAGAAACACAGGTTCATGTTCCCCACAGTCTGAAAAGGACAAAACACATTCAATTTTCAAGTACGAGCTTTCCCTGAGAAGTTATAGCAAGGTGTATCTCAGAATTGGCAATTGGGCTCAGTTCAGCCAGAAAACGTTACTTTTGACACAGAGCACAGATTTGGCAAAGAAATACATATTCATGTTCCCCACAGTTTGAAAAGCACAAAACACGTTTAATTTTCAAGTACGTGCTTTGCCTGAAGTGTTTGACCAAAGTGTATCTCAGAATTGGCAATTGGGTTCAATTCAGCCAGAAAACGTAACTTTTGACAGAGAGATCAGATTTGCAGAAGAAACACATATTCATGTTCCCCACGGTCTGAAAGGGGCAAAAACACATTCAAATTTCAAGTACGACCTTTCCCTGAGGATTTAGACTAAAGTGTATCTCAGAATTGGCAATACGGCTCAATTCACCCAGAAAACGTAACTTTTGACACAGAGCTCAGATTTGCAGAAGAAACACATATCCATGTTCCCCGCGGTCTGAAACGCACAAAACACATTCAATTTTCAAGTACGAGGTTTCCCTGAGGAGTTATAGCAAAGTGTATCTCAGAATTGGCAATAGGGCTCAATTCATCCAGAAAATGTAACTTTTGACACAGAGCTCAGATTTGCAGAAGAAACACAGGTTCATGTTCCCCACGGACTGAAAACCACAAAACACATTCAATTTTCAAGTACGTGCTTTCCCTGAGAAGATATAGCAAAGTGTATCTCAGAATTGGTAATTGGGCTCAATTCAGCCAGAAAATGTAACTTTTGACACAGAGCTCAGATTTGCAGAAGAAACACATATTCATGTTCCCCATGGTCTGAAAGGGGCAAAAACACATTCAAATTTCAACTACGAGCTTTCCCTGAGGATTTAGACTAAAGTGTATCTCATAATTGGCAATACGGCTCAATTCAGCCAGAAAACGTAACTTTTGAGACAGAGCTCAGATTTGCAGAAGAAACACAGGTTCATGTTCCCCACGGTCTGAAAAGGACAAAACACATTAAATTTTCAAGTACGAGCTTTCACTGAGAAATTATAGCAAGGTGTATCTCAGAATTGGTAATTGGGCTCAGTTCAGCCAGAAAATGTTACTTTTGACACAGAGCTCAGATTTGGCAAAGAAATACATATTCATGTTCCCCACGGTCTGAAAAGCACAAAATACATTCAATTTTCAAATACGTGCTTTCCCTGAGAAGTTATAGCAAAGTGTATCTCAGAATTGGTAATTGGGCTCAATTCAGCCAGAAAATGTAACTTTTGACACAGAGCTCAGGTTTTGAAGAATAAAAACATATTCATGTCCCCCACGGTCTGAAATGCGCAAAAACACATTCAATTCTCAAGTACGAGTTTTCCCTGAGGAGATAGACCAAAGTGTGTCTCAGAATTGGCAGTAAGGCTCAGTTCAGCCAGAAAACGTTACTTTTGACACAGAGCACAGATTTGGCAAATAAAGACATATTCATGTTCCCCACGGTCTGAAAAGCATAAAATACATTCAATTTTCAAATACGTGCTTTCCCTGAGGAGTTAGACCAAAGTGTATCTCAGAATTGGCAATTGTGTTCAATTCAGCCAGAAAACATAACTTTTCACACAGAGCTCAGGTTATGAAGAATAAAAACATATTCATGTCCCCCACGGTCTGAAAAGCGCAAAAACACATTCAATTCTCAAGTACGAGTTTTCCCTGAGGAGATAGACCAAAGTGTGTCTCAGAATTGGCAGTAAGGCTCAGTTCAGCCAGAAAATGTTACTTTTGACACAGAGCACAGATTTGGCAAAGAAATACATATTCATGTTCCCCACGGTCTGAAAAGCACAAAACACATTCAATTTTCAAGTACGTGTTTTCCCTGAGGTGTTTGACCAAAGTGTATCTCAGAATTGGCAATTGGGTTCAATTCAGCCAGAAAACGTAACTTTTGACACAGAGCTCAGATTTACAAAAGAAACACATATTCATGTTCCCCGCGCTCTGAAAAGCACAAAACACATTCAATTTTCAAGTACGAGGTTTCCCTGAGGAGTTATAGCAAAGTGTATCTCAGAATTGGCAATTGTGTTCAATTCAGCCAGAAAACATAACTTTTCACACAGAGCTCAGGTTATGAAGAATAAAAACATATTCATGTCCCCCACGGTCTGAAAAGCGCAAAAACACATTCAATTCTCAAGTACGAGTTTTCCCTGAGGAGATAGACCAAAGTGTGTCTCAGAATTGGCAGTAAGGCTCAGTTCAGCCAGAAAACGTTACTTTTGACACAGAGCACAGATTTGGCAAAGAAATACATATTCATGTTCCCCACGGTCTGAAAAGCACAAAATACATTCAATTTTCAAATACGTGCTTTCCCTGAGAAGTTATAGCAAAGTGTATCTCAGAATTGGTAATTGGGCTCAATTCAGCCAGAAAATGTAACTTTTGACACAGAGCTCAGGTTTTGAAGAATAAAAACATATTCATGTCCCCCACGGTCTGAAAAGCGCAAAAACACATTCAATTCTCAAGTACGAGTTTTCCCTGAGGAGATAGACCAAAGTGTGTCTCAGAATTGGCAGTAAGGCTCAGTTCAGCCAGAAAATGTTACTTTTGACACAGAGCACAGATTTGGCAAAGAAATACATATTCATGTTCCCCACGGTCTGAAAAGCACAAAACACATTCAATTTTCAAGTACGTGTTTTCCCTGAGGTGTTTGACCAAAGTGTATCTCAGAATTGGCAATTGGGTTCAATTCAGCCAGAAAACGTAACTTTTGACACAGAGCTCAGATTTACAAAAGAAACACATATTCATGTTCCCCGCGCTCTGAAAAGCACAAAACACATTCAATTTTCAAGTACGAGGTTTCCCTGAGGAGTTATAGCAAAGTGTATCTCAGAATTGGCAATAGGGCTCAATTCATCCAGAAAACGTAACTTTTGACACAGAGCTCAGATTTGCAGAAGAAACACATATCCATTTTCCCCGCGGTCTGAAAGGGTCAAAAACACATTCAAATTTCAACTACGAGCTTTCCCTGAGGATTTAGACTAAAGTGTATCTCATAATTGGCAATACGGCTCAATTCAGCCAGAAAACGTAACTTTTGACACAGAGCTCAGATTTGCAGAAGAAACACCGGTTCATGTTCCCCACGGTCTGAAAAGGACAAAACACATTAAATTTTCAAGTACGAGCTTTCACTGAGAAGTTATAGCAAGGTGTATCTCAGAATTGGTAATTGGGCTCAGTTCAGCCAGAAAATGTTACTTTTGACACAGAGCACAGATTTGGCAAATAAAGACATATTCATGTTCCCCACGGTTTGAAAAGCACAAAACACATTCAGTTTTCAAGTACGTGCTTTCCCTGAGGTGTTTGACCAAAGTGTATCTCAGAATTGGCAATTGGGTTCAATTCAGCCAGAAAACGTAACTTTTGGCACAGAGCTCAGATTTGCAAAAGAAACACTTATCCATGTTCCCCGCGGTCTGAAAAGTGCAAAAACACATTCAATTCTCAAGTACGAGTTTTCCCTGAGGAGATAGACCAAAGTGTGTCTCAGAATTGGCAGTAAGGCTCAGTTCAGCCAGAAAACGTTACTTTTGACACAGAGCACAGATTTGGCAAAGAAATACATATTCATGTTCCCCACGGTCTGAAAAGCACAAAATACATTCAATTTTCAAATACGTGCTTTCCCTGAGAAGTTATAGCAAAGTGTATCTCAGAATTGGCAATACGGCTCAATTCAGCCAGAAAACGTAACTTTTGACACAGAGCTCAGATTTGCAGAAGAAACACATATTCATGTTCCCCATGGTCTGAAAGGGGCAAAAACACATTCAAATTTCAACTACGAGCTTTCCCTGAGGATTTAGACTAAAGTGTATCTCATAATTGACAATACGGCTCAATTCACCCAGAAAACGTAACTTTTGACACATTGCTCTGATTTGCAGAAGAAACACATATTCATGTTCCCCATGGTCTGAGAAGCACAAAACACATTCAATTTTCAAATACGTGCTTTCCCTGAGGAGTTAGACCAAAGAGTATCTCAGAATTGGCAATTGTGTTCAATTCATCCAGAAAACATAATTTTTGACACAGAGCTCAGATTTGCAGAAGAAACACATATTCATGTTCCCCACAGTCTGAAAAGGACAAAAACACATTCAAATTTCAACTACGAGCTTTCCCTGAGGATTTCGACTAAAGTGTATCTCATAATTGGCAATACGGCTCAATTCAGCCAGAAAATGTAACTTTTGATTCAGAGCTCAGATTTGCAGAAGAAACACATATTCATGTTCCCCACGGTCTGAAAAGCCCAAAACACATTCAATTTTCAAGTACGTGCTTTCCTTGAGAAGTTATAGCAAAGTGTATCTCAGAATTGGTAATTGGGCTCAATTCAGCCAGAAAATGTAACTTTTGACACAGAGCTCAGATTTGCAGAAGAAACACATGTTCATGTTCCCCACGGTCTGAGAAGCACAAAACACATTCAATTTTCAAATATATGCTTTCCCTGAGGAGTTAGACCAAAGTGTATCTCAGAATTGGCAATTGTGTTCAATTCATCCAGAAAACATAATTTTTGACACAGAGCTCAGATTTGCAGAAGAAACACAGGTTCATTTTCCCCACGGTCTGAAAAGCACAAAACACATTCAATTTTCAAGTACGTGCTTTCCCTGAGAAGATATAGCAAAGTGTATCTCAGAATTGGTAATTGGGCTCAATTCAGCCAGAAAATGTAACTTTTGACACAGAGCTCAGATTTGCAGAAGAAACACATATTCATGTTCCCCATGGTCTGAAAGGGGCAAAAACACATTCAAATTTCAACTACGAGCTTTCCCTGAGGATTTAGACTAAAGTGTATCTCATAATTGGCAATACGGCTCAATTCAGCCAGAAAATGTAACTTTTGACACAGAGCTCAGATTTGCAGAAGAAACACAGGTTCATGTTCCCCACGGTCTGAAGAGGATAAAACACATTGAATTTTCAAGTACGAGCTTTCCCTGAGAAGTTATACCAAGGTGTATCTCAGAATTGGCAATTGGGCTCAGTTCTGCCAGAAAATGTTACTTTTGACACAGAGCACAGATTTGGCAAATAAAGACATATTCATGTTCCCCACGGTCTGAAAAGCACAAAATACATTCAATTTTCAAGTACGTGCTTTCCCTGAGGTGTTTGACCAAAGTGTATCTCAGAATTGGCAATTGGGTTCAATTCAGCCAGAAAACGTTACTTTTGACACAGAGCACAGATTTGGCAAAGAAATACATATTCATGTTCCCCACGGTCTGAAAAGCACAAAATACATTCAATTTTCAAATACGTGCTTTCCCTGAGAAGTTATAGCAAAGTGTATCTCAGAATTGGCAATACGGCTCAATTCAGCCAGAAAACGTAACTTTTGACACAGAGCTCAGATTTGCAGAAGAAACACATATTCATGTTCCCCATGGTCTGAAAGGGGCAAAAACACATTCAAATTTCAACTACGAGCTTTCCCTGAGGATTTAGACTAAAGTGTATCTCATAATTGACAATACGGCTCAATTCACCCAGAAAACGTAACTTTTGACACATTGCTCTGATTTGCAGAAGAAACACATATTCATGTTCCCCATGGTCTGAGAAGCACAAAACACATTCAATTTTCAAATACGTGCTTTCCCTGAGGAGTTAGACCAAAGAGTATCTCAGAATTGGCAATTGTGTTCAATTCATCCAGAAAACATAATTTTTGACACAGAGCTCAGATTTGCAGAAGAAACACATATTCATGTTCCCCACAGTCTGAAAAGGACAAAAACACATTCAAATTTCAACTACGAGCTTTCCCTGAGGATTTCGACTAAAGTGTATCTCATAATTGGCAATACGGCTCAATTCAGCCAGAAAATGTAACTTTTGATTCAGAGCTCAGATTTGCAGAAGAAACACATATTCATGTTCCCCACGGTCTGAAAAGCCCAAAACACATTCAATTTTCAAGTACGTGCTTTCCTTGAGAAGTTATAGCAAAGTGTATCTCAGAATTGGTAATTGGGCTCAATTCAGCCAGAAAATGTAACTTTTGACACAGAGCTCAGATTTGCAGAAGAAACACATATTCATGTTCCCCACGGTCTGAGAAGCACAAAACACATTCAATTTTCAAATACGTGCTTTCCCTGAGGAGTTAGACCAAAGTGTATCTCAGAATTGGCAATTGTGTTCAATTCATCCAGAAAACATAATTTTTGACACAGAGCTCAGATTTGCAGAAGAAACACAGGTTCATTTTCCCCACGGTCTGAAAAGCACAAAACACATTCAATTTTCAAGTACGTGCTTTCCCTGAGAAGATATAGCAAAGTGTATCTCAGAATTGGTAATTGGGCTCAATTCAGCCAGAAAATGTAACTTTTGACACAGAGCTCAGATTTGCAGAAGAAACACATATTCATGTTCCCCATGGTCTGAAAGGGGCAAAAACACATTCAAATTTCAACTACGAGCTTTCCCTGAGGATTTAGACTAAAGTGTATCTCATAATTGGCAATACGGCTCAATTCAGCCAGAAAATGTAACTTTTGACACAGAGCTCAGATTTGCAGAAGAAACACAGGTTCATGTTCCCCACGGTCTGAAGAGGATAAAACACATTGAATTTTCAAGTACGAGCTTTCCCTGAGAAGTTATACCAAGGTGTATCTCAGAATTGGCAATTGGGCTCAGTTCTGCCAGAAAATGTTACTTTTGACACAGAGCACAGATTTGGCAAATAAAGACATATTCATGTTCCCCACGGTCTGAAAAGCACAAAATACATTCAATTTTCAAGTACGTGCTTTCCCTGAGGTGTTTGACCAAAGTGTATCTCAGAATTGGCAATTGGGTTCAATTCAGCCAGAAAACGTAACTTTTGACACAGAGCTCAGATTTGCAAAAGAAACACTTATCCATGTTCCCCGCGGTCTGAAAGGGGCAAAAATACATTCAAATTTCAAGTACGAGTTTTCCCTGAGGAGATAGACCAAAGTGTGTCTCAGAATTGGCAGTAAGGCTCAGTTCAGCCAGAAAATGTTACTTTTGACACAGAGCACAGATTTGGCAAAGAAATACATATTCATGTTCCCCACGGTCTGAAAAGCACAAAACACATTCAATTTTCAAGTACGTGTTTTCCCTGAGGTGTTTGACCAAAGTGTATCTCAGAATTGGCAATTGGGTTCAATTCAGCCAGAAAACGTAACTTTTGACACAGAGCTCAGATTTACAAAAGAAACACATATTCATGTTCCCCGCACTCTGAAAAGCACAAAACACATTCAATTTTCAAGTACGAGGTTTCCCTGAGAAGTTATAGCAAAGTGTATCTCAGAATTGGCAATAGGGCTCAATTCATCCAGAAAACGTAACTTTTGACACAGAGCTCAGATTTGCAGAAGAAACACATATCCATTTTCCCCGCGGTCTGAAAGGGTCAAAAACACATTCAAATTTCAACTACGAGCTTTCCCTGAGGATTTAGACTAAAGTGTATCTCATAATTGGCAATACGGCTCAATTCAGCCAGAAAACGTAACTTTTGACACAGAGCTCAGATTTGCAGAAGAAACACAGGTTCATGTTCCCCACGGTCTGAAAAGGACAAAACACATTAAATTTTCAAGTACGAGCTTTCACTGAGAAGTTATAGCAAGGTGTATCTCAGAATTGGTAATTGGGCTCAGTTCAGCCAGAAAATGTTACTTTTGACACAGAGCACAGATTTGGCAAATAAAGACATATTCATGTTCCCCACGGTTTGAAAAGCACAAAACACATTCAGTTTTCAAGTACGTGCTTTCCCTGAGGTGTTTGACCAAAGTGTATCTCAGAATTGGCAATTGGGTTCAATTCAGCCAGAAAACGTAACTTTTGGCACAGAGCTCAGATTTGCAAAAGAAACACTTATCCATGTTCCCCGCGGTCTGAAAAGTGCAAAAACACATTCAATTCTCAAGTACGAGTTTTCCCTGAGGAGATAGACCAAAGTGTGTCTCAGAATTGGCAGTAAGGCTCAGTTCAGCCAGAAAACGTTACTTTTGACACAGAGCACAGATTTGGCAAAGAAATACATATTCATGTTCCCCACGGTCTGAAAAGCACAAAATACATTCAATTTTCAAATACGTGCTTTCCCTGAGAAGTTATAGCAAAGTGTATCTCAGAATTGGCAATACGGCTCAATTCAGCCAGAAAACGTAACTTTTGACACAGAGCTCAGATTTGCAGAAGAAACACATATTCATGTTCCCCATGGTCTGAAAGGGGCAAAAACACATTCAAATTTCAACTACGAGCTTTCCCTGAGGATTTAGACTAAAGTGTATCTCAGAATTGGCAATTGTGTTCAATTCATCCAGAAAACATAATTTTTGACACAGAGCTCAGATTTGCAGAAGAAACACATATTCATGTTCCCCACAGTCTGAAAAGGACAAAAACACATTCAAATTTCAACTACGAGCTTTCCCTGAGGATTTCGACTAAAGTGTATCTCATAATTGGCAATACGGCTCAATTCAGCCAGAAAATGTAACTTTTGATTCAGAGCTCAGATTTGCAGAAGAAACACATATTCATGTTCCCCACGGTCTGAAAAGCCCAAAACACATTCAATTTTCAAGTACGTGCTTTCCTTGAGAAGTTATAGCAAAGTGTATCTCAGAATTGGTAATTGGGCTCAATTCAGCCAGAAAATGTAACTTTTGACACAGAGCTCAGATTTGCAGAAGAAACACATATTCATGTTCCCCACGGTCTGAGAAGCACAAAACACATTCAATTTTCAAATACGTGCTTTCCCTGAGGAGTTAGACCAAAGTGTATCTCAGAATTGGCAATTGTGTTCAATTCATCCAGAAAACATAATTTTTGACACAGAGCTCAGATTTGCAGAAGAAACACAGGTTCATTTTCCCCACGGTCTGAAAAGCACAAAACACATTCAATTTTCAAGTACGTGCTTTTCCTGAGAAGATATAGCAAAGTGTATCTCAGAATTGGTAATTGGGCTCAATTCAGCCAGAAAATGTAACTTTTGACACAGAGCTCAGATTTGCAGAAGAAACACATATTCATGTTCCCCATGGTCTGAAAGGGGCAAAAACACATTCAAATTTCAACTACGAGCTTTCCCTGAGGATTTAGACTAAAGTGTATCTCATAATTGGCAATACGGCTCAATTCAGCCAGAAAATGTAACTTTTGACACAGAGCTCAGATTTGCAGAAGAAACACAGGTTCATGTTCCCCACGGTCTGAAGAGGATAAAACACATTGAATTTTCAAGTACGAGCTTTCCCTGAGAAGTTATACCAAGGTGTATCTCAGAATTGGCAATTGGGCTCAGTTCTGCCAGAAAATGTTACTTTTGACACAGAGCACAGATTTGGCAAATAAAGACATATTCATGTTCCCCACGGTCTGAAAAGCACAAAATACATTCAATTTTCAAGTACGTGCTTTCCCTGAGGTGTTTGACCAAAGTGTATCTCAGAATTGGCAATTGGGTTCAATTCAGCCAGAAAACGTAACTTTTGACACAGAGCTCAGATTTGCAAAAGAAACACTTATCCATGTTCCCCGCGGTCTGAAAGGGGCAAAAATACATTCAAATTTCAAGTACGAGTTTTCCCTGAGGAGATAGACCAAAGTGTGTCTCAGAATTGGCAATAAGGCTCAGTTCAGCCAGAAAACATTACTTTTGACACAGAGCACAGATTTGCAGAAGAAACACATATTCATGTTCCCCACGGTCTGAAAGGGGCAAAAACACATTCAAATTTCAACTATGAGCTTTCCCTGAGGATTTAGACTAAAGTGTATCTCATAATTTGCAATACGGCTCAATTCAGCCAGAAAACGTAACTTTTGATACAGAGCTCAGATTTGCAGAAGAAACACATATTCATGTTCCCCACGGTCTGAAAAGCACAAAACACATTCAATTTTCAATTACAAGATTTCCCTTAGAAGTTATAGCAAAGTGTATCTCAGAATTGGTAATTGGGCTCAATTCAGCCAGAAAACGTAACTTTTGACACAGAGCTCAGATTTGCAGAAGAAACACATATTCATGTTCCCCATGGTCTGAAAGGGGCAAAAACACATTAAAATTTCAACTACGAGCTTTCCCTGAGGAGTTAGACCAAAGAGTATCTCAGAATTGGCAATTGTGTTCAATTCATCCAGAAAACGTAACTTTTGACACATTGCTCAGATTTGCAGAAGAAACACATATTTATGTTCCTCACGGTCTGAGAAGCACAAAACACATTCAATTTTCAATGACAAGATTTCTCTGAGGAGTTAGACCAAAGTGTATCTCAGAATTGGCAATTGTGTTCAATTCATCCAGAAAACATAATTTTTGACACAGAGCTCAGATTTGCAGAAGAAACACATATTGGTCTGAAAGGGGCAAAAACACATTCAAATTTCAACTACGAGCTTTCCTTGAGGATTTAGACTAAAGTGTACCTCATAATTGGCAATACGGCTCAATTCAGCCAGAAAACGTAACTTTTGACACAGAGCTCAGATTTGCAGAAGAAACAAAGGTTCATGTTCCCCACGGTCTGAAAAGGACAAAACACATTCAATTTTCAAGTACGAGCTTTCCCTGAGGTGTTTGACCAAAGTGTATCTCAGAATTGGCAATTGTGTTCAATTCATCCAGAAAACGTAACTTTTGACACATTGCTCAGATTTGCAGAAGAAACACATATTTATGTTCCTCACGGTCTGAGAAGCACAAAACACATTCAATTTTCAATGACAAGATTTCTCTGAGGAGTTAGACCAAAGAGTATCTCAGAATTGGCAATTGTGTTCAATTCATCCAGAAAACGTAACTTTTGACACATTGCTCAGATTTGCAGAAGAAACACATATTCATGTTCCCCACGGTCTGAAAAGCCCAAAACACATTCAATTTTCAAGTACGTGCTTTCCTTGAGAAGTTATAGCAAAGTGTATCTCAGAATTGGTAATTGGGCTCAATTCAGCCAGAAAATGTAACTTTTGACACAGAGCTCAGATTTGCAGAAGAAACACATATTCATGTTCCCCGCGGTCTGAAAAGTGCAAAAACACATTCAATTCTCAAGTACGAGTTTTCCCTGAGGAGATAGACCAAAGTGTGTCTCAGAATTGGCAGTAAGGCTCAGTTCAGCCAGAAAACGTTACTTTTGACACAGAGCACAGATTTGGCAAAGAAATACATATTCATGTTCCCCACGGTCTGAAAAGCACAAAATACATTCAATTTTCAAATACGTGCTTTCCCTGAGAAGTTATAGCAAAGTGTATCTCAGAATTGGCAATACGGCTCAATTCAGCCAGAAAACGTAACTTTTGACACAGAGCTCAGATTTGCAGAAGAAACACATATTCATGTTCCCCATGGTCTGAAAGGGGCAAAAACACATTCAAATTTCAACTACGAGCTTTCCTTGAGGATTTAGACTAAAGTGTATCTCATAATTGGCAATACGGCTCAATTCAGCCAGAAAATGTAACTTTTGACACAGAGCTCAGATTTGCAGAAGAAACACATATTCATGTTCCCCACGGTCTGAGAAGCACAAAACACATTCAATTTTCAAATACGTGCTTTCCCTGAGGAGTTAGACCAAAGTGTATCTCAGAATTGGCAATTGTGTTCAATTCATCCAGAAAACATAATTTTTGACACAGAGCTCAGATTTGCAGAAGAAACACAGGTTCATTTTCCCCACGGTCTGAAAAGCACAAAACACATTCAATTTTCAAGTACGTGCTTTCCCTGAGAAGATATAGCAAAGTGTATCTCAGAATTGGTAATTGGGCTCAATTCAGCCAGAAAATGTAACTTTTGACACAGAGCTCAGATTTGCAGAAGAAACACATATTCATGTTCCCCATGGTCTGAAAGGGGCAAAAACACATTCAAATTTCAACTACGAGCTTTCCCTGAGGATTTAGACTAAAGTGTATCTCATAATTGGCAATACGGCTCAATTCAGCCAGAAAATGTAACTTTTGACACAGAGCTCAGATTTGCAGAAGAAACACAGGTTCATGTTCCCCACGGTCTGAAGAGGATAAAACACATTGAATTTTCAAGTACGAGCTTTCCCTGAGAAGTTATACCAAGGTGTATCTCAGAATTGGCAATTGGGCTCAGTTCTGCCAGAAAATGTTACTTTTGACACAGAGCACAGATTTGGCAAATAAAGACATATTCATGTTCCCCACGGTCTGAAAAGCACAAAATACATTCAATTTTCAAGTACGTGCTTTCCCTGAGGTGTTTGACCAAAGTGTATCTCAGAATTGGCAATTGGGTTCAATTCAGCCAGAAAACGTAACTTTTGACACAGAGCTCAGATTTGCAAAAGAAACACTTATCCATGTTCCCCGCGGTCTGAAAGGGGCAAAAATACATTCAAATTTCAAGTACGAGTTTTCCCTGAGGAGATAGACCAAAGTGTGTCTCAGAATTGGCAATAAGGCTCAGTTCAGCCAGAAAACATTACTTTTGACACAGAGCACAGATTTGCAGAAGAAACACATATTCATGTTCCCCACGGTCTGAAAGGGGCAAAAACACATTCAAATTTCAACTATGAGCTTTCCCTGAGGATTTAGACTAAAGTGTATCTCATAATTTGCAATACGGCTCAATTCAGCCAGAAAACGTAACTTTTGATACAGAGCTCAGATTTGCAGAAGAAACACATATTCATGTTCCCCACGGTCTGAAAAGCACAAAACACATTCAATTTTCAATTACAAGATTTCCCTTAGAAGTTATAGCAAAGTGTATCTCAGAATTGGTAATTGGGCTCAATTCAGCCAGAAAACGTAACTTTTGACACAGAGCTCAGATTTGCAGAAGAAACACATATTCATGTTCCCCATGGTCTGAAAGGGGCAAAAACACATTAAAATTTCAACTACGAGCTTTCCCTGAGGAGTTAGACCAAAGAGTATCTCAGAATTGGCAATTGTGTTCAATTCATCCAGAAAACGTAACTTTTGACACATTGCTCAGATTTGCAGAAGAAACACATATTTATGTTCCTCATGGTCTGAAAAGCACAAAACACATTCAATTTTCAAGTACGAGGTTTCCCTGAGGAGTTATAGCAAAGTGTATCTCAGAATTGGCAATAGGGCTCAATTCATCCAGAAAACGTAACTTTTGACACAGAGCTCAGATTTGCAGAAGAAACACAGGTTCATGTTCCCCACGGTCTGAAAAGGACAAAACACATTAAATTTTCAAGTACGAGCTTTCACTGAGAAGTTATAGCAAGGTGTATCTCAGAATTGGTAATTGGGCTCAGTTCAGCCAGAAAATGTTACTTTTGACACAGAGCACAGATTTGGCAAATAAAGACATATTCATGTTCCCCACGGTTTGAAAAGCACAAAACACATTCAGTTTTCAAGTACGTGCTTTCCCTGAGGTGTTTGACCAAAGTGTATCTCAGAATTGGCAATTGGGTTCAATTCAGCCAGAAAACGTAACTTTTGGCACAGAGCTCAGATTTGCAAAAGAAACACTTATCCATGTTCCCCGCGGTCTGAAAAGTGCAAAAACACATTCAATTCTCAAGTACGAGTTTTCCCTGAGGAGATAGACCAAAGTGTGTCTCAGAATTGGCAGTAAGGCTCAGTTCAGCCAGAAAACGTTACTTTTGACACAGAGCACAGATTTGGCAAAGAAATACATATTCATGTTCCCCACGGTCTGAAAAGCACAAAATACATTCAATTTTCAAATACGTGCTTTCCCTGAGAAGTTATAGCAAAGTGTATCTCAGAATTGGCAATACGGCTCAATTCAGCCAGAAAACGTAACTTTTGACACAGAGCTCAGATTTGCAGAAGAAACACATATTCATGTTCCCCATGGTCTGAAAGGGGCAAAAACACATTCAAATTTCAACTACGAGCTTTCCCTGAGGATTTAGACTAAAGTGTATCTCAGAATTGGCAATTGTGTTCAATTCATCCAGAAAACATAATTTTTGACACAGAGCTCAGATTTGCAGAAGAAACACATATTCATGTTCCCCACAGTCTGAAAAGGACAAAAACACATTCAAATTTCAACTACGAGCTTTCCCTGAGGATTTCGACTAAAGTGTATCTCATAATTGGCAATACGGCTCAATTCAGCCAGAAAATGTAACTTTTGATTCAGAGCTCAGATTTGCAGAAGAAACACATATTCATGTTCCCCACGGTCTGAAAAGCCCAAAACACATTCAATTTTCAAGTACGTGCTTTCCTTGAGAAGTTATAGCAAAGTGTATCTCAGAATTGGTAATTGGGCTCAATTCAGCCAGAAAATGTAACTTTTGACACAGAGCTCAGATTTGCAGAAGAAACACATATTCATGTTCCCCACGGTCTGAGAAGCACAAAACACATTCAATTTTCAAATACGTGCTTTCCCTGAGGAGTTAGACCAAAGTGTATCTCAGAATTGGCAATTGTGTTCAATTCATCCAGAAAACATAATTTTTGACACAGAGCTCAGATTTGCAGAAGAAACACAGGTTCATTTTCCCCACGGTCTGAAAAGCACAAAACACATTCAATTTTCAAGTACGTGCTTTTCCTGAGAAGATATAGCAAAGTGTATCTCAGAATTGGTAATTGGGCTCAATTCAGCCAGAAAATGTAACTTTTGACACAGAGCTCAGATTTGCAGAAGAAACACATATTCATGTTCCCCATGGTCTGAAAGGGGCAAAAACACATTCAAATTTCAACTACGAGCTTTCCCTGAGGATTTAGACTAAAGTGTATCTCATAATTGGCAATACGGCTCAATTCAGCCAGAAAATGTAACTTTTGACACAGAGCTCAGATTTGCAGAAGAAACACAGGTTCATGTTCCCCACGGTCTGAAGAGGATAAAACACATTGAATTTTCAAGTACGAGCTTTCCCTGAGAAGTTATACCAAGGTGTATCTCAGAATTGGCAATTGGGCTCAGTTCTGCCAGAAAATGTTACTTTTGACACAGAGCACAGATTTGGCAAATAAAGACATATTCATGTTCCCCACGGTCTGAAAAGCACAAAATACATTCAATTTTCAAGTACGTGCTTTCCCTGAGGTGTTTGACCAAAGTGTATCTCAGAATTGGCAATTGGGTTCAATTCAGCCAGAAAACGTAACTTTTGACACAGAGCTCAGATTTGCAAAAGAAACACTTATCCATGTTCCCCGCGGTCTGAAAGGGGCAAAAATACATTCAA
This sequence comes from Pantherophis guttatus, assembly GCF_059756535.1. Taxonomy (NCBI): domain Eukaryota; kingdom Metazoa; phylum Chordata; class Lepidosauria; order Squamata; family Colubridae; genus Pantherophis; species Pantherophis guttatus. The sequence goes on from NC_142067.1 coordinate 78,744,047, forward strand.
ATTTCAAGTACGAGTTTTCCCTGAGGAGATAGACCAAAGTGTGTCTCAGAATTGGCAATAAGGCTCAGTTCAGCCAGAAAACATTACTTTTGACACAGAGCACAGATTTGCAGAAGAAACACATATTCATGTTCCCCACGGTCTGAAAGGGGCAAAAACACATTCAAATTTCAACTATGAGCTTTCCCTGAGGATTTAGACTAAAGTGTATCTCATAATTTGCAATACGGCTCAATTCAGCCAGAAAACGTAACTTTTGATACAGAGCTCAGATTTGCAGAAGAAACACATATTCATGTTCCCCACGGTCTGAAAAGCACAAAACACATTCAATTTTCAATTACAAGATTTCCCTTAGAAGTTATAGCAAAGTGTATCTCAGAATTGGTAATTGGGCTCAATTCAGCCAGAAAACGTAACTTTTGACACAGAGCTCAGATTTGCAGAAGAAACACATATTCATGTTCCCCATGGTCTGAAAGGGGCAAAAACACATTAAAATTTCAACTACGAGCTTTCCCTGAGGAGTTAGACCAAAGAGTATCTCAGAATTGGCAATTGTGTTCAATTCATCCAGAAAACGTAACTTTTGACACATTGCTCAGATTTGCAGAAGAAACACATATTTATGTTCCTCACGGTCTGAGAAGCACAAAACACATTCAATTTTCAATGACAAGATTTCTCTGAGGAGTTAGACCAAAGTGTATCTCAGAATTGGCAATTGTGTTCAATTCATCCAGAAAACATAATTTTTGACACAGAGCTCAGATTTGCAGAAGAAACACATATTGGTCTGAAAGGGGCAAAAACACATTCAAATTTCAACTACGAGCTTTCCTTGAGGATTTAGACTAAAGTGTACCTCATAATTGGCAATACGGCTCAATTCAGCCAGAAAACGTAACTTTTGACACAGAGCTCAGATTTGCAGAAGAAACAAAGGTTCATGTTCCCCACGGTCTGAAAAGGACAAAACACATTCAATTTTCAAGTACGAGCTTTCCCTGAGGTGTTTGACCAAAGTGTATCTCAGAATTGGCAATTGTGTTCAATTCATCCAGAAAACGTAACTTTTGACACATTGCTCAGATTTGCAGAAGAAACACATATTTATGTTCCTCACGGTCTGAGAAGCACAAAACACATTCAATTTTCAATGACAAGATTTCTCTGAGGAGTTAGACCAAAGAGTATCTCAGAATTGGCAATTGTGTTCAATTCATCCAGAAAACGTAACTTTTGACACATTGCTCAGATTTGCAGAAGAAACACATATTCATGTTCCCCACGGTCTGAAAAGCCCAAAACACATTCAATTTTCAAGTACGTGCTTTCCTTGAGAAGTTATAGCAAAGTGTATCTCAGAATTGGTAATTGGGCTCAATTCAGCCAGAAAATGTAACTTTTGACACAGAGCTCAGATTTGCAGAAGAAACACATATTCATGTTCCCCGCGGTCTGAAAAGTGCAAAAACACATTCAATTCTCAAGTACGAGTTTTCCCTGAGGAGATAGACCAAAGTGTGTCTCAGAATTGGCAGTAAGGCTCAGTTCAGCCAGAAAACGTTACTTTTGACACAGAGCACAGATTTGGCAAAGAAATACATATTCATGTTCCCCACGGTCTGAAAAGCACAAAATACATTCAATTTTCAAATACGTGCTTTCCCTGAGAAGTTATAGCAAAGTGTATCTCAGAATTGGCAATACGGCTCAATTCAGCCAGAAAACGTAACTTTTGACACAGAGCTCAGATTTGCAGAAGAAACACATATTCATGTTCCCCATGGTCTGAAAGGGGCAAAAACACATTCAAATTTCAACTACGAGCTTTCCTTGAGGATTTAGACTAAAGTGTATCTCATAATTGGCAATACGGCTCAATTCAGCCAGAAAATGTAACTTTTGACACAGAGCTCAGATTTGCAGAAGAAACACATATTCATGTTCCCCACGGTCTGAGAAGCACAAAACACATTCAATTTTCAAATACGTGCTTTCCCTGAGGAGTTAGACCAAAGTGTATCTCAGAATTGGCAATTGTGTTCAATTCATCCAGAAAACATAATTTTTGACACAGAGCTCAGATTTGCAGAAGAAACACAGGTTCATTTTCCCCACGGTCTGAAAAGCACAAAACACATTCAATTTTCAAGTACGTGCTTTCCCTGAGAAGATATAGCAAAGTGTATCTCAGAATTGGTAATTGGGCTCAATTCAGCCAGAAAATGTAACTTTTGACACAGAGCTCAGATTTGCAGAAGAAACACATATTCATGTTCCCCATGGTCTGAAAGGGGCAAAAACACATTCAAATTTCAACTACGAGCTTTCCCTGAGGATTTAGACTAAAGTGTATCTCATAATTGGCAATACGGCTCAATTCAGCCAGAAAATGTAACTTTTGACACAGAGCTCAGATTTGCAGAAGAAACACAGGTTCATGTTCCCCACGGTCTGAAGAGGATAAAACACATTGAATTTTCAAGTACGAGCTTTCCCTGAGAAGTTATACCAAGGTGTATCTCAGAATTGGCAATTGGGCTCAGTTCTGCCAGAAAATGTTACTTTTGACACAGAGCACAGATTTGGCAAATAAAGACATATTCATGTTCCCCACGGTCTGAAAAGCACAAAATACATTCAATTTTCAAGTACGTGCTTTCCCTGAGGTGTTTGACCAAAGTGTATCTCAGAATTGGCAATTGGGTTCAATTCAGCCAGAAAACGTAACTTTTGACACAGAGCTCAGATTTGCAAAAGAAACACTTATCCATGTTCCCCGCGGTCTGAAAGGGGCAAAAATACATTCAAATTTCAAGTACGAGTTTTCCCTGAGGAGATAGACCAAAGTGTGTCTCAGAATTGGCAATAAGGCTCAGTTCAGCCAGAAAACATTACTTTTGACACAGAGCACAGATTTGCAGAAGAAACACATATTCATGTTCCCCACGGTCTGAAAGGGGCAAAAACACATTCAAATTTCAACTATGAGCTTTCCCTGAGGATTTAGACTAAAGTGTATCTCATAATTTGCAATACGGCTCAATTCAGCCAGAAAACGTAACTTTTGATACAGAGCTCAGATTTGCAGAAGAAACACATATTCATGTTCCCCACGGTCTGAAAAGCACAAAACACATTCAATTTTCAATTACAAGATTTCCCTTAGAAGTTATAGCAAAGTGTATCTCAGAATTGGTAATTGGGCTCAATTCAGCCAGAAAACGTAACTTTTGACACAGAGCTCAGATTTGCAGAAGAAACACATATTCATGTTCCCCATGGTCTGAAAGGGGCAAAAACACATTAAAATTTCAACTACGAGCTTTCCCTGAGGAGTTAGACCAAAGAGTATCTCAGAATTGGCAATTGTGTTCAATTCATCCAGAAAACGTAACTTTTGACACATTGCTCAGATTTGCAGAAGAAACACATATTTATGTTCCTCATGGTCTGAAAAGCACAAAACACATTCAATTTTCAAGTACGAGGTTTCCCTGAGGAGTTATAGCAAAGTGTATCTCAGAATTGGCAATAGGGCTCAATTCATCCAGAAAACGTAACTTTTGACACAGAGCTCAGATTTGCAGAAGAAACACATATCCATTTTCCCCGCGGTCTGAAAGGGTCAAAAACACATTCAAATTTCAACTACGAGCTTTCCCTGAGGATTTAGACTAAAGTGTATCTCATAATTGGCAATACGGCTCAATTCAGCCAGAAAACGTAACTTTTGACACAGAGCTCAGATTTGCAGAAGAAACACAGGTTCATGTTCCCCACGGTCTGAAAAGGACAAAACACATTAAATTTTCAAGTACGAGCTTTCACTGAGAAGTTATAGCAAGGTGTATCTCAGAATTGGTAATTGGGCTCAGTTCAGCCAGAAAATGTTACTTTTGACACAGAGCACAGATTTGGCAAATAAAGACATATTCATGTTCCCCGCGGTCTGAAAAGTGCAAAAACACATTCAATTCTCAAGTACGAGTTTTCCCTGAGGAGATAGACCAAAGTGTGTCTCAGAATTGGCAGTAAGGCTCAGTTCAGCCAGAAAACGTTACTTTTGACACAGAGCACAGATTTGGCAAAGAAATACATATTCATGTTCCCCACGGTCTGAAAAGCACAAAATACATTCAATTTTCAAATACGTGCTTTCCCTGAGAAGTTATAGCAAAGTGTATCTCAGAATTGGCAATACGGCTCAATTCAGCCAGAAAACGTAACTTTTGACACAGAGCTCAGATTTGCAGAAGAAACACATATTCATGTTCCCCATGGTCTGAAAGGGGCAAAAACACATTCAAATTTCAACTACGAGCTTTCCCTGAGGATTTAGACTAAAGTGTATCTCATAATTGACAATACGGCTCAATTCACCCAGAAAACGTAACTTTTGACACATTGCTCTGATTTGCAGAAGAAACACATATTCATGTTCCCCATGGTCTGAGAAGCACAAAACACATTCAATTTTCAAATACGTGCTTTCCCTGAGGAGTTAGACCAAAGAGTATCTCAGAATTGGCAATTGTGTTCAATTCATCCAGAAAACATAATTTTTGACACAGAGCTCAGATTTGCAGAAGAAACACATATTCATGTTCCCCACAGTCTGAAAAGGACAAAAACACATTCAAATTTCAACTACGAGCTTTCCCTGAGGATTTCGACTAAAGTGTATCTCATAATTGGCAATACGGCTCAATTCAGCCAGAAAATGTAACTTTTGATTCAGAGCTCAGATTTGCAGAAGAAACACATATTCATGTTCCCCACGGTCTGAAAAGCCCAAAACACATTCAATTTTCAAGTACGTGCTTTCCTTGAGAAGTTATAGCAAAGTGTATCTCAGAATTGGTAATTGGGCTCAATTCAGCCAGAAAATGTAACTTTTGACACAGAGCTCAGATTTGCAGAAGAAACACATATTCATGTTCCCCACGGTCTGAGAAGCACAAAACACATTCAATTTTCAAATACGTGCTTTCCCTGAGGAGTTAGACCAAAGTGTATCTCAGAATTGGCAATTGTGTTCAATTCATCCAGAAAACATAATTTTTGACACAGAGCTCAGATTTGCAGAAGAAACACAGGTTCATTTTCCCCACGGTCTGAAAAGCACAAAACACATTCAATTTTCAAGTACGTGCTTTCCCTGAGAAGATATAGCAAAGTGTATCTCAGAATTGGTAATTGGGCTCAATTCAGCCAGAAAATGTAACTTTTGACACAGAGCTCAGATTTGCAGAAGAAACACATATTCATGTTCCCCATGGTCTGAAAGGGGCAAAAACACATTCAAATTTCAACTACGAGCTTTCCCTGAGGATTTAGACTAAAGTGTATCTCATAATTGGCAATACGGCTCAATTCAGCCAGAAAATGTAACTTTTGACACAGAGCTCAGATTTGCAGAAGAAACACAGGTTCATGTTCCCCACGGTCTGAAGAGGATAAAACACATTGAATTTTCAAGTACGAGCTTTCCCTGAGAAGTTATACCAAGGTGTATCTCAGAATTGGCAATTGGGCTCAGTTCTGCCAGAAAATGTTACTTTTGACACAGAGCACAGATTTGGCAAATAAAGACATATTCATGTTCCCCACGGTCTGAAAAGCACAAAATACATTCAATTTTCAAGTACGTGCTTTCCCTGAGGTGTTTGACCAAAGTGTATCTCAGAATTGGCAATTGGGTTCAATTCAGCCAGAAAACGTAACTTTTGACACAGAGCTCAGATTTGCAAAAGAAACACTTATCCATGTTCCCCGCGGTCTGAAAGGGGCAAAAATACATTCAAATTTCAAGTACGAGTTTTCCCTGAGGAGATAGACCAAAGTGTGTCTCAGAATTGGCAGTAAGGCTCAGTTCAGCCAGAAAATGTTACTTTTGACACAGAGCACAGATTTGGCAAAGAAATACATATTCATGTTCCCCACGGTCTGAAAAGCACAAAACACATTCAATTTTCAAGTACGTGTTTTCCCTGAGGTGTTTGACCAAAGTGTATCTCAGAATTGGCAATTGGGTTCAATTCAGCCAGAAAACGTAACTTTTGACACAGAGCTCAGATTTACAAAAGAAACACATATTCATGTTCCCCGCACTCTGAAAAGCACAAAACACATTCAATTTTCAAGTACGAGGTTTCCCTGAGAAGTTATAGCAAAGTGTATCTCAGAATTGGCAATAGGGCTCAATTCATCCAGAAAACGTAACTTTTGACACAGAGCTCAGATTTGCAGAAGAAACACATATCCATTTTCCCCGCGGTCTGAAAGGGTCAAAAACACATTCAAATTTCAACTACGAGCTTTCCCTGAGGATTTAGACTAAAGTGTATCTCATAATTGGCAATACGGCTCAATTCAGCCAGAAAACGTAACTTTTGACACAGAGCTCAGATTTGCAGAAGAAACACAGGTTCATGTTCCCCACGGTCTGAAAAGGACAAAACACATTAAATTTTCAAGTACGAGCTTTCACTGAGAAGTTATAGCAAGGTGTATCTCAGAATTGGTAATTGGGCTCAGTTCAGCCAGAAAATGTTACTTTTGACACAGAGCACAGATTTGGCAAATAAAGACATATTCATGTTCCCCACGGTTTGAAAAGCACAAAACACATTCAGTTTTCAAGTACGTGCTTTCCCTGAGGTGTTTGACCAAAGTGTATCTCAGAATTGGCAATTGGGTTCAATTCAGCCAGAAAACGTAACTTTTGGCACAGAGCTCAGATTTGCAAAAGAAACACTTATCCATGTTCCCCGCGGTCTGAAAAGTGCAAAAACACATTCAATTCTCAAGTACGAGTTTTCCCTGAGGAGATAGACCAAAGTGTGTCTCAGAATTGGCAGTAAGGCTCAGTTCAGCCAGAAAACGTTACTTTTGACACAGAGCACAGATTTGGCAAAGAAATACATATTCATGTTCCCCACGGTCTGAAAAGCACAAAATACATTCAATTTTCAAATACGTGCTTTCCCTGAGAAGTTATAGCAAAGTGTATCTCAGAATTGGCAATACGGCTCAATTCAGCCAGAAAACGTAACTTTTGACACAGAGCTCAGATTTGCAGAAGAAACACATATTCATGTTCCCCATGGTCTGAAAGGGGCAAAAACACATTCAAATTTCAACTACGAGCTTTCCCTGAGGATTTAGACTAAAGTGTATCTCAGAATTGGCAATTGTGTTCAATTCATCCAGAAAACATAATTTTTGACACAGAGCTCAGATTTGCAGAAGAAACACATATTCATGTTCCCCACAGTCTGAAAAGGACAAAAACACATTCAAATTTCAACTACGAGCTTTCCCTGAGGATTTCGACTAAAGTGTATCTCATAATTGGCAATACGGCTCAATTCAGCCAGAAAATGTAACTTTTGATTCAGAGCTCAGATTTGCAGAAGAAACACATATTCATGTTCCCCACGGTCTGAAAAGCCCAAAACACATTCAATTTTCAAGTACGTGCTTTCCTTGAGAAGTTATAGCAAAGTGTATCTCAGAATTGGTAATTGGGCTCAATTCAGCCAGAAAATGTAACTTTTGACACAGAGCTCAGATTTGCAGAAGAAACACATATTCATGTTCCCCACGGTCTGAGAAGCACAAAACACATTCAATTTTCAAATACGTGCTTTCCCTGAGGAGTTAGACCAAAGTGTATCTCAGAATTGGCAATTGTGTTCAATTCATCCAGAAAACATAATTTTTGACACAGAGCTCAGATTTGCAGAAGAAACACAGGTTCATTTTCCCCACGGTCTGAAAAGCACAAAACACATTCAATTTTCAAGTACGTGCTTTTCCTGAGAAGATATAGCAAAGTGTATCTCAGAATTGGTAATTGGGCTCAATTCAGCCAGAAAATGTAACTTTTGACACAGAGCTCAGATTTGCAGAAGAAACACATATTCATGTTCCCCATGGTCTGAAAGGGGCAAAAACACATTCAAATTTCAACTACGAGCTTTCCCTGAGGATTTAGACTAAAGTGTATCTCATAATTGGCAATACGGCTCAATTCAGCCAGAAAATGTAACTTTTGACACAGAGCTCAGATTTGCAGAAGAAACACAGGTTCATGTTCCCCACGGTCTGAAGAGGATAAAACACATTGAATTTTCAAGTACGAGCTTTCCCTGAGAAGTTATACCAAGGTGTATCTCAGAATTGGCAATTGGGCTCAGTTCTGCCAGAAAATGTTACTTTTGACACAGAGCACAGATTTGGCAAATAAAGACATATTCATGTTCCCCACGGTCTGAAAAGCACAAAATACATTCAATTTTCAAGTACGTGCTTTCCCTGAGGTGTTTGACCAAAGTGTATCTCAGAATTGGCAATTGGGTTCAATTCAGCCAGAAAACGTAACTTTTGACACAGAGCTCAGATTTGCAAAAGAAACACTTATCCATGTTCCCCGCGGTCTGAAAGGGGCAAAAATACATTCAAATTTCAAGTACGAGTTTTCCCTGAGGAGATAGACCAAAGTGTGTCTCAGAATTGGCAATAAGGCTCAGTTCAGCCAGAAAACATTACTTTTGACACAGAGCACAGATTTGCAGAAGAAACACATATTCATGTTCCCCACGGTCTGAAAGGGGCAAAAACACATTCAAATTTCAACTATGAGCTTTCCCTGAGGATTTAGACTAAAGTGTATCTCATAATTTGCAATACGGCTCAATTACGCCAGAAAACGTAACTTTTGATACAGAGCTCAGATTTGCAGAAGAAACACATATTCATGTTCCCCACGGTCTGAAAAGCACAAAACACATTCAATTTTCAATTACAAGATTTCCCTTAGAAGTTATAGCAAAGTGTATCTCAGAATTGGTAATTGGGCTCAATTCAGCCAGAAAACGTAACTTTTGACACAGAGCTCAGATTTGCAGAAGAAACACATATTCATGTTCCCCATGGTCTGAAAGGGGCAAAAACACATTAAAATTTCAACTACGAGCTTTCCCTGAGGAGTTAGACCAAAGAGTATCTCAGAATTGGCAATTGTGTTCAATTCATCCAGAAAACGTAACTTTTGACACATTGCTCAGATTTGCAGAAGAAACACATATTTATGTTCCTCACGGTCTGAGAAGCACAAAACACATTCAATTTTCAATGACAAGATTTCTCTGAGGAGTTAGACCAAAGTGTATCTCAGAATTGGCAATTGTGTTCAATTCATCCAGAAAACATAATTTTTGACACAGAGCTCAGATTTGCAGAAGAAACACATATTGGTCTGAAAGGGGCAAAAACACATTCAAATTTCAACTACGAGCTTTCCTTGAGGATTTAGACTAAAGTGTACCTCATAATTGGCAATACGGCTCAATTCAGCCAGAAAACGTAACTTTTGACACAGAGCTCAGATTTGCAGAAGAAACAAAGGTTCATGTTCCCCACGGTCTGAAAAGGACAAAACACATTCAATTTTCAAGTACGAGCTTTCCCTGAGGTGTTTGACCAAAGTGTATCTCAGAATTGGCAATTGTGTTCAATTCATCCAGAAAACGTAACTTTTGACACATTGCTCAGATTTGCAGAAGAAACACATATTTATGTTCCTCACGGTCTGAGAAGCACAAAACACATTCAATTTTCAATGACAAGATTTCTCTGAGGAGTTAGACCAAAGAGTATCTCAGAATTGGCAATTGTGTTCAATTCATCCAGAAAACGTAACTTTTGACACATTGCTCAGATTTGCAGAAGAAACACATATTCATGTTCCCCACGGTCTGAAAAGCCCAAAACACATTCAATTTTCAAGTACGTGCTTTCCTTGAGAAGTTATAGCAAAGTGTATCTCAGAATTGGTAATTGGGCTCAATTCAGCCAGAAAATGTAACTTTTGACACAGAGCTCAGATTTGCAGAAGAAACACATATTCATGTTCCCCGCGGTCTGAAAAGTGCAAAAACACATTCAATTCTCAAGTACGAGTTTTCCCTGAGGAGATAGACCAAAGTGTGTCTCAGAATTGGCAGTAAGGCTCAGTTCAGCCAGAAAACGTTACTTTTGACACAGAGCACAGATTTGGCAAAGAAATACATATTCATGTTCCCCACGGTCTGAAAAGCACAAAATACATTCAATTTTCAAATACGTGCTTTCCCTGAGAAGTTATAGCAAAGTGTATCTCAGAATTGGCAATACGGCTCAATTCAGCCAGAAAACGTAACTTTTGACACAGAGCTCAGATTTGCAGAAGAAACACATATTCATGTTCCCCATGGTCTGAAAGGGGCAAAAACACATTCAAATTTCAACTACGAGCTTTCCTTGAGGATTTAGACTAAAGTGTATCTCATAATTGGCAATACGGCTCAATTCAGCCAGAAAATGTAACTTTTGACACAGAGCTCAGATTTGCAGAAGAAACACATATTCATGTTCCCCACGGTCTGAGAAGCACAAAACACATTCAATTTTCAAATACGTGCTTTCCCTGAGGAGTTAGACCAAAGTGTATCTCAGAATTGGCAATTGTGTTCAATTCATCCAGAAAACATAATTTTTGACACAGAGCTCAGATTTGCAGAAGAAACACAGGTTCATTTTCCCCACGGTCTGAAAAGCACAAAACACATTCAATTTTCAAGTACGTGCTTTCCCTGAGAAGATATAGCAAAGTGTATCTCAGAATTGGTAATTGGGCTCAATTCAGCCAGAAAATGTAACTTTTGACACAGAGCTCAGATTTGCAGAAGAAACACATGTTCATGTTCCCCACGGTCTGAGAAGCACAAAACACATTCAATTTTCAAATATATGCTTTCCCTGAGGAGTTAGACCAAAGTGTATCTCAGAATTGGCAATTGTGTTCAATTCATCCAGAAAACATAATTTTTGACACAGAGCTCAGATTTGCAGAAGAAACACAGGTTCATTTTCCCCACGGTCTGAAAAGCACAAAACACATTCAATTTTCAAGTACGTGCTTTCCCTGAGAAGATATAGCAAAGTGTATCTCAGAATTGGTAATTGGGCTCAATTCAGCCAGAAAATGTAACTTTTGACACAGAGCTCAGATTTGCAGAAGAAACACATATTCATGTTCCCCATGGTCTGAAAGGGGCAAAAACACATTCAAATTTCAACTACGAGCTTTCCCTGAGGATTTAGACTAAAGTGTATCTCATAATTGGCAATACGGCTCAATTCAGCCAGAAAATGTAACTTTTGACACAGAGCTCAGATTTGCAGAAGAAACACAGGTTCATGTTCCCCACGGTCTGAAGAGGATAAAACACATTGAATTTTCAAGTACGAGCTTTCCCTGAGAAGTTATACCAAGGTGTATCTCAGAATTGGCAATTGGGCTCAGTTCTGCCAGAAAATGTTACTTTTGACACAGAGCACAGATTTGGCAAATAAAGACATATTCATGTTCCCCACGGTCTGAAAAGCACAAAATACATTCAATTTTCAAGTACGTGCTTTCCCTGAGGTGTTTGACCAAAGTGTATCTCAGAATTGGCAATTGGGTTCAATTCAGCCAGAAAACGTTACTTTTGACACAGAGCACAGATTTGGCAAAGAAATACATATTCATGTTCCCCACGGTCTGAAAAGCACAAAATACATTCAATTTTCAAATACGTGCTTTCCCTGAGAAGTTATAGCAAAGTGTATCTCAGAATTGGCAATACGGCTCAATTCAGCCAGAAAACGTAACTTTTGACACAGAGCTCAGATTTGCAGAAGAAACACATATTCATGTTCCCCATGGTCTGAAAGGGGCAAAAACACATTCAAATTTCAACTACGAGCTTTCCCTGAGGATTTAGACTAAAGTGTATCTCATAATTGACAATACGGCTCAATTCACCCAGAAAACGTAACTTTTGACACATTGCTCTGATTTGCAGAAGAAACACATATTCATGTTCCCCATGGTCTGAGAAGCACAAAACACATTCAATTTTCAAATACGTGCTTTCCCTGAGGAGTTAGACCAAAGAGTATCTCAGAATTGGCAATTGTGTTCAATTCATCCAGAAAACATAATTTTTGACACAGAGCTCAGATTTGCAGAAGAAACACATATTCATGTTCCCCACAGTCTGAAAAGGACAAAAACACATTCAAATTTCAACTACGAGCTTTCCCTGAGGATTTCGACTAAAGTGTATCTCATAATTGGCAATACGGCTCAATTCAGCCAGAAAATGTAACTTTTGATTCAGAGCTCAGATTTGCAGAAGAAACACATATTCATGTTCCCCACGGTCTGAAAAGCCCAAAACACATTCAATTTTCAAGTACGTGCTTTCCTTGAGAAGTTATAGCAAAGTGTATCTCAGAATTGGTAATTGGGCTCAATTCAGCCAGAAAATGTAACTTTTGACACAGAGCTCAGATTTGCAGAAGAAACACATATTCATGTTCCCCACGGTCTGAGAAGCACAAAACACATTCAATTTTCAAATACGTGCTTTCCCTGAGGAGTTAGACCAAAGTGTATCTCAGAATTGGCAATTGTGTTCAATTCATCCAGAAAACATAATTTTTGACACAGAGCTCAGATTTGCAGAAGAAACACAGGTTCATTTTCCCCACGGTCTGAAAAGCACAAAACACATTCAATTTTCAAGTACGTGCTTTCCCTGAGAAGATATAGCAAAGTGTATCTCAGAATTGGTAATTGGGCTCAATTCAGCCAGAAAATGTAACTTTTGACACAGAGCTCAGATTTGCAGAAGAAACACATATTCATGTTCCCCATGGTCTGAAAGGGGCAAAAACACATTCAAATTTCAACTACGAGCTTTCCCTGAGGATTTAGACTAAAGTGTATCTCATAATTGGCAATACGGCTCAATTCAGCCAGAAAATGTAACTTTTGACACAGAGCTCAGATTTGCAGAAGAAACACAGGTTCATGTTCCCCACGGTCTGAAGAGGATAAAACACATTGAATTTTCAAGTACGAGCTTTCCCTGAGAAGTTATACCAAGGTGTATCTCAGAATTGGCAATTGGGCTCAGTTCTGCCAGAAAATGTTACTTTTGACACAGAGCACAGATTTGGCAAATAAAGACATATTCATGTTCCCCACGGTCTGAAAAGCACAAAATACATTCAATTTTCAAGTACGTGCTTTCCCTGAGGTGTTTGACCAAAGTGTATCTCAGAATTGGCAATTGGGTTCAATTCAGCCAGAAAACGTAACTTTTGACACAGAGCTCAGATTTGCAAAAGAAACACTTATCCATGTTCCCCGCGGTCTGAAAGGGGCAAAAATACATTCAAATTTCAAGTACGAGTTTTCCCTGAGGAGATAGACCAAAGTGTGTCTCAGAATTGGCAGTAAGGCTCAGTTCAGCCAGAAAATGTTACTTTTGACACAGAGCACAGATTTGGCAAAGAAATACATATTCATGTTCCCCACGGTCTGAAAAGCACAAAACACATTCAATTTTCAAGTACGTGTTTTCCCTGAGGTGTTTGACCAAAGTGTATCTCAGAATTGGCAATTGGGTTCAATTCAGCCAGAAAACGTAACTTTTGACACAGAGCTCAGATTTACAAAAGAAACACATATTCATGTTCCCCGCACTCTGAAAAGCACAAAACACATTCAATTTTCAAGTACGAGGTTTCCCTGAGAAGTTATAGCAAAGTGTATCTCAGAATTGGCAATAGGGCTCAATTCATCCAGAAAACGTAACTTTTGACACAGAGCTCAGATTTGCAGAAGAAACACATATCCATTTTCCCCGCGGTCTGAAAGGGTCAAAAACACATTCAAATTTCAACTACGAGCTTTCCCTGAGGATTTAGACTAAAGTGTATCTCATAATTGGCAATACGGCTCAATTCAGCCAGAAAACGTAACTTTTGACACAGAGCTCAGATTTGCAGAAGAAACACAGGTTCATGTTCCCCACGGTCTGAAAAGGACAAAACACATTAAATTTTCAAGTACGAGCTTTCACTGAGAAGTTATAGCAAGGTGTATCTCAGAATTGGTAATTGGGCTCAGTTCAGCCAGAAAATGTTACTTTTGACACAGAGCACAGATTTGGCAAATAAAGACATATTCATGTTCCCCACGGTTTGAAAAGCACAAAACACATTCAGTTTTCAAGTACGTGCTTTCCCTGAGGTGTTTGACCAAAGTGTATCTCAGAATTGGCAATTGGGTTCAATTCAGCCAGAAAACGTAACTTTTGGCACAGAGCTCAGATTTGCAAAAGAAACACTTATCCATGTTCCCCGCGGTCTGAAAAGTGCAAAAACACATTCAATTCTCAAGTACGAGTTTTCCCTGAGGAGATAGACCAAAGTGTGTCTCAGAATTGGCAGTAAGGCTCAGTTCAGCCAGAAAACGTTACTTTTGACACAGAGCACAGATTTGGCAAAGAAATACATATTCATGTTCCCCACGGTCTGAAAAGCACAAAATACATTCAATTTTCAAATACGTGCTTTCCCTGAGAAGTTATAGCAAAGTGTATCTCAGAATTGGCAATACGGCTCAATTCAGCCAGAAAACGTAACTTTTGACACAGAGCTCAGATTTGCAGAAGAAACACATATTCATGTTCCCCATGGTCTGAAAGGGGCAAAAACACATTCAAATTTCAACTACGAGCTTTCCCTGAGGATTTAGACTAAAGTGTATCTCAGAATTGGCAATTGTGTTCAATTCATCCAGAAAACATAATTTTTGACACAGAGCTCAGATTTGCAGAAGAAACACATATTCATGTTCCCCACAGTCTGAAAAGGACAAAAACACATTCAAATTTCAACTACGAGCTTTCCCTGAGGATTTCGACTAAAGTGTATCTCATAATTGGCAATACGGCTCAATTCAGCCAGAAAATGTAACTTTTGATTCAGAGCTCAGATTTGCAGAAGAAACACATATTCATGTTCCCCACGGTCTGAAAAGCCCAAAACACATTCAATTTTCAAGTACGTGCTTTCCTTGAGAAGTTATAGCAAAGTGTATCTCAGAATTGGTAATTGGGCTCAATTCAGCCAGAAAATGTAACTTTTGACACAGAGCTCAGATTTGCAGAAGAAACACATATTCATGTCCCCCACGGTCTGAAAAGCGCAAAAACACATTCAATTCTCAAGTACGAGTTTTCCCTGAGGAGATAGACCAAAGTGTGTCTCAGAATTGGCAGTAAGGCTCAGTTCAGCCAGAAAACGTTACTTTTGACACAGAGCACAGATTTGGCAAAGAAATACATATTCATGTTCCCCACGGTCTGAAAAGCATAAAATACATTCAATTTTCAAATACGTGCTTTCCCTGAGGAGTTAGACCAAAGTGTATCTCAGAATTGGCAATTGTGTTCAATTCAGCCAGAAAACATAACTTTTCACACAGAGCTCAGGTTATGAAGAATAAAAACATATTCATGTCCCCCACGGTCTGAAAAGCGCAAAAACACATTCAATTCTCAAGTACGAGTTTTCCCTGAGGAGATAGACCAAAGTGTGTCTCAGAATTGGCAGTAAGGCTCAGTTCAGCCAGAAAATGTTACTTTTGACACAGAGCACAGATTTGGCAAAGAAATACATATTCATGTTCCCCACGGTCTGAAAAGCACAAAACACATTCAATTTTCAAGTACGTGTTTTCCCTGAGGTGTTTGACCAAAGTGTATCTCAGAATTGGCAATTGGGTTCAATTCAGCCAGAAAACGTAACTTTTGACACAGAGCTCAGATTTACAAAAGAAACACATATTCATGTTCCCCGCGCTCTGAAAAGCACAAAACACATTCAATTTTCAAGTACGAGGTTTCCCTGAGGAGTTATAGCAAAGTGTATCTCAGAATTGGCAATTGTGTTCAATTCATCCAGAAAACAAAACATAATTTTTGACACAGAGCTCAGATTTGCAGAAGAAACACAGGTTCATGTTCCCCACAGTCTGAAAAGGACAAAACACATTCAATTTTCAAGTACGAGCTTTCCCTGAGAAGTTATAGCAAGGTGTATCTCAGAATTGGCAATTGGGCTCAGTTCAGCCAGAAAACGTTACTTTTGACACAGAGCACAGATTTGGCAAAGAAATACATATTCATGTTCCCCACAGTTTGAAAAGCACAAAACACGTTTAATTTTCAAGTACGTGCTTTGCCTGAAGTGTTTGACCAAAGTGTATCTCAGAATTGGCAATTGGGTTCAATTCAGCCAGAAAACGTAACTTTTGACAGAGAGATCAGATTTGCAGAAGAAACACATATTCATGTTCCCCACGGTCTGAAAGGGGCAAAAACACATTCAAATTTCAAGTACGACCTTTCCCTGAGGATTTAGACTAAAGTGTATCTCAGAATTGGCAATACGGCTCAATTCACCCAGAAAACGTAACTTTTGACACAGAGCTCAGATTTGCAGAAGAAACACATATCCATGTTCCCCGCGGTCTGAAACGCACAAAACACATTCAATTTTCAAGTACGAGGTTTCCCTGAGGAGTTATAGCAAAGTGTATCTCAGAATTGGCAATAGGGCTCAATTCATCCAGAAAATGTAACTTTTGACACAGAGCTCAGATTTGCAGAAGAAACACAGGTTCATGTTCCCCACGGACTGAAAACCACAAAACACATTCAATTTTCAAGTACGTGCTTTCCCTGAGAAGATATAGCAAAGTGTATCTCAGAATTGGTAATTGGGCTCAATTCAGCCAGAAAATGTAACTTTTGACACAGAGCTCAGATTTGCAGAAGAAACACATATTCATGTTCCCCATGGTCTGAAAGGGGCAAAAACACATTCAAATTTCAACTACGAGCTTTCCCTGAGGATTTAGACTAAAGTGTATCTCATAATTGGCAATACGGCTCAATTCAGCCAGAAAACGTAACTTTTGAGACAGAGCTCAGATTTGCAGAAGAAACACAGGTTCATGTTCCCCACGGTCTGAAAAGGACAAAACACATTAAATTTTCAAGTACGAGCTTTCACTGAGAAATTATAGCAAGGTGTATCTCAGAATTGGTAATTGGGCTCAGTTCAGCCAGAAAATGTTACTTTTGACACAGAGCTCAGATTTGGCAAAGAAATACATATTCATGTTCCCCACGGTCTGAAAAGCACAAAATACATTCAATTTTCAAATACGTGCTTTCCCTGAGAAGTTATAGCAAAGTGTATCTCAGAATTGGTAATTGGGCTCAATTCAGCCAGAAAATGTAACTTTTGACACAGAGCTCAGGTTTTGAAGAATAAAAACATATTCATGTCCCCCACGGTCTGAAATGCGCAAAAACACATTCAATTCTCAAGTACGAGTTTTCCCTGAGGAGATAGACCAAAGTGTGTCTCAGAATTGGCAGTAAGGCTCAGTTCAGCCAGAAAACGTTACTTTTGACACAGAGCACAGATTTGGCAAATAAAGACATATTCATGTTCCCCACGGTCTGAAAAGCATAAAATACATTCAATTTTCAAATACGTGCTTTCCCTGAGGAGTTAGACCAAAGTGTATCTCAGAATTGGCAATTGTGTTCAATTCAGCCAGAAAACATAACTTTTCACACAGAGCTCAGGTTATGAAGAATAAAAACATATTCATGTCCCCCACGGTCTGAAAAGCGCAAAAACACATTCAATTCTCAAGTACGAGTTTTCCCTGAGGAGATAGACCAAAGTGTGTCTCAGAATTGGCAGTAAGGCTCAGTTCAGCCAGAAAATGTTACTTTTGACACAGAGCACAGATTTGGCAAAGAAATACATATTCATGTTCCCCACGGTCTGAAAAGCACAAAACACATTCAATTTTCAAGTACGTGTTTTCCCTGAGGTGTTTGACCAAAGTGTATCTCAGAATTGGCAATTGGGTTCAATTCAGCCAGAAAACGTAACTTTTGACACAGAGCTCAGATTTACAAAAGAAACACATATTCATGTTCCCCGCGCTCTGAAAAGCACAAAACACATTCAATTTTCAAGTACGAGGTTTCCCTGAGGAGTTATAGCAAAGTGTATCTCAGAATTGGCAATTGTGTTCAATTCAGCCAGAAAACATAACTTTTCACACAGAGCTCAGGTTATGAAGAATAAAAACATATTCATGTCCCCCACGGTCTGAAAAGCGCAAAAACACATTCAATTCTCAAGTACGAGTTTTCCCTGAGGAGATAGACCAAAGTGTGTCTCAGAATTGGCAGTAAGGCTCAGTTCAGCCAGAAAACGTTACTTTTGACACAGAGCACAGATTTGGCAAAGAAATACATATTCATGTTCCCCACGGTCTGAAAAGCACAAAATACATTCAATTTTCAAATACGTGCTTTCCCTGAGAAGTTATAGCAAAGTGTATCTCAGAATTGGTAATTGGGCTCAATTCAGCCAGAAAATGTAACTTTTGACACAGAGCTCAGGTTTTGAAGAATAAAAACATATTCATGTCCCCCACGGTCTGAAAAGCGCAAAAACACATTCAATTCTCAAGTACGAGTTTTCCCTGAGGAGATAGACCAAAGTGTGTCTCAGAATTGGCAGTAAGGCTCAGTTCAGCCAGAAAATGTTACTTTTGACACAGAGCACAGATTTGGCAAAGAAATACATATTCATGTTCCCCACGGTCTGAAAAGCACAAAACACATTCAATTTTCAAGTACGTGTTTTCCCTGAGGTGTTTGACCAAAGTGTATCTCAGAATTGGCAATTGGGTTCAATTCAGCCAGAAAACGTAACTTTTGACACAGAGCTCAGATTTACAAAAGAAACACATATTCATGTTCCCCGCGCTCTGAAAAGCACAAAACACATTCAATTTTCAAGTACGAGGTTTCCCTGAGGAGTTATAGCAAAGTGTATCTCAGAATTGGCAATAGGGCTCAATTCATCCAGAAAACGTAACTTTTGACACAGAGCTCAGATTTGCAGAAGAAACACATATCCATTTTCCCCGCGGTCTGAAAGGGTCAAAAACACATTCAAATTTCAACTACGAGCTTTCCCTGAGGATTTAGACTAAAGTGTATCTCATAATTGGCAATACGGCTCAATTCAGCCAGAAAACGTAACTTTTGACACAGAGCTCAGATTTGCAGAAGAAACACCGGTTCATGTTCCCCACGGTCTGAAAAGGACAAAACACATTAAATTTTCAAGTACGAGCTTTCACTGAGAAGTTATAGCAAGGTGTATCTCAGAATTGGTAATTGGGCTCAGTTCAGCCAGAAAATGTTACTTTTGACACAGAGCACAGATTTGGCAAATAAAGACATATTCATGTTCCCCACGGTTTGAAAAGCACAAAACACATTCAGTTTTCAAGTACGTGCTTTCCCTGAGGTGTTTGACCAAAGTGTATCTCAGAATTGGCAATTGGGTTCAATTCAGCCAGAAAACGTAACTTTTGGCACAGAGCTCAGATTTGCAAAAGAAACACTTATCCATGTTCCCCGCGGTCTGAAAAGTGCAAAAACACATTCAATTCTCAAGTACGAGTTTTCCCTGAGGAGATAGACCAAAGTGTGTCTCAGAATTGGCAGTAAGGCTCAGTTCAGCCAGAAAACGTTACTTTTGACACAGAGCACAGATTTGGCAAAGAAATACATATTCATGTTCCCCACGGTCTGAAAAGCACAAAATACATTCAATTTTCAAATACGTGCTTTCCCTGAGAAGTTATAGCAAAGTGTATCTCAGAATTGGCAATACGGCTCAATTCAGCCAGAAAACGTAACTTTTGACACAGAGCTCAGATTTGCAGAAGAAACACATATTCATGTTCCCCATGGTCTGAAAGGGGCAAAAACACATTCAAATTTCAACTACGAGCTTTCCCTGAGGATTTAGACTAAAGTGTATCTCATAATTGACAATACGGCTCAATTCACCCAGAAAACGTAACTTTTGACACATTGCTCTGATTTGCAGAAGAAACACATATTCATGTTCCCCATGGTCTGAGAAGCACAAAACACATTCAATTTTCAAATACGTGCTTTCCCTGAGGAGTTAGACCAAAGAGTATCTCAGAATTGGCAATTGTGTTCAATTCATCCAGAAAACATAATTTTTGACACAGAGCTCAGATTTGCAGAAGAAACACATATTCATGTTCCCCACAGTCTGAAAAGGACAAAAACACATTCAAATTTCAACTACGAGCTTTCCCTGAGGATTTCGACTAAAGTGTATCTCATAATTGGCAATACGGCTCAATTCAGCCAGAAAATGTAACTTTTGATTCAGAGCTCAGATTTGCAGAAGAAACACATATTCATGTTCCCCACGGTCTGAAAAGCCCAAAACACATTCAATTTTCAAGTACGTGCTTTCCTTGAGAAGTTATAGCAAAGTGTATCTCAGAATTGGTAATTGGGCTCAATTCAGCCAGAAAATGTAACTTTTGACACAGAGCTCAGATTTGCAGAAGAAACACATGTTCATGTTCCCCACGGTCTGAGAAGCACAAAACACATTCAATTTTCAAATATATGCTTTCCCTGAGGAGTTAGACCAAAGTGTATCTCAGAATTGGCAATTGTGTTCAATTCATCCAGAAAACATAATTTTTGACACAGAGCTCAGATTTGCAGAAGAAACACAGGTTCATTTTCCCCACGGTCTGAAAAGCACAAAACACATTCAATTTTCAAGTACGTGCTTTCCCTGAGAAGATATAGCAAAGTGTATCTCAGAATTGGTAATTGGGCTCAATTCAGCCAGAAAATGTAACTTTTGACACAGAGCTCAGATTTGCAGAAGAAACACATATTCATGTTCCCCATGGTCTGAAAGGGGCAAAAACACATTCAAATTTCAACTACGAGCTTTCCCTGAGGATTTAGACTAAAGTGTATCTCATAATTGGCAATACGGCTCAATTCAGCCAGAAAATGTAACTTTTGACACAGAGCTCAGATTTGCAGAAGAAACACAGGTTCATGTTCCCCACGGTCTGAAGAGGATAAAACACATTGAATTTTCAAGTACGAGCTTTCCCTGAGAAGTTATACCAAGGTGTATCTCAGAATTGGCAATTGGGCTCAGTTCTGCCAGAAAATGTTACTTTTGACACAGAGCACAGATTTGGCAAATAAAGACATATTCATGTTCCCCACGGTCTGAAAAGCACAAAATACATTCAATTTTCAAGTACGTGCTTTCCCTGAGGTGTTTGACCAAAGTGTATCTCAGAATTGGCAATTGGGTTCAATTCAGCCAGAAAACGTTACTTTTGACACAGAGCACAGATTTGGCAAAGAAATACATATTCATGTTCCCCACGGTCTGAAAAGCACAAAATACATTCAATTTTCAAATACGTGCTTTCCCTGAGAAGTTATAGCAAAGTGTATCTCAGAATTGGCAATACGGCTCAATTCAGCCAGAAAACGTAACTTTTGACACAGAGCTCAGATTTGCAGAAGAAACACATATTCATGTTCCCCATGGTCTGAAAGGGGCAAAAACACATTCAAATTTCAACTACGAGCTTTCCCTGAGGATTTAGACTAAAGTGTATCTCATAATTGACAATACGGCTCAATTCACCCAGAAAACGTAACTTTTGACACATTGCTCTGATTTGCAGAAGAAACACATATTCATGTTCCCCATGGTCTGAGAAGCACAAAACACATTCAATTTTCAAATACGTGCTTTCCCTGAGGAGTTAGACCAAAGAGTATCTCAGAATTGGCAATTGTGTTCAATTCATCCAGAAAACATAATTTTTGACACAGAGCTCAGATTTGCAGAAGAAACACATATTCATGTTCCCCACAGTCTGAAAAGGACAAAAACACATTCAAATTTCAACTACGAGCTTTCCCTGAGGATTTCGACTAAAGTGTATCTCATAATTGGCAATACGGCTCAATTCAGCCAGAAAATGTAACTTTTGATTCAGAGCTCAGATTTGCAGAAGAAACACATATTCATGTTCCCCACGGTCTGAAAAGCCCAAAACACATTCAATTTTCAAGTACGTGCTTTCCTTGAGAAGTTATAGCAAAGTGTATCTCAGAATTGGTAATTGGGCTCAATTCAGCCAGAAAATGTAACTTTTGACACAGAGCTCAGATTTGCAGAAGAAACACATATTCATGTTCCCCACGGTCTGAGAAGCACAAAACACATTCAATTTTCAAATACGTGCTTTCCCTGAGGAGTTAGACCAAAGTGTATCTCAGAATTGGCAATTGTGTTCAATTCATCCAGAAAACATAATTTTTGACACAGAGCTCAGATTTGCAGAAGAAACACAGGTTCATTTTCCCCACGGTCTGAAAAGCACAAAACACATTCAATTTTCAAGTACGTGCTTTCCCTGAGAAGATATAGCAAAGTGTATCTCAGAATTGGTAATTGGGCTCAATTCAGCCAGAAAATGTAACTTTTGACACAGAGCTCAGATTTGCAGAAGAAACACATATTCATGTTCCCCATGGTCTGAAAGGGGCAAAAACACATTCAAATTTCAACTACGAGCTTTCCCTGAGGATTTAGACTAAAGTGTATCTCATAATTGGCAATACGGCTCAATTCAGCCAGAAAATGTAACTTTTGACACAGAGCTCAGATTTGCAGAAGAAACACAGGTTCATGTTCCCCACGGTCTGAAGAGGATAAAACACATTGAATTTTCAAGTACGAGCTTTCCCTGAGAAGTTATACCAAGGTGTATCTCAGAATTGGCAATTGGGCTCAGTTCTGCCAGAAAATGTTACTTTTGACACAGAGCACAGATTTGGCAAATAAAGACATATTCATGTTCCCCACGGTCTGAAAAGCACAAAATACATTCAATTTTCAAGTACGTGCTTTCCCTGAGGTGTTTGACCAAAGTGTATCTCAGAATTGGCAATTGGGTTCAATTCAGCCAGAAAACGTAACTTTTGACACAGAGCTCAGATTTGCAAAAGAAACACTTATCCATGTTCCCCGCGGTCTGAAAGGGGCAAAAATACATTCAAATTTCAAGTACGAGTTTTCCCTGAGGAGATAGACCAAAGTGTGTCTCAGAATTGGCAGTAAGGCTCAGTTCAGCCAGAAAATGTTACTTTTGACACAGAGCACAGATTTGGCAAAGAAATACATATTCATGTTCCCCACGGTCTGAAAAGCACAAAACACATTCAATTTTCAAGTACGTGTTTTCCCTGAGGTGTTTGACCAAAGTGTATCTCAGAATTGGCAATTGGGTTCAATTCAGCCAGAAAACGTAACTTTTGACACAGAGCTCAGATTTACAAAAGAAACACATATTCATGTTCCCCGCACTCTGAAAAGCACAAAACACATTCAATTTTCAAGTACGAGGTTTCCCTGAGAAGTTATAGCAAAGTGTATCTCAGAATTGGCAATAGGGCTCAATTCATCCAGAAAACGTAACTTTTGACACAGAGCTCAGATTTGCAGAAGAAACACATATCCATTTTCCCCGCGGTCTGAAAGGGTCAAAAACACATTCAAATTTCAACTACGAGCTTTCCCTGAGGATTTAGACTAAAGTGTATCTCATAATTGGCAATACGGCTCAATTCAGCCAGAAAACGTAACTTTTGACACAGAGCTCAGATTTGCAGAAGAAACACAGGTTCATGTTCCCCACGGTCTGAAAAGGACAAAACACATTAAATTTTCAAGTACGAGCTTTCACTGAGAAGTTATAGCAAGGTGTATCTCAGAATTGGTAATTGGGCTCAGTTCAGCCAGAAAATGTTACTTTTGACACAGAGCACAGATTTGGCAAATAAAGACATATTCATGTTCCCCACGGTTTGAAAAGCACAAAACACATTCAGTTTTCAAGTACGTGCTTTCCCTGAGGTGTTTGACCAAAGTGTATCTCAGAATTGGCAATTGGGTTCAATTCAGCCAGAAAACGTAACTTTTGGCACAGAGCTCAGATTTGCAAAAGAAACACTTATCCATGTTCCCCGCGGTCTGAAAAGTGCAAAAACACATTCAATTCTCAAGTACGAGTTTTCCCTGAGGAGATAGACCAAAGTGTGTCTCAGAATTGGCAGTAAGGCTCAGTTCAGCCAGAAAACGTTACTTTTGACACAGAGCACAGATTTGGCAAAGAAATACATATTCATGTTCCCCACGGTCTGAAAAGCACAAAATACATTCAATTTTCAAATACGTGCTTTCCCTGAGAAGTTATAGCAAAGTGTATCTCAGAATTGGCAATACGGCTCAATTCAGCCAGAAAACGTAACTTTTGACACAGAGCTCAGATTTGCAGAAGAAACACATATTCATGTTCCCCATGGTCTGAAAGGGGCAAAAACACATTCAAATTTCAACTACGAGCTTTCCCTGAGGATTTAGACTAAAGTGTATCTCAGAATTGGCAATTGTGTTCAATTCATCCAGAAAACATAATTTTTGACACAGAGCTCAGATTTGCAGAAGAAACACATATTCATGTTCCCCACAGTCTGAAAAGGACAAAAACACATTCAAATTTCAACTACGAGCTTTCCCTGAGGATTTCGACTAAAGTGTATCTCATAATTGGCAATACGGCTCAATTCAGCCAGAAAATGTAACTTTTGATTCAGAGCTCAGATTTGCAGAAGAAACACATATTCATGTTCCCCACGGTCTGAAAAGCCCAAAACACATTCAATTTTCAAGTACGTGCTTTCCTTGAGAAGTTATAGCAAAGTGTATCTCAGAATTGGTAATTGGGCTCAATTCAGCCAGAAAATGTAACTTTTGACACAGAGCTCAGATTTGCAGAAGAAACACATATTCATGTTCCCCACGGTCTGAGAAGCACAAAACACATTCAATTTTCAAATACGTGCTTTCCCTGAGGAGTTAGACCAAAGTGTATCTCAGAATTGGCAATTGTGTTCAATTCATCCAGAAAACATAATTTTTGACACAGAGCTCAGATTTGCAGAAGAAACACAGGTTCATTTTCCCCACGGTCTGAAAAGCACAAAACACATTCAATTTTCAAGTACGTGCTTTTCCTGAGAAGATATAGCAAAGTGTATCTCAGAATTGGTAATTGGGCTCAATTCAGCCAGAAAATGTAACTTTTGACACAGAGCTCAGATTTGCAGAAGAAACACATATTCATGTTCCCCATGGTCTGAAAGGGGCAAAAACACATTCAAATTTCAACTACGAGCTTTCCCTGAGGATTTAGACTAAAGTGTATCTCATAATTGGCAATACGGCTCAATTCAGCCAGAAAATGTAACTTTTGACACAGAGCTCAGATTTGCAGAAGAAACACAGGTTCATGTTCCCCACGGTCTGAAGAGGATAAAACACATTGAATTTTCAAGTACGAGCTTTCCCTGAGAAGTTATACCAAGGTGTATCTCAGAATTGGCAATTGGGCTCAGTTCTGCCAGAAAATGTTACTTTTGACACAGAGCACAGATTTGGCAAATAAAGACATATTCATGTTCCCCACGGTCTGAAAAGCACAAAATACATTCAATTTTCAAGTACGTGCTTTCCCTGAGGTGTTTGACCAAAGTGTATCTCAGAATTGGCAATTGGGTTCAATTCAGCCAGAAAACGTAACTTTTGACACAGAGCTCAGATTTGCAAAAGAAACACTTATCCATGTTCCCCGCGGTCTGAAAGGGGCAAAAATACATTCAAATTTCAAGTACGAGTTTTCCCTGAGGAGATAGACCAAAGTGTGTCTCAGAATTGGCAATAAGGCTCAGTTCAGCCAGAAAACATTACTTTTGACACAGAGCACAGATTTGCAGAAGAAACACATATTCATGTTCCCCACGGTCTGAAAGGGGCAAAAACACATTCAAATTTCAACTATGAGCTTTCCCTGAGGATTTAGACTAAAGTGTATCTCATAATTTGCAATACGGCTCAATTCAGCCAGAAAACGTAACTTTTGATACAGAGCTCAGATTTGCAGAAGAAACACATATTCATGTTCCCCACGGTCTGAAAAGCACAAAACACATTCAATTTTCAATTACAAGATTTCCCTTAGAAGTTATAGCAAAGTGTATCTCAGAATTGGTAATTGGGCTCAATTCAGCCAGAAAACGTAACTTTTGACACAGAGCTCAGATTTGCAGAAGAAACACATATTCATGTTCCCCATGGTCTGAAAGGGGCAAAAACACATTAAAATTTCAACTACGAGCTTTCCCTGAGGAGTTAGACCAAAGAGTATCTCAGAATTGGCAATTGTGTTCAATTCATCCAGAAAACGTAACTTTTGACACATTGCTCAGATTTGCAGAAGAAACACATATTTATGTTCCTCACGGTCTGAGAAGCACAAAACACATTCAATTTTCAATGACAAGATTTCTCTGAGGAGTTAGACCAAAGTGTATCTCAGAATTGGCAATTGTGTTCAATTCATCCAGAAAACATAATTTTTGACACAGAGCTCAGATTTGCAGAAGAAACACATATTGGTCTGAAAGGGGCAAAAACACATTCAAATTTCAACTACGAGCTTTCCTTGAGGATTTAGACTAAAGTGTACCTCATAATTGGCAATACGGCTCAATTCAGCCAGAAAACGTAACTTTTGACACAGAGCTCAGATTTGCAGAAGAAACAAAGGTTCATGTTCCCCACGGTCTGAAAAGGACAAAACACATTCAATTTTCAAGTACGAGCTTTCCCTGAGGTGTTTGACCAAAGTGTATCTCAGAATTGGCAATTGTGTTCAATTCATCCAGAAAACGTAACTTTTGACACATTGCTCAGATTTGCAGAAGAAACACATATTTATGTTCCTCACGGTCTGAGAAGCACAAAACACATTCAATTTTCAATGACAAGATTTCTCTGAGGAGTTAGACCAAAGAGTATCTCAGAATTGGCAATTGTGTTCAATTCATCCAGAAAACGTAACTTTTGACACATTGCTCAGATTTGCAGAAGAAACACATATTCATGTTCCCCACGGTCTGAAAAGCCCAAAACACATTCAATTTTCAAGTACGTGCTTTCCTTGAGAAGTTATAGCAAAGTGTATCTCAGAATTGGTAATTGGGCTCAATTCAGCCAGAAAATGTAACTTTTGACACAGAGCTCAGATTTGCAGAAGAAACACATATTCATGTTCCCCGCGGTCTGAAAAGTGCAAAAACACATTCAATTCTCAAGTACGAGTTTTCCCTGAGGAGATAGACCAAAGTGTGTCTCAGAATTGGCAGTAAGGCTCAGTTCAGCCAGAAAACGTTACTTTTGACACAGAGCACAGATTTGGCAAAGAAATACATATTCATGTTCCCCACGGTCTGAAAAGCACAAAATACATTCAATTTTCAAATACGTGCTTTCCCTGAGAAGTTATAGCAAAGTGTATCTCAGAATTGGCAATACGGCTCAATTCAGCCAGAAAACGTAACTTTTGACACAGAGCTCAGATTTGCAGAAGAAACACATATTCATGTTCCCCATGGTCTGAAAGGGGCAAAAACACATTCAAATTTCAACTACGAGCTTTCCTTGAGGATTTAGACTAAAGTGTATCTCATAATTGGCAATACGGCTCAATTCAGCCAGAAAATGTAACTTTTGACACAGAGCTCAGATTTGCAGAAGAAACACATATTCATGTTCCCCACGGTCTGAGAAGCACAAAACACATTCAATTTTCAAATACGTGCTTTCCCTGAGGAGTTAGACCAAAGTGTATCTCAGAATTGGCAATTGTGTTCAATTCATCCAGAAAACATAATTTTTGACACAGAGCTCAGATTTGCAGAAGAAACACAGGTTCATTTTCCCCACGGTCTGAAAAGCACAAAACACATTCAATTTTCAAGTACGTGCTTTCCCTGAGAAGATATAGCAAAGTGTATCTCAGAATTGGTAATTGGGCTCAATTCAGCCAGAAAATGTAACTTTTGACACAGAGCTCAGATTTGCAGAAGAAACACATATTCATGTTCCCCATGGTCTGAAAGGGGCAAAAACACATTCAAATTTCAACTACGAGCTTTCCCTGAGGATTTAGACTAAAGTGTATCTCATAATTGGCAATACGGCTCAATTCAGCCAGAAAATGTAACTTTTGACACAGAGCTCAGATTTGCAGAAGAAACACAGGTTCATGTTCCCCACGGTCTGAAGAGGATAAAACACATTGAATTTTCAAGTACGAGCTTTCCCTGAGAAGTTATACCAAGGTGTATCTCAGAATTGGCAATTGGGCTCAGTTCTGCCAGAAAATGTTACTTTTGACACAGAGCACAGATTTGGCAAATAAAGACATATTCATGTTCCCCACGGTCTGAAAAGCACAAAATACATTCAATTTTCAAGTACGTGCTTTCCCTGAGGTGTTTGACCAAAGTGTATCTCAGAATTGGCAATTGGGTTCAATTCAGCCAGAAAACGTAACTTTTGACACAGAGCTCAGATTTGCAAAAGAAACACTTATCCATGTTCCCCGCGGTCTGAAAGGGGCAAAAATACATTCAAATTTCAAGTACGAGTTTTCCCTGAGGAGATAGACCAAAGTGTGTCTCAGAATTGGCAATAAGGCTCAGTTCAGCCAGAAAACATTACTTTTGACACAGAGCACAGATTTGCAGAAGAAACACATATTCATGTTCCCCACGGTCTGAAAGGGGCAAAAACACATTCAAATTTCAACTATGAGCTTTCCCTGAGGATTTAGACTAAAGTGTATCTCATAATTTGCAATACGGCTCAATTCAGCCAGAAAACGTAACTTTTGATACAGAGCTCAGATTTGCAGAAGAAACACATATTCATGTTCCCCACGGTCTGAAAAGCACAAAACACATTCAATTTTCAATTACAAGATTTCCCTTAGAAGTTATAGCAAAGTGTATCTCAGAATTGGTAATTGGGCTCAATTCAGCCAGAAAACGTAACTTTTGACACAGAGCTCAGATTTGCAGAAGAAACACATATTCATGTTCCCCATGGTCTGAAAGGGGCAAAAACACATTAAAATTTCAACTACGAGCTTTCCCTGAGGAGTTAGACCAAAGAGTATCTCAGAATTGGCAATTGTGTTCAATTCATCCAGAAAACGTAACTTTTGACACATTGCTCAGATTTGCAGAAGAAACACATATTTATGTTCCTCATGGTCTGAAAAGCACAAAACACATTCAATTTTCAAGTACGAGGTTTCCCTGAGGAGTTATAGCAAAGTGTATCTCAGAATTGGCAATAGGGCTCAATTCATCCAGAAAACGTAACTTTTGACACAGAGCTCAGATTTGCAGAAGAAACACAGGTTCATGTTCCCCACGGTCTGAAAAGGACAAAACACATTAAATTTTCAAGTACGAGCTTTCACTGAGAAGTTATAGCAAGGTGTATCTCAGAATTGGTAATTGGGCTCAGTTCAGCCAGAAAATGTTACTTTTGACACAGAGCACAGATTTGGCAAATAAAGACATATTCATGTTCCCCACGGTTTGAAAAGCACAAAACACATTCAGTTTTCAAGTACGTGCTTTCCCTGAGGTGTTTGACCAAAGTGTATCTCAGAATTGGCAATTGGGTTCAATTCAGCCAGAAAACGTAACTTTTGGCACAGAGCTCAGATTTGCAAAAGAAACACTTATCCATGTTCCCCGCGGTCTGAAAAGTGCAAAAACACATTCAATTCTCAAGTACGAGTTTTCCCTGAGGAGATAGACCAAAGTGTGTCTCAGAATTGGCAGTAAGGCTCAGTTCAGCCAGAAAACGTTACTTTTGACACAGAGCACAGATTTGGCAAAGAAATACATATTCATGTTCCCCACGGTCTGAAAAGCACAAAATACATTCAATTTTCAAATACGTGCTTTCCCTGAGAAGTTATAGCAAAGTGTATCTCAGAATTGGCAATACGGCTCAATTCAGCCAGAAAACGTAACTTTTGACACAGAGCTCAGATTTGCAGAAGAAACACATATTCATGTTCCCCATGGTCTGAAAGGGGCAAAAACACATTCAAATTTCAACTACGAGCTTTCCCTGAGGATTTAGACTAAAGTGTATCTCAGAATTGGCAATTGTGTTCAATTCATCCAGAAAACATAATTTTTGACACAGAGCTCAGATTTGCAGAAGAAACACATATTCATGTTCCCCACAGTCTGAAAAGGACAAAAACACATTCAAATTTCAACTACGAGCTTTCCCTGAGGATTTCGACTAAAGTGTATCTCATAATTGGCAATACGGCTCAATTCAGCCAGAAAATGTAACTTTTGATTCAGAGCTCAGATTTGCAGAAGAAACACATATTCATGTTCCCCACGGTCTGAAAAGCCCAAAACACATTCAATTTTCAAGTACGTGCTTTCCTTGAGAAGTTATAGCAAAGTGTATCTCAGAATTGGTAATTGGGCTCAATTCAGCCAGAAAATGTAACTTTTGACACAGAGCTCAGATTTGCAGAAGAAACACATATTCATGTTCCCCACGGTCTGAGAAGCACAAAACACATTCAATTTTCAAATACGTGCTTTCCCTGAGGAGTTAGACCAAAGTGTATCTCAGAATTGGCAATTGTGTTCAATTCATCCAGAAAACATAATTTTTGACACAGAGCTCAGATTTGCAGAAGAAACACAGGTTCATTTTCCCCACGGTCTGAAAAGCACAAAACACATTCAATTTTCAAGTACGTGCTTTTCCTGAGAAGATATAGCAAAGTGTATCTCAGAATTGGTAATTGGGCTCAATTCAGCCAGAAAATGTAACTTTTGACACAGAGCTCAGATTTGCAGAAGAAACACATATTCATGTTCCCCATGGTCTGAAAGGGGCAAAAACACATTCAAATTTCAACTACGAGCTTTCCCTGAGGATTTAGACTAAAGTGTATCTCATAATTGGCAATACGGCTCAATTCAGCCAGAAAATGTAACTTTTGACACAGAGCTCAGATTTGCAGAAGAAACACAGGTTCATGTTCCCCACGGTCTGAAGAGGATAAAACACATTGAATTTTCAAGTACGAGCTTTCCCTGAGAAGTTATACCAAGGTGTATCTCAGAATTGGCAATTGGGCTCAGTTCTGCCAGAAAATGTTACTTTTGACACAGAGCACAGATTTGGCAAATAAAGACATATTCATGTTCCCCACGGTCTGAAAAGCACAAAATACATTCAATTTTCAAGTACGTGCTTTCCCTGAGGTGTTTGACCAAAGTGTATCTCAGAATTGGCAATTGGGTTCAATTCAGCCAGAAAACGTAACTTTTGACACAGAGCTCAGATTTGCAAAAGAAACACTTATCCATGTTCCCCGCGGTCTGAAAGGGGCAAAAATACATTCAAATTTCAAGTACGAGTTTTCCCTGAGGAGATAGACCAAAGTGTGTCTCAGAATTGGCAATAAGGCTCAGTTCAGCCAGAAAACATTACTTTTGACACAGAGCACAGATTTGCAGAAGAAACACATATTCATGTTCCCCACGGTCTGAAAGGGGCAAAAACACATTCAAATTTCAACTATGAGCTTTCCCTGAGGATTTAGACTAAAGTGTATCTCATAATTTGCAATACGGCTCAATTCAGCCAGAAAACGTAACTTTTGATACAGAGCTCAGATTTGCAGAAGAAACACATATTCATGTTCCCCACGGTCTGAAAAGCACAAAACACATTCAATTTTCAATTACAAGATTTCCCTTAGAAGTTATAGCAAAGTGTATCTCAGAATTGGTAATTGGGCTCAATTCAGCCAGAAAACGTAACTTTTGACACAGAGCTCAGATTTGCAGAAGAAACACATATTCATGTTCCCCATGGTCTGAAAGGGGCAAAAACACATTAAAATTTCAACTACGAGCTTTCCCTGAGGAGTTAGACCAAAGAGTATCTCAGAATTGGCAATTGTGTTCAATTCATCCAGAAAACGTAACTTTTGACACATTGCTCAGATTTGCAGAAGAAACACATATTTATGTTCCTCACGGTCTGAGAAGCACAAAACACATTCAATTTTCAATGACAAGATTTCTCTGAGGAGTTAGACCAAAGTGTATCTCAGAATTGGCAATTGTGTTCAATTCATCCAGAAAACATAATTTTTGACACAGAGCTCAGATTTGCAGAAGAAACACATATTGGTCTGAAAGGGGCAAAAACACATTCAAATTTCAACTACGAGCTTTCCTTGAGGATTTAGACTAAAGTGTACCTCATAATTGGCAATACGGCTCAATTCAGCCAGAAAACGTAACTTTTGACACAGAGCTCAGATTTGCAGAAGAAACAAAGGTTCATGTTCCCCACGGTCTGAAAAGGACAAAACACATTCAATTTTCAAGTACGAGCTTTCCCTGAGGTGTTTGACCAAAGTGTATCTCAGAATTGGCAATTGTGTTCAATTCATCCAGAAAACGTAACTTTTGACACATTGCTCAGATTTGCAGAAGAAACACATATTTATGTTCCTCACGGTCTGAGAAGCACAAAACACATTCAATTTTCAATGACAAGATTTCTCTGAGGAGTTAGACCAAAGAGTATCTCAGAATTGGCAATTGTGTTCAATTC
This sequence comes from Pantherophis guttatus, assembly GCF_059756535.1. NCBI lineage: Eukaryota > Metazoa > Chordata > Lepidosauria > Squamata > Colubridae > Pantherophis > Pantherophis guttatus. The sequence goes on from NC_142067.1 coordinate 78,776,525, forward strand.
ATCCAGAAAACGTAACTTTTGACACATTGCTCAGATTTGCAGAAGAAACACATATTCATGTTCCCCACGGTCTGAAAAGCCCAAAACACATTCAATTTTCAAGTACGTGCTTTCCTTGAGAAGTTATAGCAAAGTGTATCTCAGAATTGGTAATTGGGCTCAATTCAGCCAGAAAATGTAACTTTTGACACAGAGCTCAGATTTGCAGAAGAAACACATATTCATGTTCCCCGCGGTCTGAAAAGTGCAAAAACACATTCAATTCTCAAGTACGAGTTTTCCCTGAGGAGATAGACCAAAGTGTGTCTCAGAATTGGCAGTAAGGCTCAGTTCAGCCAGAAAACGTTACTTTTGACACAGAGCACAGATTTGGCAAAGAAATACATATTCATGTTCCCCACGGTCTGAAAAGCACAAAATACATTCAATTTTCAAATACGTGCTTTCCCTGAGAAGTTATAGCAAAGTGTATCTCAGAATTGGCAATACGGCTCAATTCAGCCAGAAAACGTAACTTTTGACACAGAGCTCAGATTTGCAGAAGAAACACATATTCATGTTCCCCATGGTCTGAAAGGGGCAAAAACACATTCAAATTTCAACTACGAGCTTTCCTTGAGGATTTAGACTAAAGTGTATCTCATAATTGGCAATACGGCTCAATTCAGCCAGAAAATGTAACTTTTGACACAGAGCTCAGATTTGCAGAAGAAACACATATTCATGTTCCCCACGGTCTGAGAAGCACAAAACACATTCAATTTTCAAATACGTGCTTTCCCTGAGGAGTTAGACCAAAGTGTATCTCAGAATTGGCAATTGTGTTCAATTCATCCAGAAAACATAATTTTTGACACAGAGCTCAGATTTGCAGAAGAAACACAGGTTCATTTTCCCCACGGTCTGAAAAGCACAAAACACATTCAATTTTCAAGTACGTGCTTTCCCTGAGAAGATATAGCAAAGTGTATCTCAGAATTGGTAATTGGGCTCAATTCAGCCAGAAAATGTAACTTTTGACACAGAGCTCAGATTTGCAGAAGAAACACATATTCATGTTCCCCATGGTCTGAAAGGGGCAAAAACACATTCAAATTTCAACTACGAGCTTTCCCTGAGGATTTAGACTAAAGTGTATCTCATAATTGGCAATACGGCTCAATTCAGCCAGAAAATGTAACTTTTGACACAGAGCTCAGATTTGCAGAAGAAACACAGGTTCATGTTCCCCACGGTCTGAAGAGGATAAAACACATTGAATTTTCAAGTACGAGCTTTCCCTGAGAAGTTATACCAAGGTGTATCTCAGAATTGGCAATTGGGCTCAGTTCTGCCAGAAAATGTTACTTTTGACACAGAGCACAGATTTGGCAAATAAAGACATATTCATGTTCCCCACGGTCTGAAAAGCACAAAATACATTCAATTTTCAAGTACGTGCTTTCCCTGAGGTGTTTGACCAAAGTGTATCTCAGAATTGGCAATTGGGTTCAATTCAGCCAGAAAACGTAACTTTTGACACAGAGCTCAGATTTGCAAAAGAAACACTTATCCATGTTCCCCGCGGTCTGAAAGGGGCAAAAATACATTCAAATTTCAAGTACGAGTTTTCCCTGAGGAGATAGACCAAAGTGTGTCTCAGAATTGGCAATAAGGCTCAGTTCAGCCAGAAAACATTACTTTTGACACAGAGCACAGATTTGCAGAAGAAACACATATTCATGTTCCCCACGGTCTGAAAGGGGCAAAAACACATTCAAATTTCAACTATGAGCTTTCCCTGAGGATTTAGACTAAAGTGTATCTCATAATTTGCAATACGGCTCAATTCAGCCAGAAAACGTAACTTTTGATACAGAGCTCAGATTTGCAGAAGAAACACATATTCATGTTCCCCACGGTCTGAAAAGCACAAAACACATTCAATTTTCAATTACAAGATTTCCCTTAGAAGTTATAGCAAAGTGTATCTCAGAATTGGTAATTGGGCTCAATTCAGCCAGAAAACGTAACTTTTGACACAGAGCTCAGATTTGCAGAAGAAACACATATTCATGTTCCCCATGGTCTGAAAGGGGCAAAAACACATTAAAATTTCAACTACGAGCTTTCCCTGAGGAGTTAGACCAAAGAGTATCTCAGAATTGGCAATTGTGTTCAATTCATCCAGAAAACGTAACTTTTGACACATTGCTCAGATTTGCAGAAGAAACACATATTTATGTTCCTCATGGTCTGAAAAGCACAAAACACATTCAATTTTCAAGTACGAGGTTTCCCTGAGGAGTTATAGCAAAGTGTATCTCAGAATTGGCAATAGGGCTCAATTCATCCAGAAAACGTAACTTTTGACACAGAGCTCAGATTTGCAGAAGAAACACATATCCATTTTCCCCGCGGTCTGAAAGGGTCAAAAACACATTCAAATTTCAACTACGAGCTTTCCCTGAGGATTTAGACTAAAGTGTATCTCATAATTGGCAATACGGCTCAATTCAGCCAGAAAACGTAACTTTTGACACAGAGCTCAGATTTGCAGAAGAAACACAGGTTCATGTTCCCCACGGTCTGAAAAGGACAAAACACATTAAATTTTCAAGTACGAGCTTTCACTGAGAAGTTATAGCAAGGTGTATCTCAGAATTGGTAATTGGGCTCAGTTCAGCCAGAAAATGTTACTTTTGACACAGAGCACAGATTTGGCAAATAAAGACATATTCATGTTCCCCGCGGTCTGAAAAGTGCAAAAACACATTCAATTCTCAAGTACGAGTTTTCCCTGAGGAGATAGACCAAAGTGTGTCTCAGAATTGGCAGTAAGGCTCAGTTCAGCCAGAAAACGTTACTTTTGACACAGAGCACAGATTTGGCAAAGAAATACATATTCATGTTCCCCACGGTCTGAAAAGCACAAAATACATTCAATTTTCAAATACGTGCTTTCCCTGAGAAGTTATAGCAAAGTGTATCTCAGAATTGGCAATACGGCTCAATTCAGCCAGAAAACGTAACTTTTGACACAGAGCTCAGATTTGCAGAAGAAACACATATTCATGTTCCCCATGGTCTGAAAGGGGCAAAAACACATTCAAATTTCAACTACGAGCTTTCCCTGAGGATTTAGACTAAAGTGTATCTCATAATTGACAATACGGCTCAATTCACCCAGAAAACGTAACTTTTGACACATTGCTCTGATTTGCAGAAGAAACACATATTCATGTTCCCCATGGTCTGAGAAGCACAAAACACATTCAATTTTCAAATACGTGCTTTCCCTGAGGAGTTAGACCAAAGAGTATCTCAGAATTGGCAATTGTGTTCAATTCATCCAGAAAACATAATTTTTGACACAGAGCTCAGATTTGCAGAAGAAACACATATTCATGTTCCCCACAGTCTGAAAAGGACAAAAACACATTCAAATTTCAACTACGAGCTTTCCCTGAGGATTTCGACTAAAGTGTATCTCATAATTGGCAATACGGCTCAATTCAGCCAGAAAATGTAACTTTTGATTCAGAGCTCAGATTTGCAGAAGAAACACATATTCATGTTCCCCACGGTCTGAAAAGCCCAAAACACATTCAATTTTCAAGTACGTGCTTTCCTTGAGAAGTTATAGCAAAGTGTATCTCAGAATTGGTAATTGGGCTCAATTCAGCCAGAAAATGTAACTTTTGACACAGAGCTCAGATTTGCAGAAGAAACACATATTCATGTTCCCCACGGTCTGAGAAGCACAAAACACATTCAATTTTCAAATACGTGCTTTCCCTGAGGAGTTAGACCAAAGTGTATCTCAGAATTGGCAATTGTGTTCAATTCATCCAGAAAACATAATTTTTGACACAGAGCTCAGATTTGCAGAAGAAACACAGGTTCATTTTCCCCACGGTCTGAAAAGCACAAAACACATTCAATTTTCAAGTACGTGCTTTCCCTGAGAAGATATAGCAAAGTGTATCTCAGAATTGGTAATTGGGCTCAATTCAGCCAGAAAATGTAACTTTTGACACAGAGCTCAGATTTGCAGAAGAAACACATATTCATGTTCCCCATGGTCTGAAAGGGGCAAAAACACATTCAAATTTCAACTACGAGCTTTCCCTGAGGATTTAGACTAAAGTGTATCTCATAATTGGCAATACGGCTCAATTCAGCCAGAAAATGTAACTTTTGACACAGAGCTCAGATTTGCAGAAGAAACACAGGTTCATGTTCCCCACGGTCTGAAGAGGATAAAACACATTGAATTTTCAAGTACGAGCTTTCCCTGAGAAGTTATACCAAGGTGTATCTCAGAATTGGCAATTGGGCTCAGTTCTGCCAGAAAATGTTACTTTTGACACAGAGCACAGATTTGGCAAATAAAGACATATTCATGTTCCCCACGGTCTGAAAAGCACAAAATACATTCAATTTTCAAGTACGTGCTTTCCCTGAGGTGTTTGACCAAAGTGTATCTCAGAATTGGCAATTGGGTTCAATTCAGCCAGAAAACGTAACTTTTGACACAGAGCTCAGATTTGCAAAAGAAACACTTATCCATGTTCCCCGCGGTCTGAAAGGGGCAAAAATACATTCAAATTTCAAGTACGAGTTTTCCCTGAGGAGATAGACCAAAGTGTGTCTCAGAATTGGCAGTAAGGCTCAGTTCAGCCAGAAAATGTTACTTTTGACACAGAGCACAGATTTGGCAAAGAAATACATATTCATGTTCCCCACGGTCTGAAAAGCACAAAACACATTCAATTTTCAAGTACGTGTTTTCCCTGAGGTGTTTGACCAAAGTGTATCTCAGAATTGGCAATTGGGTTCAATTCAGCCAGAAAACGTAACTTTTGACACAGAGCTCAGATTTACAAAAGAAACACATATTCATGTTCCCCGCACTCTGAAAAGCACAAAACACATTCAATTTTCAAGTACGAGGTTTCCCTGAGAAGTTATAGCAAAGTGTATCTCAGAATTGGCAATAGGGCTCAATTCATCCAGAAAACGTAACTTTTGACACAGAGCTCAGATTTGCAGAAGAAACACATATCCATTTTCCCCGCGGTCTGAAAGGGTCAAAAACACATTCAAATTTCAACTACGAGCTTTCCCTGAGGATTTAGACTAAAGTGTATCTCATAATTGGCAATACGGCTCAATTCAGCCAGAAAACGTAACTTTTGACACAGAGCTCAGATTTGCAGAAGAAACACAGGTTCATGTTCCCCACGGTCTGAAAAGGACAAAACACATTAAATTTTCAAGTACGAGCTTTCACTGAGAAGTTATAGCAAGGTGTATCTCAGAATTGGTAATTGGGCTCAGTTCAGCCAGAAAATGTTACTTTTGACACAGAGCACAGATTTGGCAAATAAAGACATATTCATGTTCCCCACGGTTTGAAAAGCACAAAACACATTCAGTTTTCAAGTACGTGCTTTCCCTGAGGTGTTTGACCAAAGTGTATCTCAGAATTGGCAATTGGGTTCAATTCAGCCAGAAAACGTAACTTTTGGCACAGAGCTCAGATTTGCAAAAGAAACACTTATCCATGTTCCCCGCGGTCTGAAAAGTGCAAAAACACATTCAATTCTCAAGTACGAGTTTTCCCTGAGGAGATAGACCAAAGTGTGTCTCAGAATTGGCAGTAAGGCTCAGTTCAGCCAGAAAACGTTACTTTTGACACAGAGCACAGATTTGGCAAAGAAATACATATTCATGTTCCCCACGGTCTGAAAAGCACAAAATACATTCAATTTTCAAATACGTGCTTTCCCTGAGAAGTTATAGCAAAGTGTATCTCAGAATTGGCAATACGGCTCAATTCAGCCAGAAAACGTAACTTTTGACACAGAGCTCAGATTTGCAGAAGAAACACATATTCATGTTCCCCATGGTCTGAAAGGGGCAAAAACACATTCAAATTTCAACTACGAGCTTTCCCTGAGGATTTAGACTAAAGTGTATCTCAGAATTGGCAATTGTGTTCAATTCATCCAGAAAACATAATTTTTGACACAGAGCTCAGATTTGCAGAAGAAACACATATTCATGTTCCCCACAGTCTGAAAAGGACAAAAACACATTCAAATTTCAACTACGAGCTTTCCCTGAGGATTTCGACTAAAGTGTATCTCATAATTGGCAATACGGCTCAATTCAGCCAGAAAATGTAACTTTTGATTCAGAGCTCAGATTTGCAGAAGAAACACATATTCATGTTCCCCACGGTCTGAAAAGCCCAAAACACATTCAATTTTCAAGTACGTGCTTTCCTTGAGAAGTTATAGCAAAGTGTATCTCAGAATTGGTAATTGGGCTCAATTCAGCCAGAAAATGTAACTTTTGACACAGAGCTCAGATTTGCAGAAGAAACACATATTCATGTTCCCCACGGTCTGAGAAGCACAAAACACATTCAATTTTCAAATACGTGCTTTCCCTGAGGAGTTAGACCAAAGTGTATCTCAGAATTGGCAATTGTGTTCAATTCATCCAGAAAACATAATTTTTGACACAGAGCTCAGATTTGCAGAAGAAACACAGGTTCATTTTCCCCACGGTCTGAAAAGCACAAAACACATTCAATTTTCAAGTACGTGCTTTTCCTGAGAAGATATAGCAAAGTGTATCTCAGAATTGGTAATTGGGCTCAATTCAGCCAGAAAATGTAACTTTTGACACAGAGCTCAGATTTGCAGAAGAAACACATATTCATGTTCCCCATGGTCTGAAAGGGGCAAAAACACATTCAAATTTCAACTACGAGCTTTCCCTGAGGATTTAGACTAAAGTGTATCTCATAATTGGCAATACGGCTCAATTCAGCCAGAAAATGTAACTTTTGACACAGAGCTCAGATTTGCAGAAGAAACACAGGTTCATGTTCCCCACGGTCTGAAGAGGATAAAACACATTGAATTTTCAAGTACGAGCTTTCCCTGAGAAGTTATACCAAGGTGTATCTCAGAATTGGCAATTGGGCTCAGTTCTGCCAGAAAATGTTACTTTTGACACAGAGCACAGATTTGGCAAATAAAGACATATTCATGTTCCCCACGGTCTGAAAAGCACAAAATACATTCAATTTTCAAGTACGTGCTTTCCCTGAGGTGTTTGACCAAAGTGTATCTCAGAATTGGCAATTGGGTTCAATTCAGCCAGAAAACGTAACTTTTGACACAGAGCTCAGATTTGCAAAAGAAACACTTATCCATGTTCCCCGCGGTCTGAAAGGGGCAAAAATACATTCAAATTTCAAGTACGAGTTTTCCCTGAGGAGATAGACCAAAGTGTGTCTCAGAATTGGCAATAAGGCTCAGTTCAGCCAGAAAACATTACTTTTGACACAGAGCACAGATTTGCAGAAGAAACACATATTCATGTTCCCCACGGTCTGAAAGGGGCAAAAACACATTCAAATTTCAACTATGAGCTTTCCCTGAGGATTTAGACTAAAGTGTATCTCATAATTTGCAATACGGCTCAATTACGCCAGAAAACGTAACTTTTGATACAGAGCTCAGATTTGCAGAAGAAACACATATTCATGTTCCCCACGGTCTGAAAAGCACAAAACACATTCAATTTTCAATTACAAGATTTCCCTTAGAAGTTATAGCAAAGTGTATCTCAGAATTGGTAATTGGGCTCAATTCAGCCAGAAAACGTAACTTTTGACACAGAGCTCAGATTTGCAGAAGAAACACATATTCATGTTCCCCATGGTCTGAAAGGGGCAAAAACACATTAAAATTTCAACTACGAGCTTTCCCTGAGGAGTTAGACCAAAGAGTATCTCAGAATTGGCAATTGTGTTCAATTCATCCAGAAAACGTAACTTTTGACACATTGCTCAGATTTGCAGAAGAAACACATATTTATGTTCCTCACGGTCTGAGAAGCACAAAACACATTCAATTTTCAATGACAAGATTTCTCTGAGGAGTTAGACCAAAGTGTATCTCAGAATTGGCAATTGTGTTCAATTCATCCAGAAAACATAATTTTTGACACAGAGCTCAGATTTGCAGAAGAAACACATATTGGTCTGAAAGGGGCAAAAACACATTCAAATTTCAACTACGAGCTTTCCTTGAGGATTTAGACTAAAGTGTACCTCATAATTGGCAATACGGCTCAATTCAGCCAGAAAACGTAACTTTTGACACAGAGCTCAGATTTGCAGAAGAAACAAAGGTTCATGTTCCCCACGGTCTGAAAAGGACAAAACACATTCAATTTTCAAGTACGAGCTTTCCCTGAGGTGTTTGACCAAAGTGTATCTCAGAATTGGCAATTGTGTTCAATTCATCCAGAAAACGTAACTTTTGACACATTGCTCAGATTTGCAGAAGAAACACATATTTATGTTCCTCACGGTCTGAGAAGCACAAAACACATTCAATTTTCAATGACAAGATTTCTCTGAGGAGTTAGACCAAAGAGTATCTCAGAATTGGCAATTGTGTTCAATTCATCCAGAAAACGTAACTTTTGACACATTGCTCAGATTTGCAGAAGAAACACATATTCATGTTCCCCACGGTCTGAAAAGCCCAAAACACATTCAATTTTCAAGTACGTGCTTTCCTTGAGAAGTTATAGCAAAGTGTATCTCAGAATTGGTAATTGGGCTCAATTCAGCCAGAAAATGTAACTTTTGACACAGAGCTCAGATTTGCAGAAGAAACACATATTCATGTTCCCCGCGGTCTGAAAAGTGCAAAAACACATTCAATTCTCAAGTACGAGTTTTCCCTGAGGAGATAGACCAAAGTGTGTCTCAGAATTGGCAGTAAGGCTCAGTTCAGCCAGAAAACGTTACTTTTGACACAGAGCACAGATTTGGCAAAGAAATACATATTCATGTTCCCCACGGTCTGAAAAGCACAAAATACATTCAATTTTCAAATACGTGCTTTCCCTGAGAAGTTATAGCAAAGTGTATCTCAGAATTGGCAATACGGCTCAATTCAGCCAGAAAACGTAACTTTTGACACAGAGCTCAGATTTGCAGAAGAAACACATATTCATGTTCCCCATGGTCTGAAAGGGGCAAAAACACATTCAAATTTCAACTACGAGCTTTCCTTGAGGATTTAGACTAAAGTGTATCTCATAATTGGCAATACGGCTCAATTCAGCCAGAAAATGTAACTTTTGACACAGAGCTCAGATTTGCAGAAGAAACACATATTCATGTTCCCCACGGTCTGAGAAGCACAAAACACATTCAATTTTCAAATACGTGCTTTCCCTGAGGAGTTAGACCAAAGTGTATCTCAGAATTGGCAATTGTGTTCAATTCATCCAGAAAACATAATTTTTGACACAGAGCTCAGATTTGCAGAAGAAACACAGGTTCATTTTCCCCACGGTCTGAAAAGCACAAAACACATTCAATTTTCAAGTACGTGCTTTCCCTGAGAAGATATAGCAAAGTGTATCTCAGAATTGGTAATTGGGCTCAATTCAGCCAGAAAATGTAACTTTTGACACAGAGCTCAGATTTGCAGAAGAAACACATATTCATGTTCCCCATGGTCTGAAAGGGGCAAAAACACATTCAAATTTCAACTACGAGCTTTCCCTGAGGATTTAGACTAAAGTGTATCTCATAATTGGCAATACGGCTCAATTCAGCCAGAAAATGTAACTTTTGACACAGAGCTCAGATTTGCAGAAGAAACACAGGTTCATGTTCCCCACGGTCTGAAGAGGATAAAACACATTGAATTTTCAAGTACGAGCTTTCCCTGAGAAGTTATACCAAGGTGTATCTCAGAATTGGCAATTGGGCTCAGTTCTGCCAGAAAATGTTACTTTTGACACAGAGCACAGATTTGGCAAATAAAGACATATTCATGTTCCCCACGGTCTGAAAAGCACAAAATACATTCAATTTTCAAGTACGTGCTTTCCCTGAGGTGTTTGACCAAAGTGTATCTCAGAATTGGCAATTGGGTTCAATTCAGCCAGAAAACGTAACTTTTGACACAGAGCTCAGATTTGCAAAAGAAACACTTATCCATGTTCCCCGCGGTCTGAAAGGGGCAAAAATACATTCAAATTTCAAGTACGAGTTTTCCCTGAGGAGATAGACCAAAGTGTGTCTCAGAATTGGCAATAAGGCTCAGTTCAGCCAGAAAACATTACTTTTGACACAGAGCACAGATTTGCAGAAGAAACACATATTCATGTTCCCCACGGTCTGAAAGGGGCAAAAACACATTCAAATTTCAACTATGAGCTTTCCCTGAGGATTTAGACTAAAGTGTATCTCATAATTTGCAATACGGCTCAATTCAGCCAGAAAACGTAACTTTTGATACAGAGCTCAGATTTGCAGAAGAAACACATATTCATGTTCCCCACGGTCTGAAAAGCACAAAACACATTCAATTTTCAATTACAAGATTTCCCTTAGAAGTTATAGCAAAGTGTATCTCAGAATTGGTAATTGGGCTCAATTCAGCCAGAAAACGTAACTTTTGACACAGAGCTCAGATTTGCAGAAGAAACACATATTCATGTTCCCCATGGTCTGAAAGGGGCAAAAACACATTCAAATTTCAACTACGAGCTTTCCTTGAGGATTTAGACTAAAGTGTATCTCATAATTGGCAATACGGCTCAATTCAGCCAGAAAATGTAACTTTTGACACAGAGCTCAGATTTGCAGAAGAAACACATATTCATGTTCCCCACGGTCTGAGAAGCACAAAACACATTCAATTTTCAAATACGTGCTTTCCCTGAGGAGTTAGACCAAAGTGTATCTCAGAATTGGCAATTGTGTTCAATTCATCCAGAAAACATAATTTTTGACACAGAGCTCAGATTTGCAGAAGAAACACAGGTTCATTTTCCCCACGGTCTGAAAAGCACAAAACACATTCAATTTTCAAGTACGTGCTTTCCCTGAGAAGATATAGCAAAGTGTATCTCAGAATTGGTAATTGGGCTCAATTCAGCCAGAAAATGTAACTTTTGACACAGAGCTCAGATTTGCAGAAGAAACACATATTCATGTTCCCCATGGTCTGAAAGGGGCAAAAACACATTCAAATTTCAACTACGAGCTTTCCCTGAGGATTTAGACTAAAGTGTATCTCATAATTGGCAATACGGCTCAATTCAGCCAGAAAATGTAACTTTTGACACAGAGCTCAGATTTGCAGAAGAAACACAGGTTCATGTTCCCCACGGTCTGAAGAGGATAAAACACATTGAATTTTCAAGTACGAGCTTTCCCTGAGAAGTTATACCAAGGTGTATCTCAGAATTGGCAATTGGGCTCAGTTCTGCCAGAAAATGTTACTTTTGACACAGAGCACAGATTTGGCAAATAAAGACATATTCATGTTCCCCACGGTCTGAAAAGCACAAAATACATTCAATTTTCAAGTACGTGCTTTCCCTGAGGTGTTTGACCAAAGTGTATCTCAGAATTGGCAATTGGGTTCAATTCAGCCAGAAAACGTAACTTTTGACACAGAGCTCAGATTTGCAAAAGAAACACTTATCCATGTTCCCCGCGGTCTGAAAGGGGCAAAAATACATTCAAATTTCAAGTACGAGTTTTCCCTGAGGAGATAGACCAAAGTGTGTCTCAGAATTGGCAATAAGGCTCAGTTCAGCCAGAAAACATTACTTTTGACACAGAGCACAGATTTGCAGAAGAAACACATATTCATGTTCCCCACGGTCTGAAAGGGGCAAAAACACATTCAAATTTCAACTATGAGCTTTCCCTGAGGATTTAGACTAAAGTGTATCTCATAATTTGCAATACGGCTCAATTCAGCCAGAAAACGTAACTTTTGATACAGAGCTCAGATTTGCAGAAGAAACACATATTCATGTTCCCCACGGTCTGAAAAGCACAAAACACATTCAATTTTCAATTACAAGATTTCCCTTAGAAGTTATAGCAAAGTGTATCTCAGAATTGGTAATTGGGCTCAATTCAGCCAGAAAACGTAACTTTTGACACAGAGCTCAGATTTGCAGAAGAAACACATATTCATGTTCCCCATGGTCTGAAAGGGGCAAAAACACATTAAAATTTCAACTACGAGCTTTCCCTGAGGAGTTAGACCAAAGAGTATCTCAGAATTGGCAATTGTGTTCAATTCATCCAGAAAACGTAACTTTTGACACATTGCTCAGATTTGCAGAAGAAACACATATTTATGTTCCTCATGGTCTGAAAAGCACAAAACACATTCAATTTTCAAGTACGAGGTTTCCCTGAGGAGTTATAGCAAAGTGTATCTCAGAATTGGCAATAGGGCTCAATTCATCCAGAAAACGTAACTTTTGACACAGAGCTCAGATTTGCAGAAGAAACACATATCCATTTTCCCCGCGGTCTGAAAGGGTCAAAAACACATTCAAATTTCAACTACGAGCTTTCCCTGAGGATTTAGACTAAAGTGTATCTCATAATTGGCAATACGGCTCAATTCAGCCAGAAAACGTAACTTTTGACACAGAGCTCAGATTTGCAGAAGAAACACAGGTTCATGTTCCCCACGGTCTGAAAAGGACAAAACACATTAAATTTTCAAGTACGAGCTTTCACTGAGAAGTTATAGCAAGGTGTATCTCAGAATTGGTAATTGGGCTCAGTTCAGCCAGAAAATGTTACTTTTGACACAGAGCACAGATTTGGCAAATAAAGACATATTCATGTTCCCCGCGGTCTGAAAAGTGCAAAAACACATTCAATTCTCAAGTACGAGTTTTCCCTGAGGAGATAGACCAAAGTGTGTCTCAGAATTGGCAGTAAGGCTCAGTTCAGCCAGAAAACGTTACTTTTGACACAGAGCACAGATTTGGCAAAGAAATACATATTCATTTTCCCCACGGTCTGAAAAGCACAAAATACATTCAATTTTCAAATACGTGCTTTCCCTGAGAAGTTATAGCAAAGTGTATCTCAGAATTGGCAATACGGCTCAATTAAGCCAGAAAACGTAACTTTTGACACAGAGCTCAGATTTGCAGAAGAAACACATATTCATGTTCCCCATGGTCTGAAAGGGGCAAAAACACATTCAAATTTCAACTACGAGCTTTCCCTGAGGATTTAGACTAAAGTGTATCTCATAATTGACAATACGGCTCAATTCACCCAGAAAACGTAACTTTTGACACATTGCTCAGATTTGCAGAAGAAACACATATTCATGTTCCCCATGGTCTGAGAAGCACAAAACACATTCAATTTTCAAATACGTGCTTTCCCTGAGGAGTTAGACCAAAGAGTATCTCAGAATTGGCAATTGTGTTCAATTCATCCAGAAAACATAATTTTTGACACAGAGCTCAGATTTGCAGAAGAAACACATATTCATGTTCCCCACAGTCTGAAAAGGACAAAAACACATTCAAATTTCAACTACGAGCTTTCCCTGAGGATTTCGACTAAAGTGTATCTCATAATTGGCAATACGGCTCAATTCAGCCAGAAAATGTAACTTTTGATTCAGAGCTCAGATTTGCAGAAGAAACACATATTCATGTTCCCCACGGTCTGAAAAGCCCAAAACACATTCAATTTTCAAGTACGTGCTTTCCTTGAGAAGTTATAGCAAAGTGTATCTCAGAATTGGTAATTGGGCTCAATTCAGCCAGAAAATGTAACTTTTGACACAGAGCTCAGATTTGCAGAAGAAACACATATTCATGTTCCCCACGGTCTGAGAAGCACAAAACACATTCAATTTTCAAATACGTGCTTTCCCTGAGGAGTTAGACCAAACTGTATCTCAGAATTGGCAATTGTGTTCAATTCATCCAGAAAACATAATTTTTGACACAGAGCTCAGATTTGCAGAAGAAACACAGGTTCATTTTCCCCACGGTCTGAAAAGCACAAAACACATTCAATTTTCAAGTACGTGCTTTCCCTGAGAAGATATAGCAAAGTGTATCTCAGAATTGGTAATTGGGCTCAATTCAGCCAGAAAATGTAACTTTTGACACAGAGCTCAGATTTGCAGAAGAAACACATATTCATGTTCCCCATGGTCTGAAAGGGGCAAAAACACATTCAAATTTCAACTACGAGCTTTCCCTGAGGATTTAGACTAAAGTGTATCTCATAATTGGCAATACGGCTCAATTCAGCCAGAAAATGTAACTTTTGACACAGAGCTCAGATTTGCAGAAGAAACACAGGTTCATGTTCCCCACGGTCTGAAGAGGATAAAACACATTGAATTTTCAAGTACGAGCTTTCCCTGAGAAGTTATACCAAGGTGTATCTCAGAATTGGCAATTGGGCTCAGTTCTGCCAGAAAATGTTACTTTTGACACAGAGCACAGATTTGGCAAATAAAGACATATTCATGTTCCCCACGGTCTGAAAAGCACAAAATACATTCAATTTTCAAGTACGTGCTTTCCCTGAGGTGTTTGACCAAAGTGTATCTCAGAATTGGCAATTGGGTTCAATTCAGCCAGAAAACGTAACTTTTGACACAGAGCTCAGATTTGCAAAAGAAACACTTATCCATGTTCCCCGCGGTCTGAAAGGGGCAAAAATACATTCAAATTTCAAGTACGAGTTTTCCCTGAGGAGATAGACCAAAGTGTGTCTCAGAATTGGCAATAAGGCTCAGTTCAGCCAGAAAACATTACTTTTGACACAGAGCACAGATTTGCAGAAGAAACACATATTCATGTTCCCCACGGTCTGAAAGGGGCAAAAACACATTCAAATTTCAACTATGAGCTTTCCCTGAGGATTTAGACTAAAGTGTATCTCATAATTTGCAATACGGCTCAATTACGCCAGAAAACGTAACTTTTGATACAGAGCTCAGATTTGCAGAAGAAACACATATTCATGTTCCCCACGGTCTGAAAAGCACAAAACACATTCAAGTTTCAAGTACGAGGTTTCCCTGAGGAGTTATAGCAAAGTGTATCTCAGAATTGGCAATAGGGCTCAATTCATCCAGAAAACGTAACTTTTGACACAGAGCTCAGATTTGCAGAAGAAACACATATCCATGTTCCCCGCGGTCTGAAAGGGGCAAAAACACATTCAAATTTCAACTACGAGCTTTCCCTGAGGATTTAGACTAAAGTGTATCTCATAATTGGCAATACGGCTCAATTCAGCCAGAAAACGTAACTTTTGAGACAGAGCTCAGATTTGCAGAAGAAACACAGGTTCATGTTCCCCACGGTCTGAAAGGGGCAAAAACACATTCAAATTTCAACTATGAGCTTTCCCTGAGGTTTTAGACGAAAGTGTATCTCATAATTGGCAATACGGCTCAATTCACCCAGAAAACGTAACTTTTGACACATTGCTCAGATTTGCAGAAGAAACACATATTCATGTTCCCCATGGTCTGAGAAGCACAAAACACATTCAATTTTCAAATACGTGCTTTCCCTGAGGAGTTAGACCAAAGAGTATCTCAGAATTGGCAATTGTGTTCAATTCATCCAGAAAACATAATTTTTGACACAGAGCTCAGATTTGCAGAAGAAACACATATTCATGTTCCCCACAGTCTGAAAAGGACAAAAACACATTCAAATTTCAACTACGAGCTTTCCCTGAGGATTTCGACTAAAGTGTATCTCATAATTGGCAATACGGCTCAATTCAGCCAGAAAATGTAACTTTTGATTCAGAGCTCAGATTTGCAGAAGAAACACATATTCATGTTCCCCACGGTCTGAAAAGCCCAAAACACATTCAATTTTCAAGTACGTGCTTTCCTTGAGAAGTTATAGCAAAGTGTATCTCAGAATTGGTAATTGGGCTCAATTCAGCCAGAAAATGTAACTTTTGACACAGAGCTCAGATTTGCAGAAGAAACACATATTCATGTTCCCCATGGTTTGAAAAGCACAAAACACATTCAATTTTAAAGTACGTGTTTTCCCTGAGGTGTTTGACCAAAGTGTATCTCAGAATTGGCAATTGGGTTCAATTTAGCCAGAAAACGTAACTTTTGACACAGAGCTCAGATTTACAAAAGAAACACATATTCATGTTCCCCGCGCTCTGAAAAGCACAAAACACATTCAATTTTCAAGTACGAGGTTTCCCTGAGGAGTTATAGCAAAGTGTATCTCAGAATTGGCAATAGGGCTCAATTCATCCAGAAAACGTAACTTTTGACACAGAGCTCAGATTTGCAGAAGAAACACATATCCATTTTCCCCGCGGTCTGAAAGGGTCAAAAACACATTCAAATTTCAACTACGAGCTTTCCCTGAGGATTTAGACTAAAGTGTATCTCATAATTGGCAATACGGCTCAATTCAGCCAGAAAACGTAACTTTTGACACAGAGCTCAGATTTGCAGAAGAAACACAGGTTCATGTTCCCCACGGTCTGAAAAGGACAAAACACATTAAATTTTCAAGTACGAGCTTTCACTGAGAAGTTATAGCAAGGTGTATCTCAGAATTGGTAATTGGGCTCAGTTCAGCCAGAAAATGTTACTTTTGACACAGAGCACAGATTTGGCAAATAAAGACATATTCATGTTCCCCGCGGTCTGAAAAGTGCAAAAACACATTCAATTCTCAAGTACGAGTTTTCCCTGAGGAGATAGACCAAAGTGTGTCTCAGAATTGGCAGTAAGGCTCAGTTCAGCCAGAAAACGTTACTTTTGACACAGAGCACAGATTTGGCAAAGAAATACATATTCATGTTCCCCACGGTCTGAAAAGCACAAAATACATTCAATTTTCAAATACGTGCTTTCCCTGAGAAGTTATAGCAAAGTGTATCTCAGAATTGGCAATACGGCTCAATTAAGCCAGAAAACGTAA
Organism: Pantherophis guttatus; assembly: GCF_059756535.1. Taxonomy (NCBI): domain Eukaryota; kingdom Metazoa; phylum Chordata; class Lepidosauria; order Squamata; family Colubridae; genus Pantherophis; species Pantherophis guttatus. Next base: position 78,793,337 of record NC_142067.1, read on the forward strand.
CTTTTGACACAGAGCTCAGATTTGCAGAAGAAACACATATTCATGTTCCCCATGGTCTGAAAGGGGCAAAAACACATTCAAATTTCAACTACGAGCTTTCCCTGAGGATTTAGACTAAAGTGTATCTCATAATTGACAATACGGCTCAATTCACCCAGAAAACGTAACTTTTGACACATTGCTCAGATTTGCAGAAGAAACACATATTCATGTTCCCCATGGTCTGAGAAGCACAAAACACATTCAATTTTCAAATACGTGCTTTCCCTGAGGAGTTAGACCAAAGAGTATCTCAGAATTGGCAATTGTGTTCAATTCATCCAGAAAACATAATTTTTGACACAGAGCTCAGATTTGCAGAAGAAACACATATTCATGTTCCCCACAGTCTGAAAAGGACAAAAACACATTCAAATTTCAACTACGAGCTTTCCCTGAGGATTTCGACTAAAGTGTATCTCATAATTGGCAATACGGCTCAATTCAGCCAGAAAATGTAACTTTTGATTCAGAGCTCAGATTTGCAGAAGAAACACATATTCATGTTCCCCACGGTCTGAAAAGCCCAAAACACATTCAATTTTCAAGTACGTGCTTTCCTTGAGAAGTTATAGCAAAGTGTATCTCAGAATTGGTAATTGGGCTCAATTCAGCCAGAAAATGTAACTTTTGACACAGAGCTCAGATTTGCAGAAGAAACACATATTCATGTTCCCCACGGTCTGAGAAGCACAAAACACATTCAATTTTCAAATACGTGCTTTCCCTGAGGAGTTAGACCAAAGTGTATCTCAGAATTGGCAATTGTGTTCAATTCATCCAGAAAACATAATTTTTGACACAGAGCTCAGATTTGCAGAAGAAACACAGGTTCATTTTCCCCACGGTCTGAAAAGCACAAAACACATTCAATTTTCAAGTACGTGCTTTCCCTGAGAAGATATAGCAAAGTGTATCTCAGAATTGGTAATTGGGCTCAATTCAGCCAGAAAATGTTACTTTTGACACAGAGCACAGATTTGGCAAATAAAGACATATTCATGTTCCCCACGGTTTGAAAAGCACAAAACACATTCAATTTTCAAGTACGTGCTTTCCCTGAGGTGTTTGACCAAAGTGTATCTCAGAATTGGCAATTGGGTTCAATTCAGCCAGAAAACGTAACTTTTGACACAGAGCTCAGATTTGCAAAAGAAACACTTATCCATGTTCCCCGCGGTCTGAAAAGCGCAAAAACACATTCAATTCTCAAGTACGAGTTTTCCCTGAGGAGATAGACCAAAGTGTGTCTCAGAATTGGCAGTAAGGCTCAGTTCAGCCAGAAAACGTTACTTTTGACACAGAGCACAGATTTGGCAAAGAAATACATATTCATGTTCCCCACGGTCTGAAAAGCACAAAATACATTCAATTTTCAAATACGTGCTTTCCCTGAGAAGCTATAGCAAAGTGTATCTCAGAATTGGTAATTGGGCTCAATTCAGCCAGAAAATGTAACTTTTGACACAGAGCTCAGGTTTTGAAGAATAAAAACATATTCATGTCCCCCACGGTCTGAAAAGCGCAAAAACACATTCAATTCTCAAGTACGAGTTTTCCCTGAGGAGATAGACCAAAGTGTGTCTCAGAATTGGCAGTAAGGCTCAGTTCAGCCAGAAAACGTTACTTTTGACACAGAGCACAGATTTGGCAAAGAAATACATATTCATGTTCCCCACGGTCTGAAAAGCATAAAATACATTCAATTTTCAAATACGTGCTTTCCCTGAGGAGTTCGACCAAAGTGTATCTCAGAATTGGCAATTGTGTTCAATTCAGCCAGAAAACATAACTTTTCACACAGAGCTCAGGTTATGAAGAATAAAAACATATTCATGTCCCCCACGGTCTGAAAAGCGCAAAAACACATTCAATTCTCAAGTACGAGTTTTCCCTGAGGAGATAGACCAAAGTGTGTCTCAGAATTGGCAATAAGGCTCAGTTCAGCCAGAAAATGTTACTTTTGACACAGAGCACAGATTTGGCAAAGAAATACATATTCATGTTCCCCACGGTCTGAAAAGCACAAAATACATTCAATTTTCAAGTACGAGGTTTCCCTGAGGAGTTATAGCAAAGTGTATCTCAGAATTGGCAATAGGGCTCAATTCAGCCAGAAAATGTTACTTTTGACACAGAGCACAGATTTGGCAAAGAAATACATATTCATGTTCCCCACGGTCTGAAAAGCACAAAATACATTCAATTTTCAAATACTTGCTTTCCCTGAGAAGTTATAGCAAAGTGTATCTCAGAATTGGTAATTGGGCTCAGTTCAGCCAGAAAATGTAACTTTTGACACAGAGCTCAGATTTGCAGAAGAAACACATATTCATGTTCCCCACGGTCTGAAAGGGGCAAAAACACATTCAAATTTCAACTATGAGCTTTCCCTGAGGTTTTAGACTAAAGTGTATCTCATAATTGGCAATACGGCTCAATTCACCCAGAAAACGTAACTTTTGACACATTGCTCAGATTTGCAGAAGAAACACATATTCATGTTCCCCATGGTCTGAGAAGCACAAAACACATTCAATTTTCAAATACGTGCTTTCCCTGAGGAGTTAGACCAAAGAGTATCTCAGAATTGGCAATTGTGTTCAATTCATCCAGAAAACATAATTTTTGACACAGAGCTCAGATTTGCAGAAGAAACACATATTCATGTTCCCCACAGTCTGAAAAGGACAAAAACACATTCAAATTTCAACTACGAGCTTTCCCTGAGGATTTCGACTAAAGTGTATCTCATAATTGGCAATACGGCTCAATTCAGCCAGAAAATGTAACTTTTGATTCAGAGCTCAGATTTGCAGAAGAAACACATATTCATGTTCCCCACGGTCTGAAAAGCCCAAAACACATTCAATTTTCAAGTACGTGCTTTCCTTGAGAAGTTATAGCAAAGTGTATCTCAGAATTGGTAATTGGGCTCAATTCAGCCAGAAAATGTAACTTTTGACACAGAGCTCAGATTTGCAGAAGAAACACATATTCATGTTCCCCACGGTCTGAGAAGCACAAAACACATTCAATTTTCAAATACGTGCTTTCCCTGAGGAGTTAGACCAAAGTGTATCTCAGAATTGGCAATTGTGTTCAATTCATCCAGAAAACATAATTTTTGACACAGAGCTCAGATTTGCAGAAGAAACACAGGTTCATTTTCCCCACGGTCTGAAAAGCACAAAACACATTCAATTTTCAAGTACGTGCTTTCCCTGAGAAGATATAGCAAAGTGTATCTCAGAATTGGTAATTGGGCTCAATTCAGCCAGAAAATGTAACTTTTGACACAGAGCTCAGATTTGCAGAAGAAACACATATTCATGTTCCCCATGGTCTGAAAGGGGCAAAAACACATTCAAATTTCAACTACGAGCTTTCCCTGAGGATTTAGACTAAAGTGTATCTCATAATTGGCAATACGGCTCAATTCAGCCAGAAAATGTAACTTTTGACACAGAGCTCAGATTTGCAGAAGAAACACATATTCATGTTCCCCACGGTCTGAGAAGCACAAAACACATTCAATTTTCAAATACGTGCTTTCCCTGAGGAGTTAGACCAAAGTGTATCTCAGAATTGGCAATTGTGTTCAATTCATCCAGAAAACATAATTTTTGACACAGAGCTCAGATTTGCAGAAGAAACACAGGTTCATTTTCCCCACGGTCTGAAAAGCACAAAACACATTCAATTTTCAAGTACGTGCTTTCCCTGAGAAGATATAGCAAAGTGTATCTCAGAATTGGTAATTGGGCTCAATTCAGCCAGAAAATGTAACTTTTGACACAGAGCTCAGATTTGCAGAAGAAACACATATTCATGTTCCCCATGGTCTGAAAGGGGCAAAAACACATTCAAATTTCAACTACGAGCTTTCCCTGAGGATTTAGACTAAAGTGTATCTCATAATTGGCAATACGGCTCAATTCAGCCAGAAAATGTAACTTTTGACACAGAGCTCAGATTTGCAGAAGAAACACAGGTTCATGTTCCCCACGGTCTGAAGAGGATAAAACACATTGAATTTTCAAGTACGAGCTTTCCCTGAGAAGTTATACCAAGGTGTATCTCAGAATTGGCAATGGGCTCAGTTCTGCCAGAAAATGTTACTTTTGACACAGAGCACAGATTTGGCAAATAAAGACATATTCATGTTCCCCACGGTCTGAAAAGCACAAAATACATTCAATTTTCAAGTACGTGCTTTCCCTGAGGTGTTTGACCAAAGTGTATCTCAGAATTGGCAATTGGGTTCAATTCAGCCAGAAAACGTAACTTTTGACACAGAGCTCAGATTTGCAAAAGAAACACTTATCCATGTTCCCCGCGGTCTGAAAGGGGCAAAAATACATTCAAATTTCAAGTACGAGTTTTCCCTGAGGAGATAGACCAAAGTGTGTCTCAGAATTGGCAATAAGGCTCAGTTCAGCCAGAAAACATTACTTTTGACACAGAGCACAGATTTGCAGAAGAAACACATATTCATGTTCCCCACGGTCTGAAAGGGGCAAAAACACATTCAAATTTCAACTATGAGCTTTCCCTGAGGATTTAGACTAAAGTGTATCTCATAATTTGCAATACAGCTCAATTCAGCCAGAAAACGTAACTTTTGATACAGAGCTCAGATTTGCAGAAGAAACACATATTCATGTTCCCCACGGTCTGAAAAGCACAAAACACATTCAATTTTCAATTACAAGATTTCCCTTAGAAGTTATAGCAAAGTGTATCTCAGAATTGGTAATTGGGCTCAATTCAGCCAGAAAACGTAACTTTTGACACAGAGCTCAGATTTGCAGAAGAAACACATATTCATGTTCCCCATGGTCTGAAAGGGGCAAAAACACATTAAAATTTCAACTACGAGCTTTCCCTGAGGAGTTAGACCAAAGAGTATCTCAGAATTGGCAATTGTGTTCAATTCATCCAGAAAACGTAACTTTTGACACATTGCTCAGATTTGCAGAAGAAACACATATTTATGTTCCTCACGGTCTGAGAAGCACAAAACACATTCAATTTTCAATGACAAGATTTCTCTGAGGAGTTAGACCAAAGTGTATCTCAGAATTGGCAATTGTGTTCAATTCATCCAGAAAACATAATTTTTGACACAGAGCTCAGATTTGCAGAAGAAACACATATTGGTCTGAAAGGGGCAAAAACACATTCAAATTTCAACTACGAGCTTTCCTTGAGGATTTAGAGTAAAGTGTACCTCATAATTGGCAATACGGCTCAATTCAGCCAGAAAACGTAACTTTTGACACAGAGCTCAGATTTGCAGAAGAAACAAAGGTTCATGTTCCCCACGGTCTGAAAAGGACAAAACACATTCAATTTTCAAGTACGAGCTTTCCCTGAGGTGTTTGACCAAAGTGTATCTCAGAATTGGCAATTGGGTTCAATTCAGCCAGAAAACGTAACTTTTGACACAGAGCTCAGATTTACAAAAGAAACACAGGTTCATGTTCCCCGTGCTCTGAAAAGCACAAAACACATTCAAGTTTCAAGTACGAGGTTTCCCTGAGGAGTTATAGCAAAGTGTATCTCAGAATTGGCAATAGGGCTCAATTCATCCAGAAAACGTAACTTTTGACACAGAGCTCAGATTTGCAGAAGAAACACATATCCATGTTCCCCGCGGTCTGAAAAGCACAAAACACATTCAGTTTTCAAGTACATGCTTTCCCTGAGGTGTTTGACCAAAGTGAATCTCAGAATTGGCAATTGGGTTCAATTCAGCCAGAAAACGTAACTTTTGACACAGAGCTCAGATTTGCAAAAGAAACACTTATCCATGTTCCCCGCGGTCTGAAAAGCGCAAAAACACATTCAATTCTCAAGTACGAGTTTTCCCTGAGGAGATAGACCAAAGTGTGTCTCAGAATTGGCAGTAAGGCTCAGTTCAGCCAGAAAACGTTACTTTTGACACAGAGCACAGATTTGGCAAAGAAATACATATTCATGTTCCCCACGGTCTGAAAAGCACAAAATACATTCAATTTTCAAATACGTGCTTTCCCTGAGAAGTTATAGCAAAGTGTATCTCAGAATTGGTAATTGGGCTCAATTCAGCCAGAAAATGTAACTTTTGACACAGAGCTCAGGTTTTGAAGAATAAAAACATATTCATGTCCCCCACGGTCTGAAAAGCGCAAAAACACATTCAATTCTCAAGTACGAGTTTTCCCTGAGGAGATAGACCAAAGTGTGTCTCAGAATTGGCAGTAAGGCTCAGTTCAGCCAGAAAATGTTACTTTTGACACAGAGCACAGATTTGGCAAAGAAATACATATTCATGTTCCCCACGGTCTGAAAAGCACAAAACACATTAAATTTTCAAGTACGAGCTTTCACTGAGAAGTTATAGCAAGGTGTATCTCAGAATTGGTAATTGGGCTCAGTTCAGCCAGAAAATGTTACTTTTGACACAGAGCACAGATTTGGCAAATAAAGACATATTCATGTTCCCCACGGTTTGAAAAGCACAAAACACATTCAGTTTTCAAGTACGTGCTTTCCCTGAGGTGTTTGACCAAAGTGTATCTCAGAATTGGCAATTGGGTTCAATTCAGCCAGAAAACGTAACTTTTGGCACAGAGCTCAGATTTGCAAAAGAAACACTTATCCATGTTCCCCGCGGTCTGAAAAGTGCAAAAACACATTCAATTCTCAAGTACGAGTTTTCCCTGAGGAGATAGACCAAAGTGTGTCTCAGAATTGGCAGTAAGGCTCAGTTCAGCCAGAAAACGTTACTTTTGACACAGAGCACAGATTTGGCAAAGAAATACATATTCATGTTCCCCACGGTCTGAAAAGCACAAAATACATTCAATTTTCAAATACGTGCTTTCCCTGAGAAGTTATAGCAAAGTGTATCTCAGAATTGGCAATACGGCTCAATTCAGCCAGAAAACGTAACTTTTGACACAGAGCACAGATTTGGCAAAGAAAGACATATTCATGTTCCCCACGGTTTGAAAAGCACAAAACACATTCAATTTTCAAGTACGTGTTTTCCCTGAGGTGTTTGACCAAAGTGTATCTCAGAATTGGCAATTGGGTTCAATTCAGCCAGAAAACGTAACTTTTGACACAGAGCTCAGATTTACAAAAGAAACACATATTCATGTTCCCCGCGCTCTGAAAAGCACAAAACACATTCAATTTTCAAGTACGAGGTTTCCCTGAGGAGTTATAGCAAAGTGTATCTCAGAATTGGCAATAGGGCTCAATTCATCCAGAAAACGTAACTTTTGACACAGAGCTCAGATTTGCAGAAGAAACACATATCCATTTTCCCCGCGGTCTGAAAGGGTCAAAAACACATTCAAATTTCAACTACGAGCTTTCCCTGAGGATTTAGACTAAAGTGTATCTCATAATTGGCAATACGGCTCAATTCAGCCAGAAAACGTAACTTTTGACACAGAGCTCAGATTTGCAGAAGAAACACAGGTTCATGTTCCCCACGGTCTGAAAAGGACAAAACACATTAAATTTTCAAGTACGAGCTTTCACTGAGAAGTTATAGCAAGGTGTATCTCAGAATTGGTAATTGGGCTCAGTTCAGCCAGAAAATGTTACTTTTGACACAGAGCACAGATTTGGGAAATAAAGACATATTCATGTTCCCCGCGGTCTGAAAAGTGCAAAAACACATTCAATTCTCAAGTACGAGTTTTCCCTGAGGAGATAGACCAAAGTGTGTCTCAGAATTGGCAGTAAGGCTCAGTTCAGCCAGAAAACGTTACTTTTGACACAGAGCACAGATTTGGCAAAGAAATACATATTCATGTTCCCCACGGTCTGAAAAGCACAAAATACATTCAATTTTCAAGTACGTGCTTTCCCTGAGAAGATATAGCAAAGTGTATCTCAGAATTGGCAACACGGCTCAATTCAGCCAGAAAACGTAACTTTTGACACAGAGCTCAGATTTGCAGAAGAAACACATATTCATGTTCCCCATGGTCTGAAAGGGGCAAAAACACATTCAAATTTCAACTACGAGCTTTCCCTGAGGATTTAGACTAAAGTGTATCTCATAATTGACAATACGGCTCAATTCACCCAGAAAACGTAACTTTTGACACATTGCTCAGATTTGCAGAAGAAACACATATTCATGTTCCCCATGGTCTGAGAAGCACAAAACACATTCAATTTTCAAATACGTGCTTTCCCTGAGGAGTTAGACCAAAGAGTATCTCAGAATTGGCAATTGTGTTCAATTCATCCAGAAAACATAATTTTTGACACAGAGCTCAGATTTGCAGAAGAAACACATATTCATGTTCCCCACAGTCTGAAAAGGACAAAAACACATTCAAATTTCAACTACGAGCTTTCCCTGAGGATTTCGACTAAAGTGTATCTCATAATTGGCAATACGGCTCAATTCAGCCAGAAAATGTAACTTTTGATTCAGAGCTCAGATTTGCAGAAGAAACACATATTCATGTTCCCCACGGTCTGAAAAGCCCAAAACACATTCAATTTTCAAGTACGTGCTTTCCTTGAGAAGTTATAGCAAAGTGTATCTCAGAATTGGTAATTGGGCTCAATTCAGCCAGAAAATGTAACTTTTGACACAGAGCTCAGATTTGCAGAAGAAACACATATTCATGTTCCCCACGGTCTGAGAAGCACAAAACACATTCAATTTTCAAATACGTGCTTTCCCTGAGGAGTTAGACCAAAGTGTATCTCAGAATTGGCAATTGTGTTCAATTCATCCAGAAAACATAATTTTTGACACAGAGCTCAGATTTGCAGAAGAAACACAGGTTCATTTTCCCCACGGTCTGAAAAGCACAAAACACATTCAATTTTCAAGTACGTGCTTTCCCTGAGAAGATATAGCAAAGTGTATCTCAGAATTGGTAATTGGGCTCAATTCAGCCAGAAAATGTAACTTTTGACACAGAGCTCAGATTTGCAGAAGAAACACATATTCATGTTCCCCATGGTCTGAAAGGGGCAAAAACACATTCAAATTTCAACTACGAGCTTTCCCTGAGGATTTAGACTAAAGTGTATCTCATAATTGACAATACGGCTCAATTCACCCAGAAAACGTAACTTTTGACACATTGCTCAGATTTGCAGAAGAAACACATATTCATGTTCCCCATGGTCTGAGAAGCACAAAACACATTCAATTTTCAAATACGTGCTTTCCCTGAGGAGTTAGACCAAAGAGTATCTCAGAATTGGCAATTGTGTTCAATTCATCCAGAAAACATAATTTTTGACACAGAGCTCAGATTTGCAGAAGAAACACATATTCATGTTCCCCACAGTCTGAAAAGGACAAAAACACATTCAAATTTCAACTACGAGCTTTCCCTGAGGATTTCGACTAAAGTGTATCTCATAATTGGCAATACGGCTCAATTCAGCCAGAAAATGTAACTTTTGATTCAGAGCTCAGATTTGCAGAAGAAACACATATTCATGTTCCCCACGGTCTGAAAAGCCCAAAACACATTCAATTTTCAAGTACGTGCTTTCCTTGAGAAGTTATAGCAAAGTGTATCTCAGAATTGGTAATTGGGCTCAATTCAGCCAGAAAATGTAACTTTTGACACAGAGCTCAGATTTGCAGAAGAAACACATATTCATGTTCCCCACGGTCTGAGAAGCACAAAACACATTCAATTTTCAAATACGTGCTTTCCCTGAGGAGTTAGACCAAAGTGTATCTCAGAATTGGCAATTGTGTTCAATTCATCCAGAAAACATAATTTTTGACACAGAGCTCAGATTTGCAGAAGAAACACAGGTTCATTTTCCCCACGGTCTGAAAAGCACAAAACACATTCAATTTTCAAGTACGTGCTTTCCCTGAGAAGATATAGCAAAGTGTATCTCAGAATTGGTAATTGGGCTCAATTCAGCCAGAAAATGTAACTTTTGACACAGAGCTCAGATTTGCAGAAGAAACACATATTCATGTTCCCCATGGTCTGAAAGGGGCAAAAACACATTCAAATTTCAACTACGAGCTTTCCCTGAGGATTTAGACTAAAGTGTATCTCATAATTGGCAATACGGCTCAATTCAGCCAGAAAATGTAACTTTTGACACAGAGCTCAGATTTGCAGAAGAAACACAGGTTCATGTTCCCCACGGTCTGAAGAGGATAAAACACATTGAATTTTCAAGTACGAGCTTTCCCTGAGAAGTTATACCAAGGTGTATCTCAGAATTGGCAATTGGGCTCAGTTCTGCCAGAAAATGTTACTTTTGACACAGAGCACAGATTTGGCAAATAAAGACATATTCATGTTCCCCACGGTCTGAAAAGCACAAAATACATTCAATTTTCAAGTACGTGCTTTCCCTGAGGTGTTTGACCAAAGTGTATCTCAGAATTGGCAATTGGGTTCAATTCAGCCAGAAAACGTAACTTTTGACACAGAGCTCAGATTTGCAAAAGAAACACTTATCCATGTTCCCCGCGGTCTGAAAGGGGCAAAAATACATTCAAATTTCAAGTACGAGTTTTCCCTGAGGAGATAGACCAAAGTGTGTCTCAGAATTGGCAATAAGGCTCAGTTCAGCCAGAAAACATTACTTTTGACACAGAGCACAGATTTGCAGAAGAAACACATATTCATGTTCCCCACGGTCTGAAAGGGGCAAAAACACATTCAAATTTCAACTATGAGCTTTCCCTGAGGATTTAGATTAAAGTGTATCTCATAATTTGCAATACGGCTCAATTCAGCCAGAAAACGTAACTTTTGATACAGAGCTCAGATTTGCAGAAGAAACACATATTCATGTTCCCCACGGTCTGAAAAGCACAAAACACATTCAATTTTCAATTACAAGATTTCCCTTAGAAGTTATAGCAAAGTGTATCTCAGAATTGGTAATTGGGCTCAATTCAGCCAGAAAACGTAACTTTTGACACAGAGCTCAGATTTGCAGAAGAAACACATATTCATGTTCCCCATGGTCTGAAAGGGGCAAAAACACATTAAAATTTCAACTACGAGCTTTCCCTGAGGATTTAGACTAAACTGTATTGCCACTAAAGTGGCAATACGGCTCAATTCAGCCAGAAAACGTAACTTTTGACACACTCAGATTTGCAGAAGAAACACATATTGGTCTGAAAGGGGCAAAAACACATTCAAATTTCAACTACGAGCTTTCCTTGAGGATTTAGAGTAAAGTGTACCTCATAATTGGCAATACGGCTCAATTCAGCCAGAAAACGTAACTTTTGACACAGAGCTCAGATTTGCAGAAGAAACAAAGGTTCATGTTCCCCACGGTCTGAAAAGGACAAAACACATTCAATTTTCAAGTACGAGCTTTCCCTGAGGTGTTTGACCAAAGTGTATCTCAGAATTGGCAATTGGGTTCAATTCAGCCAGAAAACGTAACTTTTGACACAGAGCTCAGATTTACAAAAGAAACACAGGTTCATGTTCCCCGTGCTCTGAAAAGCACAAAACACATTCAAGTTTCAAGTACGAGGTTTCCCTGAGGAGTTATAGCAAAGTGTATCTCAGAATTGGCAATAGGGCTCAATTCATCCAGAAAACGTAACTTTTGACACAGAGCTCAGATTTGCAGAAGAAACACATATCCATGTTCCCCGCGGTCTGAAAAGCACAAAACACATTCAGTTTTCAAGTACATGCTTTCCCTGAGGTGTTTGACCAAAGTGTATCTCAGAATTGGCAATTGGGTTCAATTCAGCCAGAAAACGTAACTTTTGACACAGAGCTCAGATTTGCAGAAGAAACACATATTCATGTTCCCCACTGTCTGAAAGGGGCAAAAAAACATCCAAATTTCAAGTACGAGCTTTCCCTGAGGATTTAGACTAAAGTGTGTCTCAGAATTGGCAGTAAGGCTCAGTTCAGCCAGAAAACGTTACTTTTGACACAGAGCACAGATTTGGCAAAGAAACACATATTCATGTTCCCCGCGGTCTGGAAAGCACAAAACACATTCAATTTTCAATTATTTATTTATTTATTGCGATTTATATGCTGCCTTTCTCCATAGGGACTCAAGGCGGCTTAAAAATTACAAGATTTCCCTGAGGAGTTAGACCAAAGTGTATCTCAGAATTGGCAATTGTGTTCAATTCAGCCAGAAAACGTAACTTTTGACACAGAGCTCAGATTTACAGAAGAAACACATATCCATGTTCCCCGCGGTCTGAAAAGCACAAAACACATTCAATTTTCAAGTACGAGGTTTCCCTGAGGAGTTATAGCAAAGTGTATCTCAGAATTGGCAGTAAGGCTCAATTCACCCAGAAAACGTAACTTTTGACACAGAGCTCAGATTTGCAGAAGAAACACATATTCATGTTCCCCACGGTCTGAAAGGGGCAAAAACACATTCAAATTTCAACTACGAGCTTTTCCTGAGGATTTAGACTAAACTGTATTGCCACTAAAGTGGCAATACGGCTCAATTCAGCCAGAAAACGTAACTTTTGACACACTCAGATTTGCAGAAGAAACACAGGTTCATGTTCCCCACGGTCTGAAAAGGACAAAACACATTCAATTTTCAAGTACGAGCTTTCCCTGAGAAGTTATAGCAAGGTGTATCTCAGAATTGGCAATTGGGCTCAGTTCAGCCAGGAAATGTTACTTTTGACACAGAGCACAGATTTGGCAAAGAAACACATATTCATGTTCCCCACGGTCTGAAAGGGGGAAAAATACATTCAAATTTCAAGTACGAGTTTTCCCTGAGGAGATAGACCAAAGTGTGTCTCAGAATTGGCAATTGGGCTCAGTTCAGCCAGGAAATGTTACTTTTGACACAGAGCACAGATTTGGCAAAGAAACACATATTCATGTTCCCCACGGTTTGAAAAGCACAAAACACATTCAATTTTCAAGTACGTGCTTTCCCTGAGAAGTTATAGCAAAGTGTATCTCAGAATTGGTAATTGGGCTCAATTCAGCCAGAAAATGTAACTTTTGACACAGAGCTCAGATTTGCAGAAGAAACACATATTCATGTTCCCCACGGTCTGAAAGGGGCAAAAACACATTCAAATTTCAACTATGAGCTTTCCCTGAGGATTTAGACTAAAGTGTATCTCATAATTTGCAATACGGCTCAATTCAGCCAGAAAACGTAACTTTTGATACAGAGCTCAGATTTGCAGAAGAAACACATATTCATGTTCCCCACGGTCTGAAAAGCACAAAACACATTCAATTTTCAATTACAAGATTTCCCTTAGAAGTTATAGCAAAGTGTATCTCAGAATTGGTAATTGGGCTCAATTCAGCCAGAAAACGTAACTTTTGACACAGAGCTCAGATTTGCAGAAGAAACACATATTCATGTTCCCCATGGTCTGAAAGGGGCAAAAACACATTAAAATTTCAACTACGAGCTTTCCCTGAGGAGTTAGACCAAAGAGTATCTCAGAATTGGCAATTGTGTTCAATTCATCCAGAAAACGTAACTTTTGACACATTGCTCAGATTTGCAGAAGAAACACATATTTATGTTCCTCACGGTCTGAGAAGCACAAAACACATTCAATTTTCAACTACGAGCTTTCCCTGAGGATTTAGACTAAAGTGTATCTCAGAATTGGCAATTGTGTTCAATTCATCCAGAAAACATAATTTTTGACACAGAGCTCAGATTTGCAGAAGAAACACAGGTTCATTTTCCCCACGGTCTGAAAAGCACAAAACACATTCAATTTTCAAGTACGTGCTTTCCCTGAGAAGATATAGCAAGGTGTATCTCAGAATTGGCAATTGGGCTCAGTTCAGCCAGAAAATGTTACTTTTGACACAGAGCACAGATTTGGCAAAGAAAGACATATTCATGTTCAACACGGTTTGAAAAGCACAAAACACATTCAATTTTCAAGTACGTGCTTTCCCTGAGGAGTTAGACCAAAGTGTATCTCAGAATTGGCAATTGGGTTCAATTCATCCAGAAAACGTAACTTTTGACACATTGCTCAGATTTGCAGAAGAAACACATATTCATGTTCCCCACGGTCTGAAAGGGGCAAAAACACATTCAAATTTCAACTACGAGCTTTCCCTGAGGATTTAGACTAAAGTGTATCTCATAATTGGCAATGCGGCTCAATTCACCCAGAAAATGTAACTTTTGACACAGAGCTCAGATTTGCAGAAGAAACACATATTCATGTTCCCCACGGTCTGAAAAGCACAAAACACATTCAATTTTCAATTATTTATTTATTTATTTATTTATTGCGATTTATATCACGCCTTTCTCCATAGGGACTCAAGGCGGCTTACAAAATTACAAGATTTCCCTGAGGAGTTAGACCAAAGTGTGTCTCAGAATTCGCAGTAAGGCTCAGTTCAGCCAGAAAATGTTACTTTTGACACAGAGCACAGATTTGGCAAAGAAACACATATTCATGTTCCTCACGGTCTGAAAGGGGCAAAAACACATTCAAATTTCAACTACGAGCTTTCCTTGAGGATTTAGACTGAAGTGTATCTCATAATTGGCAATACGGCTCAATTCACCCAGAAAACATAACTTTTGACATAGAGCTCAGATTTGCAGAAGAAACACATATTCATGTTCCCCACGGTCTGAAAAGAACAAAACGCATTCAATTTTCAAGTACGTGCTTTCCCTGAGAAGTTATAGTAAAGTGTATCTCAGAATTGGTAATTGGGCTCAATTCAGCCAGAAAATGTAACTTTTGACACAGACCTCAGATTTGAAAAAGAAACACATATTCATGTTCCCCACGGTCTGAAAACCACAAAACACATTCAATTTTCAATTACAAGATTTCCCTGAGGAGTTAGACCAAAGTGTATCTCAGAATTGGCAATACGGCTCAATTCACCCAGAAAACGTAACTTTTGACACAGAGCTCAGATTTGCAGAAGAAAAACATATTCATTTTCCCCACGGTCTGTAAGGGGCAAAAACACATTCAAATTTCAAGAACGTGTTTTCCCTGAGGAGATAGACCAAAGTGTGTCTCAGAATTCGCAGTAAGGCACAGTTCAGCCAGAAAACGTTACTTTTGACACAGAGCACAGATTTGCAAAAGAAACACATATCCATTTTCCCCTCGGTCTGAAAAGCACAAAACACATTCAATTTTCAAGTACGAGCTTTCCCTGAGGAGTTATAGCAAAGTGTATCTCAGAATTGGCAATAGGGCTCAATTCATCCAGAAAATGTAACTTTTGACACAGAGCTCAGATTTGCAAAAGAAACACATATTCATGTTCCCCACGGTCTGAAAGGGGCAAAAACACATTCAAATTTCAACTACGAGCTTTCCCTGAGGATTTAGACTAAAGTGTATCTCATAATTGGCAATGCGGCTCAATTCACCCAGAAAATGTAACTTTTGACACAGAGCTCAGATTTGCAGAAGAAACACATATTCATGTTCCCCACGGTCTGAAAAGCACAAAACACATTCAATTTTCAATTATTTATTTATTTATTTATTTATTGCGATTTATATCACGCCTTTCTCCATAGGGACTCAAGGCGGCTTACAAAATTACAAGATTTCCCTGAGGAGTTAGACCAAAGTGTGTCTCAGAATTCGCAGTAAGGCTCAGTTCAGCCAGAAAATGTTACTTTTGACACAGAGCACAGATTTGGCAAAGAAACACATATTCATGTTCCTCACGGTCTGAAAGGGGCAAAAACACATTCAAATTTCAACTACGAGCTTTCCTTGAGGATTTAGACTGAAGTGTATCTCATAATTGGCAATACGGCTCAATTCACCCAGAAAATATAACTTTTGACATAGAGCTCAGATTTGCAGAAGAAACACATATTCATGTTCCCCACGGTCTGAAAAGCACAAAACGCATTCAATTTTCAAGTACGTGCTTTCCCTGAGAAGTTATAGTAAAGTGTATCTCAGAATTGGTAATTGGGCTCAATTCAGCCAGAAAATGTAACTTTTGACACAGACCTCAGATTTGAAAAAGAAACACATATTCATGTTCCCCACGGTCTGAAAACCACAAAACACATTCAATTTTCAATTACAAGATTTCCCTGAGGAGTTAGACCAAAGTGTATCTCAGAATTGGCAATACGGCTCAATTCACCCAGAAAACGTAACTTTTGACACAGAGCTCAGATTTGCAGAAGAAAAACATATTCATTTTCCCCACGGTCTGTAAGGGGCAAAAACACATTCAAATTTCAAGAACGTGTTTTCCCTGAGGAGATAGACCAAAGTGTGTCTCAGAATTCGCAGTAAGGCTCAGTTCAGCCAGAAAACGTTACTTTTGACACAGAGCACAGATTTGCAAAAGAAACACATATCCATTTTCCCCTCGGTCTGAAAAGCACAAAACACATTCAATTTTCAAGTACGAGCTTTCCCTGAGGAGTTATAGCAAAGTGTATCTCAGAATTGGCAATAGGGCTCAATTCATCCAGAAAATGTAACTTTTGACACAGAGCTCAGATTTGCAAAAGAAACACATATTCATGTTCCCCACGGTCTGAAAGGGGCAAAAACACATTCAAATTTCTACGAATTTTCCCTGAGGAGATAGACCAAAGTGTGTGTCAGAATTGGCAGTAAGGGTCAGTTCAGCCAGAAAAAATTACTTTCCACACAGAGCACAGATTTGAGGAAGAAACACATATTCATGTTCCCCACCGTCTGAAAGGGAAAAAACACATTCAAATTTCAAGTATGAGTTTTCCCTGAGGATTTAGACCAAAGTGTGTCTCAGAATTGGCAGTAAGGCTCAATTCACCCAGAAAACGTAACTTTTGACACAGAGCTCAGATTTGCAGAAGAAAAACATATTCATTTTCCCCACGGTCTGTAAGGGGCAAAAACACATTCAAATTTCAAGAACGTGTTTTCCCTGAGGAGATAGACCAAAGTGTGTCTCAGAATTCGCAGTAAGGCTCAGTTCAGCCAGAAAACGTTACTTTTGACACAGAGCACAGATTTGCAAAAGAAACACATATCCATTTTCCCCTCGGTCTGAAAAGCACAAAACACATTCAATTTTCAAGTACGAGCTTTCCCTGAGGAGTTATAGCAAAGTGTATCTCAGAATTGGCAATAGGGCTCAATTCATCCAGAAAATGTAACTTTTGACACAGAGCTCAGATTTGCAAAAGAAACACATATTCATGTTCCCCACGGTCTGAAAGGGGCAAAAACACATTCAAATTTCTACGAATTTTCCCTGAGGAGATAGACCAAAGTGTGTGTCAGAATTGGCAGTAAGGGTCAGTTCAGCCAGAAAAAATTACTTTCCACACAGAGCACAGATTTGAGGAAGAAACACATATTCATGTTCCCCACCGTCTGAAAGGGAAAAAACACATTCAAATTTCAAGTATGAGTTTTCCCTGAGGATTTAGACCAAAGTGTGTCTCAGAATTGGCAATACGGCTCAATTCACCCAGAAAACGTAACTTTTGACACAGAGCTCAGATTTGCAGAAGAAAAACATATTCATTTTCCCCACGGTCTGTAAGGGGCAAAAACACATTCAAATTTCAAGAACGTGTTTTCCCTGAGGAGATAGACCAAAGTGTGTCTCAGAATTCGCAGTAAGGCACAGTTCAGCCAGAAAACGTTACTTTTGACACAGAGCACAGATTTGCAAAAGAAACACATATCCATTTTCCCCTCGGTCTGAAAAGCACAAAACACATTCAATTTTCAAGTACGAGCTTTCCCTGAGGAGTTATAGCAAAGTGTATCTCAGAATTGGCAATAGGGCTCAATTCATCCAGAAAATGTAACTTTTGACACAGAGCTCAGATTTGCAAAAGAAACACATATTCATGTTCCCCACGGTCTGAAAGGGGCAAAAACACATTCAAATTTCAACTACGAGCTTTCCCTGAGGATTTAGACTAAAGTGTATCTCATAATTGGCAATGCGGCTCAATTCACCCAGAAAATGTAACTTTTGACACAGAGCTCAGATTTGCAGAAGAAACACATATTCATGTTCCCCACGGTCTGAAAAGCACAAAACACATTCAATTTTCAATTATTTATTTATTTATTTATTTATTGCGATTTATATCACGCCTTTCTCCATAGGGACTCAAGGCGGCTTACAAAATTACAAGATTTCCCTGAGGAGTTAGACCAAAGTGTGTCTCAGAATTCGCAGTAAGGCTCAGTTCAGCCAGAAAATGTTACTTTTGACACAGAGCACAGATTTGGCAAAGAAACACATATTCATGTTCCTCACGGTCTGAAAGGGGCAAAAACACATTCAAATTTCAACTACGAGCTTTCCTTGAGGATTTAGACTGAAGTGTATCTCATAATTGGCAATACGGCTCAATTCACCCAGAAAATATAACTTTTGACATAGAGCTCAGATTTGCAGAAGAAACACATATTCATGTTCCCCACGGTCTGAAAAGCACAAAACGCATTCAATTTTCAAGTACGTGCTTTCCCTGAGAAGTTATAGTAAAGTGTATCTCAGAATTGGTAATTGGGCTCAATTCAGCCAGAAAATGTAACTTTTGACACAGACCTCAGATTTGAAAAAGAAACACATATTCATGTTCCCCACGGTCTGAAAACCACAAAACACATTCAATTTTCAATTACAAGATTTCCCTGAGGAGTTAGACCAAAGTGTATCTCAGAATTGGCAATACGGCTCAATTCACCCAGAAAACGTAACTTTTGACACAGAGCTCAGATTTGCAGAAGAAAAACATATTCATTTTCCCCACGGTCTGTAAGGGGCAAAAACACATTCAAATTTCAAGAACGTGTTTTCCCTGAGGAGATAGACCAAAGTGTGTCTCAGAATTCGCAGTAAGGCTCAGTTCAGCCAGAAAACGTTACTTTTGACACAGAGCACAGATTTGCAAAAGAAACACATATCCATTTTCCCCTCGGTCTGAAAAGCACAAAACACATTCAATTTTCAAGTACGAGCTTTCCCTGAGGAGTTATAGCAAAGTGTATCTCAGAATTGGCAATAGGGCTCAATTCATCCAGAAAATGTAACTTTTGACACAGAGCTCAGATTTGCAAAAGAAACACATATTCATGTTCCCCACGGTCTGAAAGGGGCAAAAACACATTCAAATTTCTACGAATTTTCCCTGAGGAGATAGACCAAAGTGTGTGTCAGAATTGGCAGTAAGGGTCAGTTCAGCCAGAAAAAATTACTTTCCACACAGAGCACAGATTTGAGGAAGAAACACATATTCATGTTCCCCACCGTCTGAAAGGGAAAAAACACATTCAAATTTCAAGTATGAGTTTTCCCTGAGGATTTAGACCAAAGTGTGTCTCAGAATTGGCAGTAAGGCTCAATTCAGCCAGAAAACGTAACTTTTGACACAGAGCACAGATTTGGCAAAGAAACACATATTCATGTTCCCCACGGTGTGAAAAGCACAAAACACATTCAATTTTCAATTATTTATTTATTTATTGCTATTTATATGGCGCCTTTCTCCATAGGGACTCAAGGCGGCTTACAAAATTACAAGATTTCCCTGAGGAGTTAGACCAAAGTGTATCTCAGAATTGGCAATTGTGTTCAATTCAGCCAGAAAACATAACTTTTGACACAGAGCTCAGATTTGCAGAAGAAACACATATTCATGTTCCCCATGGTCTGAAAGGGGCAAAAACACATTCAAATTTCAAGTACGAGCTTTCCCTGAGGATTTAGACTAAAGTGTATCTCATAATTGGCAATACGGCTCAATTCAGCCAGAAAACGTAACTTTTGACACAGAGCTGAGATTTGCAGAAGAAACACAGGTTCATGTTTCCCACGGTCTGAAAGGGGCAAAAACACATTCAAATTTCAAGTACGAGTTTTCCCTGAGGAGATAGACCAAAGTGTGTCTCAGAATTCGCAGTAAGGCTCAGTTCAGCCAGAAAACGTTACTTTTGACACAGAGCACAGATTTGCAAAAGAAACACAGGTTCATGTTTCCCCTCGGTCTGAAAAGCACAAAACACATTCAATTTTCAAGTACGAGCTTTCCCTGAGGAGTTAGACCAAAGTGTATCTCAGAATTGGCAATTGTGTCCAATTCAGCCAGAAAACATAACTTTTGACACAGAGCTCAGATTTGCAGAAGAAAAACATATTCATGTTCTCCATGGTCTGAAAAGCGCAAAAACACATTCAATTCTCAAGTACGAGTTTTACCTGAGGAGATAGACCAAATTGTGTCAGAATTGGCAGTAAGGCTCAGTTCAGCCAGCAAACGTTACTTTTGACACAGAGCACAGATTTGGCAAAGAAACACATATTCATGTTCTCCACGGTTTGAACAGCACAAAACACATTCAATTTTCAAGTACGAGCTTTCCCTGAGGTGTTAGACCAAAATGTATCTCAGAATTGGCAATTGGGTTCTTCAGCCAGAAAACGTAACTTTTTCTCACAGAGCTCAGATTTGCAAAAGAAACACATATCCATTTTCCCCTCGGTCTGAAAGGGGCAAAAACACATTCAAATTTCAAGTACGAGCTTTCCCTGAGGATTTAGACTAAAGTGTATCTCATAATTGGCAATACGGCTCAATTCACCCAGAAAACGTAACTTTTGACACAGAGCTCAGATTTGCAGAAGAAACATATATTCATGTTCCCCATGGTCTGAAAGGGGGAAAAACACATTCAAATTTCAACTATGAGCTTTCCCTGAGGATTTAGACTAAAGTGTATCTCATAATTGGCAATACGGCTCAATTCAGCCAGAAAACGTAACTTTTGACACAGAGCACAGATTTGCAGAAGAAACACAGGTTCATGTTGCCCACGGTCTGAAAAGGACAAAACACATTCAATTTTCAAGTACGAGCTTTCCCTGAGAAGTTATAGCAAAGTGTATCTCAGAATTGGCAATTGGGCTCAATTCAGCCAGAAAACGTTACTTTTGACACAGAGCACAGATTTGGCAAAGAAACACATATTCATGTTCCCCACGGTCTGAAACGGGCAAAAACACATTCAAATCTCAAGTACGAGCTTTCCCTGAGGAGTTAGACTAAAGTGTATCTCAGAATTGGCAATAGGGCTCAATTCATCCAGAAAACGTAACTTTTGACACAGAGCTCAGATTTGCAGAAGAAACACATATCCATGTTCCCTACGGTCTGAAAAGCACAAAACACATTCAATTTTCAAGTACGAGCTTTCCCTGAGTAGTTAGACCAAAGTGTGTCTCAGACTTGTTGTCTGTTTGACAGGAAGGCAGCTATCCATTTATGTACTAATCCAGAAATGCCATAGATTTTAGTTTTAGTAATTTGTTGTGTACCACTGAATCAAAAGCTTTACAGAAGTCTATGTGAATTGTGTCTATTGCTTTGCCCTGATCAAGATGTGTAGTCCATATGTTTTTGCAATGTAGTAGTTGTAGATTACAGGATAATTTTTTTCTGAAACCAAATTGTTTGTTGGAGTGTAGGTTGTTTGTCTCTAGGTGGAGGGTAATAGATTGGTTAATGATTGTTTCCATGACTTTGCAGGTGATGCAACATAAGGAGATTGGTGTTGTGGTTCGCCAGCAGCCTGTGGAGCTGTCAGCGGAGTCGGACAGTGAGGTGGCTGGGGAGGGCCATGAGCCAGTCCTGGAATCAGGGGAAGGCCTGGACGAGGGCTCTGCATTAGAGGCAGAGATGTGGCCAGGGTCATCTGGGAGTGATGCGCAGACTCCGGAGCCTCCAGAGGCGGATAGCAGAGAGGCAGAGGAAGAGGAGGAGCCTGTTCCTAGTGCACGCATGCAAAGAGCTGCCAGAAGGCAAGAGCAGCTAAAGCAAAAAGGACAACTCGGGAGTAAGGCCAAGAGATGATTGACCCCTCCCAGAAGGTTAAAAGAGCAGCAACGGCTCTTGGGATCTATGTAAGAAAGCAATGTTGCTACATTTGTTTCTTGTCAGCGTTTCTTGCTTCTGAACCTTTGCCAAGAAAAGCCTTTGGCAGGGTGCCAAAGCAGACAAAGGTTAGTGATAAGGCCGAAGGACTGTTTATGAAGAATTTGTTTTGGACTTAATTTGGACTAAGCTGAGAATGAAGTAATTCTCAGCTGTTCTAATAAAATATGTTCATTTAGGACTGATAGTGTCTGGTAATAACTGCTTGGGCCTAGGTCACAAAAATTGGTCTGTAATTTTCAACTAGGCTAGGATCTCCCTTTTTGAAGATAGGGATGACCATGGCTTGTGACCATTTGTAGGGGAAGGAGCTGGTACTGAAAGATTTTTCAAAAATTATACTTAGTGGTTCTGCAATTGCAGTGGAAACCTTTTTAAAGAAGTATGCACATAGTCCATCAGGTCCAATAGATAGAGATGGTTTTAGTGCCTTTTAAACATTGTCTTCTGTAAAATCAATATGTATAAGATCAGTGTAATTGTTGTAATTGTCTGTAGTACAACTGGGAAATATTGGGTATGTGTTGTTACTGTTTACAAAGACTGAGCCGAAGAACATGTTAAAGAGATTGGCTTTAACAGTTTCATCAATAGAGTCTTCGTCATTTGGTCTTTTTAGGGATGGGATGGATCTCGAGTCTTTAAGTTTGTTGTTTACAAAATTATAGAAGGCACGGGTGGATTTTGTGCATAGAAGGTTTTCCTCTTGCTTAATGTGATAATTGGCGCATTCAGTCTTTATTTGTTGGCACAAGTTTTTATAGCAGTTTTTGAAGTTAGCTATGTAGTTAGTTTTGTTTTTTTGCCAAAGAGATTTTTTTCTGGATTGTAGCTTCCTTTTAGTTTGATTCCCAGCATATTTTGTTTTGGCTGTTTTCCAGCATATTCTCCTCCATATCTCCAACTATTGTTTAGCTAATTTTCAATGTGTTTGTCTGTTATTTCACTGTTTCCTGACATATTCTTCCTGGGTGATTCCCAGCATGTTTCTAAATGTTAACCATTTCCAACATACATTAAGCTCAATCTTAATTTACTACTTAAGTCTGTGTATCTTATTCTACCATCCAACAATACTTTGAACATTTATATTTAAACATATTTACCATTCTTTATTTTGTTTTCAATTTAACATTGAGACATTGCATCGAACATATTTATATATATCCTCCAAATATTCTTCTATAAACGAATAAATTTTATTATCTTATTATCTTATAATAAGTGCATGCTCTTATTCTTCTATAAAAATATCATTTTTATCCACCTTTGCATTAATTTTCTATTTTAATTATCTTATTTTATTTTCCATTTTTGTTATTCTATAAGCACATCCTGTTTAAATTCAAAATTCATTTAAATATAACATTTTCATTTTCAATCAAACTATTTTAAATTCTTATTTCAAAACCAGGGGTGAAATACTCCCGGTTCGGACCGGCTCGGGCGAGTAGGTAGCGATGGCAGCGGGCAGTTCGGAGAACTGGTAGCAAAAATCCCTGCCCCCAAACCCCATGCCCAGCTGAGCCACGCAATCATCAGAGGCTTTTTTTCTTTTAAATGCCTCTGACGAGCAAAGCTCTGATGAGCAAAGCTCTGACAATCCAAGCTGAGTTGCCTGCCGATCAGGCAACTCAGCTTGGATCGTCAGAGCCATTTAAAAGAAAAAAAGTTAATTTCTTTTAAATGGCTCTGACGATCCAAGCTCTGACAATCCCAGATGAGTTTTTTTCTTTTACATGGCTCTGACGATCCAAGCTCTGATGATCCCAGGTGAGTTGCCTGATCGTCAGAGGGTTTTTTAAAAACCCTCTGACAATCAGGCAACTCAGCTGGGATTTTCAGAGCCTTTTGAAAGCATTTTTTACATGGTTTTACATGTAAAAAATGGTTTTAAAAATAAAAAAAATTGGCCACGCCCACCCAGTCACATTACCCCCTAAACCAGCCCACAGAACCAGTAGTAACAAATTTTAAATTTCACCACTGTTCAAAACCAAGTATATTTTATTTCTTCATTTCCTTATCTGTCCATAGATATTCCATTTCAAATTCAGTGTTGCCAAAACTCTATATGTCATTTTAATTCTTTAGTTGCTTCTATTCCATGCAAAATCCATCATCTTTCCTTCTTTTGTTCCTGCGCCATTTGTCTTTTTTTGTTCCTGCGCCAATGCTTCAATTTTAATAGTTCTGCTATATTTCTTCTTTCTTTCCACCAATAAAACCACCCGAAGACAGAATAGGAATCTCCAAAACCAAAAACCCTTGGTTATTTTCAAAGTAATCCAGAATAAACGATAAATCACATTGTTTCTTTTTCGAACAGAAGGTGACTCTCTGCAATCAACACTTTTCCATAGTCATTTTGTTACAATTATGTAGCCATCCATTTGTCTTTCCTCTTCTAAATTTTAAAAGTGTTGAATCCCTATTTGTCCCTTTTTTCCCCTTCTCCAAATATCAAATCAGTTCCAATTTAAAAAAGTTTCCCCCAGTTTTTCTAGCGTGTCTCAATGTTCAATTATTCCAAATCAGTCTGTATTAAGATAGATTCCTTAATGGGTCTTTACCTCCTGTAATTGCTTTACTAACTCTTCTTACCCCAGAGCCTCTGTTTAAGGCTAGGGGTCTTACTTATAAAAATCCATACTTTAATGTTGTTTCTCGCCTGGGTTGGTGTCACTCACCCGGCTTCAAAGCACATTGTTCTTTTCTTCTTTCCTCCTGCACAGTTCTTTTTTCAGTTTGTTCCAGCTTTGTGGCAGCCGCCATGGCTGCCGCCCCCCCGCCGCCAACTCACAGAGGGTTCCCTCCGACCTCCGAGGAACTTGCCTGTTCCTCTTGGTCGTCCAAGGCGCCCCTCTTCTCCCCCCGTCCCTACAAGTTGGGTTAGGTCTGAAGACCCATCAACGGCAGTTTGGCAGCCGGGGTTTTCATGGGACTCATCAGAGCCCGCTATTTCCCTGACTGTCTCGCCGAGACACCAAACCAGAAGTCTGGATTTTAGCTTCCTTATTGTTATTGGTAGTTTATTTTTTATTTTTTTTGGTTTTGGGGGATATTAGTGGTATGTAAAGTTTATGATTCTTTTGACTTCGTGCAAGCAAATGTTATAATGGTCGTCAGCAGTTTAAAAGCCAGTGAATAGAATTTGCCAATCAAGAGATGAGAGTTCATTGTCTATGACAGGGATCCTCAAACTATGGCCTGTGGGCCAGATATCACCCACCAATGCAAAGCATCTGACCCACGGAGTGGTGGGATTAAGCCCCGCCCCCTTACTGTCGGTCTTATCTTTCAGCGAGCATCCACTCCAGCCACACTTCTTGAGCTGCACTTCTGATCACACAGCTGCTGCCAATGTTAAGGCTGAAGGGTGTGGGGGAGGGCCGGTGAGGGGTGAGTGATGATCTCATCACTGCAGTTTAATTTAAGTCTTTTTCACAGCCATGTGAACCAGGACCGGTGTTTGAATAGGGGAGGGGCTGCTTTTAAAGTAGCACTTTAAAAATGGGTGGGTGGGGGATATGTCTCCATGTCTTCTAGCTTTTTCAAAATCAGCTGAAGTTGGCTAACACTAATTCAAATGCAACCGCCTGAAGGAGAATTAACCCACTGCTTTGATTTTGCCATATATAAAGTACATCCACCAAATTGGTTGCTGAACAATTTTGGTAGTTTTTATGTGATACACATGCACAAGTGTGGCAAAAAACAAATGAGTTTGAATTCTCCTTCAGGCTTAAAAGACCTTTAGCCTTGTAATCCCAAAGAATGTTTAAAAAGTAGTCTGGCCTCCTATCCCTTCCCTGGCTGCCTCCCCTGCTGGCAGGCATTCACAGGTCCTGCTTCTGCTGCTTGCAAAGAGCCCCAAAGGCTTTGGCTGGAACCAAAGGGGAAGGAACCATGTGGGCCCATAGAGAGGAGAAAGGAGGGGCATTCACTGACAGCTTCTCTCAGACTGTCATTACTTCTGTGCTATAGTGATCCCTATTTTTTGTAGCTCTATATTTATTGGTATCTTACTAATAGTGATTTTGCATCCCTAGGAAACTTGTCAAAGAAAAGAAAAATTGACTCTGAGTGCAGGATCTTCAAAGAACAGTGGACGTATGATTACTTTTTAATGCAGTACAAGGAAAGAGCTGTTTGTCTGATATGCCAAGATTTAATGGCTGTGTTCAAGGAATACAATTTGTGTCGACACTATGAGACTTGACATAAAGACAAATATGATTGTTTGGTCGGACAAGCAAGAAAAGATAAAATATTAAAACTGAAAAATTGATTGACAACTCAGCAAAATGCTTTTGTGAAGCAGAAGCAGGTAAATATGTCATCACTGCGAGCAAGTTTTCAAGTCGCCAAGCTAATAGTGCGCACTGACAGACCATTTGTAGAGGGAGAATTTGTTAAAGAATGCCTTCTTTCTGTTACCAAAGAGATGTGTCCAGAGAAGGCTGATTTATTTAGTACAGTGAGTCTTTCAGGACCTACAATCACAAAAAGGATTGAAGAAATGGGGGACAATTTGCATCAGCATTTGCAAAACTCCTCAAATAAACTTCGCTATTTTTCGTTGGCACTCAATGAAAGCAATGATGTTCGTGATTCTGCACAACTTCTAATTTTCATTCATGGGACAAATGATTGTTTTGAAGTCACAGAGGGGCTTACTGCACTGAAAAGCATCAAAGGAATAACAATAGGAGAGGATATCTTTGAAAAGGTCCACCAAACTGTGAATGATTTGAAGCTGGACTGGAATAAACTAGCCAGTGTGACAACTGATGCTGCTCCTAGCATGGTGGGGTGTATGAAAGGAGTGGTTGCACACATTAACAAAGAGATGGACAAACACAACCATTCACATCCAATATCCATACACTGCCTCATCTACCAACAAGCACTATGTTGTAAGTCACTGAAGTGGGACTCTGTCATGAAAGCTGTGGTGTCTTGTGTTAACTTTATTAGGGCACATGCATTAAACCACAGACAGTTTCAGAAATTTCTGTCTGAGCTAAATGTTCCCTATGGAGATATTTTGTACTACACAGAAGTCCATTGGCTGAGTCGAGAGAGAGTTTTGAAACGTTTTTATGACTTATTTCCATAGGTTTCTGCTTTTCTTATTTCAAAAAACAAAGAAGTACCAGAACTCAAAGATGAAGAATGGAAATGGTACCTTGCCTTTCTGACAGATGTAACAGAGCTACTGAATAGTTTGAATGTGCAACTTCAAGGAAAGGGGAAGCTCATCTGTGATATGCTTTCACATGTGAAGGCATTTGAAGTAAAATTGGACCTCCTCATTAAACAAGTGAAGGAGGAAAATTTCTACCATCTCCCTACTATTCAAAAGCTGTTGGCTGAAAATCTAACAGTTGCATTCCCAAACGAAAAGTGTGTGGATTCACTGGAAATGTTGCAAATGGAATTTCAAATTAGATTTAAAGAGCTTCGTGCACATGAACAGGACATACAGCTTTTCCGGAACCCATTTTCTGTTGACATCGAAATTGTTGATCCAATTTACCAAATGGAACTGGCTGAACTACAGAATTGTGACTCTCTGAAAGAAACATTCAAGTCAAGCAGCCTTACTGATTTCTATGCATCTCTCCCCTCTGAGACATATCTTCATATCATGAACCATGCACTCAAAATGGTAACCATCTTTGGCAGCACCTATATCTGTGAACAGACTTTTTCCCTAATTAAACAACTGAAATCTCCAACCAGATCCAAACTAACTGATGAACACTTGCATCACTTATTACAACTGGCAGTGACAAATATGGAACTGGACATTGACTTTCTCATCAGCCAAAAGCAGACCCACACTTCTCATTGAATTAGTAGTATATTTATATATAGGAGGAGGAGGCGTGGCCAATGCGGTGGCATGACGGACTCTTTAGGGGCTCCTAAAGAGTAGTCAATATCCCCGATGTCCGAGGGTCCTTTGTAATCTAAGTTGTCCTGTAGGGACAGCCAACAAGAAGAGCACACATTGGTTGATACAGGGGGGCTGCAAAGACTAGAAGAAACTCCTCAAATTGGACATGGTGGGAAAGTGACCAGGAAGTCGCCAAAAATCTGTACCAGCCACACCAGAAGAGAAAGTAAAGAATCAGCCTGTGACATCGAGGTGAGATTGACTTGATTTTATCACTTGAATGTTTCTCTTAAACTAACTGGATGATCAAAGGGTGGAGAAGAGAGGATGAGAGTGAGGAGTGGGTGCAGGTGTGTGCTCGCAACAACATCTGGAAAACTGGGGTGGCAAGGAACGCGTGACTGAGAGCCCATTAACTTTTTTTTCCTATTAAACTTTTACTGAAAAAAAAAGAAGATTTGGAGACTTTAAAAACAATTGGATATTTGGACATTTGGATATTAAAGCTTTGAATGACTGGATGGTTTACCTATTATTTTTTCTTTTTTTTTGAATGGACTGTTACGATGTTGATTGCTTAAAAGATACTTTGTTTTAAAATGAAAGTATTGACAGTGTTGTTTAAGGCAGAAAGTTAACCTGCAGTGCTGTCTAGTGGCAGAAGAAAATAATAAAAATGACACATATATTTTAAAGAAAGTCTAACAGATACCTGACCTTGACATTTTAACCAAGAAGATAATAGGACAGTTGTGGAAAGTTGAGAGATTATATTTCAAACATATTTTGGAACTTCTTTTTTTATATTTGCCTTGTGGAATGTAACTCTTTATTTTATTTTATTTCACTTTTTTTCTGGATTATTTAGTTTTGCTTCGAGAACTTTAAAAAAAAGTCTTTAAATTTATCTTTTTACCTTTTACTTTTGTCTCTCTTTTTTTGGTTGGAGATTTTCTTTATGGAATTCAATAGAATCTATTTATTTATTTATTTATTTAATCTAATTTTTATACCGCCCTTTTCCCGAAGGACTCAAGGTGGTGCACAGCCAAAGATAAAACAAACACATATATAAAATTTAAAAGCAATTTAAAAAACATATTAAATAATTTGGCCCCAACATCATTAAAAAACAAAAGCAACCCATTAAAATTAATATTTAGGCCAGCCCAGCTTGTTGGAACAATAACGTCTTGAGGGCACGGCGAAAGGTGCGTAGGTCAGGGATCATCCGTATCTCCAGGGGCAATTCATTCCAGAGGGCAGGTGCCCCCACAGAGAATGCTCTCCTCCTGGGGGTCACCAGTCGACATTGTTTGACCGACGGTACCCTGAGGAGTCCCTCTCTGTGGGAGCGTACTGGCCAGTGAGAGGCTGTCGGTAGCAGAAGGTGATCTCGTAAGTACCCAGGTCCTAAGCCATGGAGCGCTCTAAAGATGTTAACCAACACCTTGAATCGCACTCGGAAGACCACCAGGAGCCAGTGCAGGTCACGCAGGAGAGGTGTTACATGGGAGCGCCGTGTCGCTCCCATAATCACCCGCGCAGCCGCACTCTGGACCAGTTGGAACCTCTGGGTGCTCTTCAAGGGGAGCCCCATGTAGAGAGCATTACAGTAGTCCAGATGGGAAGTGATGAGGGCATGAGTGACTGTGCGCAAGGAGTCCCGATCCAGAAAGGGACACAACTGGTGAATCAGGCGGACCTGATAAAAAGCCCCCCTGGCCACAGCCGTCACATGATCTTCTAGAGACAGCCACGCATCCAGGAGGACACCCAAATTGTGAGCCCTCTCTGAGGGGGCCAAGATCTCACCCCCAATAGTCAGCGATGGAACCAGCTGGCTATAACGGGACATGGCCTCCAGGCACTGGGACATCACATCAAGGGCATCATTGGGATGGTCCGGGGTAGAGATGTACAGCTGAGTATCATCAACATACTGATGGAACTTCACCCCAAAACCACGGATGATCTCACCCAGCGGCTTCACATAAATGTTGAACAGGAGGGGCGAGAGGACCGACCCTTGCATCACCCCACAAACAAGGCGCCTCAAGGTCAACTTCTGCCCCCCTGCCAACACAGACTTGGTTTCCTCTTCATGATTGCCTGGGGGAGGAACCTTGGATTTTCTCCAAATCTGGATAAATGGGATGAGATATGGAATAGGAATATGAAACTTACTTTGTCAACCTCCTTCAAGGAAAATATTTATAAAATGATCTATCATTGGCATATCCCCCCCGGCAAGAATCACAAGAATGTTCCTGGGAGTTTCCCCGGCATGCTGGAAGTGTGGGAATGGTAGTGGGACATACTACCACCAATGGTGGATGTGCCCCAAAGCAGGCAAATATTGGTCCAAGGTTCGGAACTGGATAGTGGAAATTACAGGATATAACATAGAGCTGAAACCAGAGATTTTTTTATTAGGAATGAAACCAGACAAAATAACTAAGGAAAAATGGTACTTGATCCTCCATATCACTACTGCAGCTAGGATACTATATGCGCAAGAATGGAAAAATGAATTAAAACCCAAAGAAAATAAATTAATTTGGAAAATTATGGAAAAGAATGCGCAGAGGCAGACTGGTTAACGAAATTACTTAGGAACCAAAAAGATTCTGATTATTACAAATGTTGGAATTCATGGTATAATTGGGTGAAAGAAAAGAGAGGGAAATGAAATGGATTGTATTAGTGGTATAGGCGCATATTTGTGTACGTTAGTTGCAATAACCTTGAATGTATATATGTAAAGTATTGTATTTTTAAAAATGAAAATAAACTTTGTTAAAAAAAAGAATTGGTTTCCTCTTTTTAAGTATTACCCTTTTGTGGATTGAGAAATGAAGAGTCAGAAAAAAATCTGTTTTTTTTTTTATCTTCATTTTTTTTTCTTTATGGATACTTGTTTTTGATTTTGGTCTTAAAAATTTTATTTTTTTATTTTTTTCCCTTTTAAAACAGTTGGATTAAAATCTCTTTTTTTTTTCCTCCCTCTCCTCCAGCTTGTTTTTTTTTTCCTTTTTTCCTTACTTTTTCCTTATATTTTTGAAGGGAAGGGATGATCCACCAGTTGTGGCCCTTTCTTGATCGGGATTCCCTGTGCACAGTCACTCATGTCCTCGTCACCTCTCGCCTGGACTACTGCAACGCTCTCTACATGGGGCTCCCCTTGAAGGGCACCCGGAGGCTCCAACTGGTCCAGAATGCGGCCGCGCGGGTAGTCACGGGAGCTACCTGGCGCTCCCATATAACACCTCTCCTGCATGAGCTGCACTGGCTTCCAGTGGTCTTCCAGGTGCGCTTCAAGGTGTTGGTTATCACCTTTAAAGCGCTCCATGGCATAGGACCTAGTTATCTTCAAGACCACCTGCTGCTACCGACGGCCTCCCATTGACCTGTGCACTTCTCGGGGTGCCTCCTCGGGGTGCCATCAGCCAAACAATGTAGGCTGGTGACCCCCAGGGGGAGGGCCTTCTCTGTGGGGGCACCTACCCTCTGGAATCAGCTGCCCCCAGAGATAAGGAGAATCCAAGACCTCGGTGCCTTCTGCCATGCCCTTAAAACTTTCTTTTTCCAGCAAGCCAGGCTGGCCTAACACTTTTTAAATGTTTTAATTGGTTTGTTACCGTTTTTAATTATGGGGCCAAATTTATATATATATATTTAATGGTATTTTAATATTTGTAGTCTATGTTTTTATGTGGCTGTACACTGCCCTGAGTCCTTAGGAAGAAGGGCGGTATACAAATTCAAGATAAATAAATAAATAAATAAACAAATAAATAAATAAATAAATAAATAAATAAATAAATAAATAAATTTGAGAATTTTTCCTTTTTTCCTTTTTTTATTTCTTTTTTAATTTTTTGCCTACTAATTCAATTATTGAAATAGACATTTGGATTATAATTAAGCCATAAATGGATTATCAACTATTTATATTAAGCTTTTGGAGAAGTGGAAATGAAGAAATATACACAGCCAGCACCAAGTCCCTCAGCGGCAGAAATGCAGAAAACCTCCAAGATTATAGAGTTGCACAAATGTATGCAATCACTTCATGATGATATCAAACAGGAACTGCAAGAAATGAAAGAAATAATGGGGAAGAATGAGGAGAGAATTAAGAAAGTAGAAGAAAAAGTGGAAATGACAGAAAAAAATTGAAAATCTGGTTTCCGTGGACAAAATTCATGAAAGGACAATTATCTTGCTTGAAATGGAATGCTCTGAATTTTACTTAAGATTCCAAAATATAGAAGAAGAAAAAGAAGAAAATTTACCAGAAATAATTACAGAGATTTTGGCTGAAGCCTTGGAACGACATAAAGAAAAGATTTTAAATGAGATTGATAAAGCCTTTAGAATCTATACTAGATATGCAGTAAGGAATAAACTACCAAGGGAAATACATGTAAGATTTACAAAGAGAGCAATGAAATCAGAAATATTTCAAACAGTAAGGACCAGAGCACTGAAACACAAGGATAAAGAACTTGAGGTTCTACAACAAATACCTAAAAGAGTTAGAGATTTGAGGAGAGAATACCAATTTTTAACAAGATTTTTAATATCCAAAGGAGTGAGTTTTAGATGGTTAATACCTGAAGGGATTATGGTGACATGGAGAGAACAAAGACACAGACTTGATTCAATTGAGAAAGCAAAGCTATTTTATCAACAACTTTGTGGATCAATGGAAGAAGATTTGGGAGCTGTAGGCCTGGCAAAAGAGAAAGAGGAAGAAAAGGATAAAGAGGAAAAAACAAGAGAAGAGAGGGCTCGGAGAGAAGGGGCAAGAGCCAAAGACCCAATCGAACAAAGAGAGACGAGGGCAATGAAATTAAAACCTAGTAATAAGTAAACATGGGAGAAGAAATAAAAGCAATATCCTTAAATGTAAATGGATTAAATGCAGCAATAAAAAGAAACAGACTATTGACTAAATTAAATACTCTGAAGATGGACATTATATGTTTACAAGAAGTTCATATTAGAAAACAACACATAAAATTATTACAATATCCCAAATTAGGAGTTTTATTTACATCACTGATACAACAAAGTAAAAGAGGTGTGGCATTATATATAAAAGAAAAATTAGAACCTAAATTAATTTTTGAAAATGAGGAAGACAGGATTTTGATGGTGGAAATAAAAATGAATTTTAAACAATTACTTTTGATAGCATTGTATGCACCAAATGAAAAGCAGGAAGAATTTTATCATCGATTGCACAGAAAAATTATAGCATTGAACTATGAAACTGTATGGATAATGGGTGATTTTAATGCCGTTACAGACCCAGATTTGGACTATAAAACTCTGAAGACAAATAAAAAAACTAGAAGAACATTACCAAAATCCTTTTTTACAATGGTAGAAGAATTAAGTATCCAAGATATTTGGAGACAAAACATTTGAAGGAGAGTCAATATACTTTTTATTCAAAGAGACATCTATCATGGTCAAGGATAGATATGGTATGGATGTCAACTGGATTTATAGAAGAGGTGCAAGAAGTGAATATTGGTTCAAATATTTGGGCTGACCATAGTCCGATGACAATAGTATGGGAAGGGAAAAAGAAAAAGACAAGGTGGACTTTGAATACAACAATATGAAATGAAAAAGGATTCCAGGAATTTGTGGGAAAGGAATTGGACATTTTTTTTTAAATTAAATAAAAAGGAAGATACATCACTCCAAAATGTATGGGACACAATGAAAGCATACTGTATATTAGAGGACTGGCAATAACATATTTGGGGAAAAAGAACAAAAAGAAATGGCAGAAACAAGTAAGATTGGAAGAAGAATATAAAAGCCTGGAAAAAAAAGTTTCAGAAACATGTTCAAAATAAATAAAAAAAAATAAGAAATTAATGGAACTGAAGAAGCATGAAATAATCTTAAATGAACAAGAATCATTAGCAAACTCATGTTTTTGGCCTCGTGGGCAGGGCTACATTTGGTGTATAAGATGCACCCAGACTTCCGGTTGGTGACCCGCGGCGATATGGCATTGAGTGAGTGACTGCTGCTCCTCAATACCATCAGTCACCGTGTTTTGGGGACCCCCTGAGGGGCGTGGAGCCCGGAGAGCCCACGGACGAGAGAGCGAGCCAGGTGAGCGTGAAAGCGGGTGCAAAACGCTGATCGCAAGACCGGGCGGCTCTGTCTAATCCAGCACGCGTGAGTCGGCCAAACTAATGGCCGACGCGAAGCTGCGGTAACCAGCAACCAGATGGAAGCAAGGGAGATCGGATGCTGCAGTGTTGATCGATACACACCTTCCCTGCATTGAGGAGAGAGGACATCAGGAAAGGGGTCGGCGAAATCGGGCGGGAGAGTCTTACAAATGAGAGAAGCGGCGATTGAAAGTTTCCTGAGTATCCTGGCAGAGAGAGAGCCCGACAAGCCGGCATCGAAATAAGAAAGAAAAATTGTATTGACAGTGTGCGTGCCAGAGAGGATCGGTGAGAAAATTTAAGACCAGCACTTATTTCCTTTTTTATTGTGAACATAAGTAGACCCAGCGGAGGCTGAAATTGGGTGGATCGAGTTTGGCTTTCTTTTTTGCACTGAACAGGAAGCTCAGCCATTAGAGTGACTTGACGGAGGAATAGTCTGCCTAGCGGTGGACAGTTTGGCAGCAAGAATACAATAGAGTGCTGAACCTGGAGGAACATCCTAAGCTTATAGAAGATCAGAGACTGAGCAAAAAAGAATAGACTATATCCCAAAAAGGAATAATAAGTATATATATAAAAAAAATTAACAACAACACTTGAACCTTTAGATATTTTGTCTTCAGTATCCTGATTATTAGATTTGTACATACCTTGATAAATTGACTTTTTTTTTCTTGACTAGATAATATAATACACTCTCAAGTTTTGATATTTTAAATCTTTCTATATATATATTTAGCTGTTTAGCATTTATAGTATTTACTAGTATTTTTATAGTATCTAAAATTATAATTGTATTTAAAATTAAGTATTCAAAATTTCTATTTATAGTATTCATAGTATTTTAAGCATTTAAAAGTACAATATTGAGCCAAATTAATTGCCATATTGATATATTGATTGTGAACTGCTGATTAACTGATATTTTGATTTGTATAGTATTGAACTGTCTAACTTATATTTACTAAGCCAATTTAACATCAAATATATTTAAATAACACTTTGAGTATAAGGTATTGTGAGGAAGAGATTAGAATCACCGTATAGATATTGATATTGATTGCCCACCGGAAAACTAGCTATACTTGTTTACAAATTTAGAAGGAAAAATAAGATATAGTAATATACATATATAAATATATATATATTTATATATATATATATATATATATATATATATATATATATATATATATATATATATATATATATATATATATATATATATATATATATATATATATATATAAAAGATAATAGAGGCGCTAATTAGCGAATGAGAATTTGGAGTAACATCGATAGGATAATTAAAGAGCAAAAGAAAATCTTGAAAGAAATGACAAGCATGGCATCCACAGTGGGGAAAACAGGAAAAAAGACTCCCTCTAATCCCACTATAGCGACAACCTCTCCGGCGACACAAAAATCAACAGAAAGCCTGGCAATGCAAACTCTGCAAGCATCATTAACCCTGATTCAAGAAACGATGATGGCAATGCAGGAAAAATTATTAAATAACCATGTCGAATTAAAATCAGACATACATGCATTGGACCAGAAAATGAATGATATCCAAACATCAATAGTCAATAATGAACTACGAATTCAAAAAGCCGAAACAAGAATTGACCAAACTGAAAAGAAATTAGACATTGTGGATCAAGCATTAACGAGTCAAAATAAAGAGATAGAAGATACAATAATCCAATTGGAGATGGACCGGGCTTCCTTTTATTTGCGATTTCAGAATGTTGTCGAGGACAAAGAGGAAGACCTAGGGGAAAAAATGGCGGAGCTGATAGCTGATGCACTTCACCAAGACAAACAGGCAATAATTAGGGAGCTGGACGATGTATATAGGGTCCAGACTAACTATGCAAGAAGGAACAAGCTTCCTAGAGAAGTTCATATCCGCTTCGCACGGAAAAAAGTTAAAGATATTCTTTACAATATGGCAAGAGACGAACAGATTACATATCAAGGAAAAGAAATAATAATTCTAAAACAGATACCAAGAAGAGTCCGGGAGATGAGGAAGGGATATAGATTTTTGGCCATACAGTTGAATAAAAGAAAGATACTATTCAGGTGGCTTCTCCCAGAAGGGATGCTAATAACCTGGCAAGGAAGAAAAATTAAAATAGAAAGCCTGAGTACAGCACAAGACTTCCTTGACCAGCTAAGAGGTGCGGAAGAAGAGCAGGGGAGCAAGGAAGAACTAGAAACAGCAGTAGTGGAGGAGGAAGCCCTACATCAACAGAACACGAATGAAGCAACTGTAGAGGAGAAGACAGAAGAAGAAGAAGAAGCCAAAGAGAAGAAAGCGAGACCAGTAAGGGCCGTAAGAAATAAACAAGAACCAATAATCAGATAGGGGTTTAGAGATGAATGGTTTGAAGTTAATATCCGTAAATGTCAATGGACTAAATGATTACAAAAAGAGGAAAAGAATATTAACAAAACTAGGTAAACAAAATGTTGATATAATGTGTTTACAAGAGGTGCACATAAAAAAAGAAGAAAGTAAATGTTTAGAATATAAAAAATTTGGTCAAACATTTGATTCGCTGGCAGAGAAAAAGAAGAGGGGGTGGTTATCTACGTAAAAAAAGGAATTGAAGCAGAATTGAAATTCAAAGATACAAAGGGTAGAATCCTTATGACTGAAATTAAGAGAGGGAATTCCAAGGTATTATTAGTGGGCATTTATGCCCTGAATAAAAAACAGGGAGAATTTTTTAAGAAACTGCATGAACAATTAGTGAAAATGGCATATAATGAAATCTGTATGATAGGGGATTTTAACGGTATTGTGGATCCGGAGAAGGACCACAAGAGCAATAAAGTAAAAGAAAAAAATAATAAAAGGACAAACTTACCGAGAGCTTTTTTTGAGTTAGTCGATGAATTAGATCTAATTGACATCTGGCGTACCCTGCACCCAAACGACAGGCAATATACCTTCTTTTCAAATGCACAAAAGTCGTGGTCCAGAATTGACATGGCATGGGTCAGTAGAAATTTGGGGTTAGAAATTGGAACAGCAGTAATTAACCCAAACGATTGGGCAGACCATAATCCATTAGAAATTAGATGGAAGCCTCTCCAGAGAAAATACCAACGGAGGTGGAGGTTTAATGCCAAATTACTGGGCGACAAAGACTGTATACAAAAATTCAAAGAAGAAATAAATTTCTTTTTCAAGGAAAATGAAAACAAAGGCACATCCCGCGCAATAGTTTGGGACACAATGAAGGCCTACCTGAGAGGAGTCGTGATTTCATATACCGCACATAAAAACAAAGAAGAAAGAAAGACCCTGGAAGATTACTTAAATCATATAGGAGAATCAGAAAGAAAACTCCAAGATAATCCAGAAGATGAAGCAGCCAAAGAAAATTGGATGATGTGGAAGCATAAAGTAAATATCATGGAGCAAGAAGAGTTGGCACAAAGAATGAAAAGAATGAAACAATATCTTTTTGAGAATACCAACAAATTGGGGAGGTGGCTGGCCTATAAATTAAAAAAGGAAAATGAAAGGGGAATAATCCATACTTTAGTAGACTCTAAGGGCAAATTATTGACTAATGAGGAAGAAAAACGGGATAGGGTGAGAGAATATTACGAATCCCTATATAAAGAAGAGGAGATATCGGATGGCAAAATAGAACAATACTTGATAAAAGCAGAGCTCCCACAAATAACTGATGATGAGAAAGAAATGCTTAACAGAAAGATTACAATTGAAGAATTAAAAATAGCCCTTTCCAAATTGAAAAATAATAAAGCGCCAGGACCTGACGGATTTCCAGGGGAAATATATAAAAAATTAGAAGAAATACTCCAACCGAAATTAGTAGAAATTTTTAATGATGCACTGTTAGACCATAAAATTCCAGAGTCATGGAAAGAGGCGCATGTCACACTTGTGCCGAAAGAAGGTGCCGACCCAAAACAAATTCAAAATTACAGACCAATCTCACTCCTAAATACGGACTACAAATTATTCATGGGCATAATGGCAGAAAGAATGAAAAAGATTTTAAATAATTGGATATATAAAGACCAGAACGGATTTTTACCAGGGAGACAAATTAGGGATAATATGAGAATCGTGCTAGACACGCTAGAGTATTATGAGGAACACCCTGGAAAACAGATGGCTCTGATTTTTGACGATGCTCAAAAGGCATTTGACAATCTAAATTGGAAATTCATGATTAAACAAATTGAGATTATGAAATTCGGAACAAATTTTGAAATGATGATTAAATCCATTTATAATAACCAAAAGGCGAGTATCTTGGTGAATGGGGATAGGACTAAAACATTCCAAATTAGTAAGGGAGTAAGGCAAGGTTGTCCCCTATCCCCTTTACTGTTTATTCTGGCCCTAGAAGTTCTTCTACGGAAAATTAGATTTAATGACGAAATAAAAGGATTGAAGATCAGGAAGGAGACTTATAAGGAGACGCAAGCATTTGCAGATGATGTAGCTCTAATCCTTGAAGACCCTATAGAGTCGGGACCTAAAGTATTGGAGGAATTAAGTAAATATGGAGAGGTGGCAGGCTTCATACTGAACAAAACTAAAACCAAAGTATTGATCAAGAACACAACTGAGAGCCAGAAAAACGAGATAGAAGAAGTACTAGGATTACAGGTTGCCAAAAAAATTAAATACCTAGGAATTTAGATTACATCAAGATGTTCGACCTTGAAAGACAATAATTATATTCCCCTAATCAGAAAAATAAAACAAGACCTAGATAGCTGGAAAAAAATAAGACTATCACTTTTGGGCAAGATAGCCACAATTAAGATGAACATCCTCCCCAGAATATTATTTCTATTTCAAAATATACCGATAAATTTAGATAAAAAATTCTTTTTAGAACTAGACAAAATTATTAGAGAATTCACATGGGAGGGGAAAAAAACGAGATTTTCCATTAAAATTTTAAGGGGCAAAAGAGACAGGTGGATTTGGACTCCCGGACTGGGAAACATACTACAGGTCAGCCAAGCTAGTATGGATAAAAGATTGGATCATGCTGGAAAATAAGAGAATTCTTACCTTAGAAGGCCATGACTTGCAAAAAGGCTGGCACGCCCACATCTGGGAAACGGAGAAGAAAAGGAAGACACATTTCCATAGACATAAAATTAGAGATTCCCGGATACAAACATGGACCCAGATTAGGCAAAAACATTACAAAAAAATCCCAAATTGGCTCTCAACGATGGAGGCCCTGACCCACCCAAATAGGTGGGAGAGGGAGAAAATGGGCAGATATAAAGATATCCTAGACGAAAGAGGGTGGCTTAAACCAAATGATATCTTACGAGAGCAAGGAATAACTTTAGATTGGTGGACCTATTCACAAGTAAAATCCAGGTATCAGAGAGACAAAGAACAATATGGTCTAGAACTGGGATCAAATGGACTGGATAAAGTCTTGATGGGAACAAATAAAAAGATTCTGGCAAAACTATACAATTATATATTAAGCGATGACAAGTTCGAAGATGTTACGAAGAACCAAATAATTGCATGGGAGAAAAATATAGGGCGCAATATAAATTTTGGGGAATGGGAGGAGGCATGGAACAGAAATCTTAAATTGACTAGAGCGGTGGCATATAAGGAAAACCATTACAAAATGTTTCATAGATGGTACCTAGCCCCGGCCAGACTAGCGAAGATATATCCCAATATACATCCCAATTGTTGGAAATGTGGCCACGGTCAAGGCACCTTCTTTCACATGTGGTGGACATGCCCGGAAGCAAAAGGATATTGGAATAAAATTAGGAGATGGTTATATGAAATAACTGATGAAGATACTGAATTAACACCAGAGATTTTCCTCCTGGGAATAATAAAGAAGCTATATAGAAAGGAAATGACACATTTAATGATCCATATAATTACAGCCGCTAGATTGGCATACGCACAGTATTGGAAAGAGAAAATTCAACCACCAGAAGAGCTTACAATTAAGAAAATACTCGAGTGCGCAGAGATGACTAAATTAACTTATGAATTAAATGATGAAAAGTCAGTTTACTATATGGTGTGGGAAAGGTGGTACAAGTGGTTGCATGATAAAATGAAAGAAAGATCTAAAGGTGTGTTAAATAATGGTTAAAAGTGAGTTAAAATGTCACCAAGTATTATTTATGTAAATAGTTAAAACACTGCACATCTGATACAAATTGAAAATGTATATTATGTTTATGTGTTCTATGTTATTGTTTGAATGTTTGTTTGTTTGTTTTTTATTTCTCTTTTGTTTTTTTAAAAAATCTTAATAAAGTTTCTAAAAAAAAAAAGAATCATTAGCAAACTGACTTCCTGTTGGCACCGCAGGCTCCATGGATGGTCATTTATGACCGCCAGCCCTGCGTCTCCGTAAAAGCCGTTTTGACAGCGTAAATCAGCTGTCAAACGGCTGAAAAAACTCTCCTTCGGGAAAAGAAGGAGAGGAGAGCCGGTGGGCGAGAGTAGAGCCCCCCAAAAGTCCTCTGGATCATTTCCAGAGGCTTGGAGGGTGTGAGCTCCTCAGGCAGCCCGCCAAGAAGCTCCGGAGCCAGGACGACCCTGCAAAAGCAGGGCAGAAGCCGCGATCCGATCCTGCTTTTAAAACGTGAGTTTGACTGATCCCAAGTGCAGTCAGAGCGGAAAACAAGAGAACAAGCCGTAAAAATACAGAACTTAACTCCAAAGTTACTTTGTTTCGATCTAAATCCTGAGCTGAAGGCGGAAGATGGCGTCTTTGTCAGGGCTTTGAAAGTGAAAGCCTGAAACGAAAGTGCTTGAGAACTTTGCGCTGGGAGAGTGGATTGGCTGCCTGTTAACTGCTGGGAACGGAGAGTGCGGAGGGAAGAGAACAAGGGGGAAAAAAACTACTTTGTCTGGCAACTCATAGATTTTAAATTAACATCATTAAAGACTTTGTCATTTTCAAAGAAAAGAGGGGGGGAAGGGGAAAAAAATGGCTTCTAAGCAAGTGAAACCAGGAGTTGCTAAAGGAGGGGGAGGCTCCCCAGTTGTGTCAGTGGTGACACAGAAAGCACAACTTCCAGCTGATTCACAGAGCCAGACCCAGAGTCAAGAAGCAGCACTTAATGATTTTAAGGAAGCTATGAAAGAAGCCATGAATAATCAAGCAATAGCAATGAGAGAAGCAATGAACAATTTAACTTTACTTGTTGAAGGGAAATTTAAGAAAATAGAGCAAGATATAGGTTTGATCAAGGGAGCAGTTGCAAAGGAGCATGATAAAATAAGAGATGATATCATTTTTGCTGTATCAGGACTCTCAAATCTTGTTATCCAGCTTGATGGGAAAGTTGAAGAAATTAATGAAGCCAATTTAAATCTGGAGAGCAAAATGGGTGATGTCATGACTAGAACAGAGAAAGTGGATGATGAATTGGTAATGTTACAATACAGGTCGATGGAGTTTGCTCTGAGACTGAGAGGACTGAAGGAAAATAGCAAAGAAAATTTAAAAGACATTTGTGCTGATGCTATGGCTGAGATAATTAAAGAAAAACCAGAAGATGTGGCAATCCAAATTGACAAAATTTACAGGGTTAATTCCTGGTTGGCAAAACAAAGACAGCTGCCATGAGATGTGGTGATTTATTTCACATCTAGGAGGATCAGAAATGAAATTTTACAAGCTTCTTACAATTATAAAGTTCAGGTGGCTGGGCAGGAGGTGGTGGTTTTGAAAGAGATTCCTCCAAAGATGTTGAGGAGCAGGAAGGACTTTGGCTTTTTGGTAAATGAGCTGAGAAATCAACAGGTGGCATATAGATGGGATGTTCCAACTGGTCTAATAGTGACTTATAAAGGAGAAAGATACCGATTAAACACAATTTGGAAGGCAAAAGATTTTTATGTAAACCTGTTACAGGCTGGATACCCACCCTCACCAGGGGCGGGGGGGAGGAAGAAAATGGAAATGATACAACAAGGAAAAGATGGAAAACAGATACAAACCTACGCTGAAGCTGCAGCTGGAGGAATTATTATGGAAGAAGATTTGGATCTTGGGGGTTTGCCCCCAACTTTGGAACCACCTAAGAATGGAGAGCTGAAAACACAACGACTGACCCGAGCAACCTATAAATTGCAACAACAACAACCAAAAGGGCAACAATCTCAAGATTCATCTCAAGTAGTACAAAAAACAGAAGCAGTGGGGGGAGCTAGGCCAAAGAGTAAGATGGAGGAGGAGCTTCAGCTGATGCTTAGAAGGCTTCAAAAGGCTAAAGATGGCAACTAAATTTCTATCTTGGAATGTTAATGGCCTAAACTCTCCACAAAAAAGAAAGAAAGTATTTCACTACTTGAAATAATTTAACAACGATGTTATTTGCTTACAAGAAACACATATTAGATTATCAGACAAAAAATATTTGATAAACTCAAGATTAGGTACAAACTTTGTGGCATCAGCGCCAGAGAAGAAAAATGGATTAGTCATATATGTAAGGAAAGGACTATCAGTTAATTTAATTGAGGCAGATGATCAAGGAAGATATATTGCAATTGAGTTATTGACACAGTCTGGAAAAATGCTTCTTATCGGAATATATGCCCCTAACCAGCAGTAAGACAAGTTTTATAAATTTTTACATACTAAAATAATACAGTGGGATTATAAATCTTTTATACTAATGGGTGACTGGAATGGAGTAATTGATACGCAGAAAGATAAAAAAAGCTTATCAAAGACTTCAGCACGTGCAAAACTACCTACATCTTGTTTTGATATGATGGAAGATATAGAATTGAGAGATATCTGGATAGAACGTAACCTGGAGGAAAAAGATTTTACCTTTTTTTCTGATAGACATCAATCCTTCTCTAGGATTGATTTTATACTAATCACAAATGATTTTATTTCCAGGGTGAAGAAGACGAAGATATTTCCAAGAACTTTAACTGATCATAGTCCAGTCTGGATTGAATTTGAACAGGAGAGGGGAGAAAGGTCTTGGAAGTTGAATGAAAACTTATTCAGATATGAAGAAAATGTAAAGGAGCTTAAAAAACAGATGAGAGAATTTTTTGTTATTAACATGAATAAGGGTACTCCTGTGGAAATGGTTTGGGATGCTAGTAAGGCATTTATTTATTTATTTATTTATTTATTTATTTATTTATTTATTTATTTATTTATTTATTAAATTTGTATACCGCCCTACTCCGAAGGACTCAGGGCGGTGAACAGCCATAAAATAAAACATATAAATACAAAATTTAAAATAGAGATAAAACAAATTAAATAAATTTGGCTGAACCATTTTAAAACCCCAATAATTTAAAACCAAATTTAAAATTCCCATTTAAAAGAGGAAAATTTAGGTCAGGCCAGCTTGATGAAATAGGAAGCGCGCGACGGAAGGTACGCAGATCCGGGATCCTCTGTATCTCCGGCGGGAGCTCGTTCCAGATAGTAGGTGCCCCCACAGAGAAGGCTCTCCCCCAGGGGGCCGCCAGTCAACATTGTTTGGCCAACGGCACCCGGAGGAGCCCCTCTCTATGGGAGCGTACTGGTCGGTGGGAGGCTATTGGTGGTAGCAGGTGGTCCTGCAAATAACCAAGTCCTAAGCCATGGAGCGCTCAGAAGGTGATAACCAAAACCTTGAAGCGCACTCGGAAGACCACCGGGAGCCAGTGCAGCTCGCGCAGGAGAGGCGTTACATGGGAGCGCTACGTCGCTCCCATCACCACCCGCGTGGCCACACTCTGTGCCAGTTGGGGCCTCCGAGTGCTCCTCAAGGGGAGCCCCATGTAGAGAGTGTTACAATAGTCCAGACGGGAGGTGACGAGGGCATGAGTGACCGTGCGTAACGAGTCCTGATCCAGAAAGGGACGCAACTGGCAAATCAGGTGGACCTGATGAAAAATCCTCCCAGTCACGGCTGTCAAGTGCTCTTCTAAAGACAGCCGTGAATCCAATAGTCAGTGATGGCACCAGCTGACTATATCGGGACGTCGGAAACCACAGCCACTCAGTCTTGGACGGGTTGAGCCTGAGCCTGTTTCTCCCCATCCAGATCCGTACGGCCTCCAGGCACTGGGACATCACTTCAAGGGCATCGTTGGGGTGGTCTGGGGTGGAGATGTACAACGGGTGTCGTCAGCGTACTGATGGTACTCCACCCCGAAACCACGGATGATCTCGCCCAGCGGCTTTACATAAATGTTGAACAAAAGGGGTGAGAGGACCGATCCTTGTGGCACCCCACATATAAGGTGCCTCGGGGTCGACCTCTACCCCCCTGTCAACACAGACTGCGACTGGTCAGAGAGAAAGG
The DNA here is from genome assembly GCF_059756535.1 of Pantherophis guttatus. Taxonomy (NCBI): domain Eukaryota; kingdom Metazoa; phylum Chordata; class Lepidosauria; order Squamata; family Colubridae; genus Pantherophis; species Pantherophis guttatus. The sequence continues at coordinate 78,837,758 of NC_142067.1, forward strand.
AGGAGAACCACCGTAGTACGGTGCCTCCCACCCGCAACTCTTCCAACCGGTGCAACATGATACCATGGTCGATGGTATCAAAAGCCGCTGAGAGATCTAATAGGACCAGGACAGAGGAACAACCTCTGTCCCGAGCCCTCCAGAGATCATCCACCAACGCGACCAATGCCGTTTCCGTGCTGTACCCAGGCCTGAAACCCGACTGGAACGGATCTAGATACATCGTTTCATCCAGATATTGGGGGAGCTGTCGCGCCACCACACTCTCAACAACCTTCACCACAAAGCGAAGGTTGGAGACTGGACGATAGTTAGCCAATATTGTCGGTTAAGGCTTCTTGAGGAGAGGTCTCACCACCGCCTCTTTCAAGGCGGCGGGAAAGACACCCTCGCCCAATGAAGCATTTATAATCCCCTGGAGCCAGCCTCGCGTCACCTCCTGGGAAGCCAGCACTAACCAGGAGGGGCACGGGTCCAACAAACATGGTCTTCCCCGGTCTGTATATCAGCTGATAAGTGGCGAGGAATTCCGTCCACCTCAGCATTCTTGGAGATAAGATGGGGGGGGGTTAGGTCTATCTCTTGCGATGATTCCTAGGAGCGGCTTGTGGTCCATGATTCGTTCGAATCTTCTTCCATATAGGTACTCATGGAACCTTTTGATGCCAGCCACTGCGGCCAATTCCTCTTTATTGAGCTGGCTGTAGTTTCTTTCCAGTTTTGACAATGTTCGTGAGTAAAAGGCAATGGGGGCTTCTCTGCCGTTTGGCATGCAATGGCTTAACACGGCTCCCACACCAAATGGGGATGCGTCGCAAGTCAGTCTTAATGGCAACGTTCTGCTATACTGCACCAATATACTGTCCGAAGTTAATAGTCTTTTTATGTGTTCAAAAGCGTTTGTCTCCTTTTTTCCCCATGTCCAATCTGTTTTCCTATCCAGTAGCCGGTGTAACAGTTCAGCAATCATGGCTTTCTGTGGTAGGAAAATATCATAAAAATTTAATAGTCCCAGAAACACCTGCAGTTCTGGTTTTTTTTTTTCATTTTTTTAAATTTTTTTTTAAACATAAAACATAAAATACATCGTTTTAGAACAAGGGTTTGGTCTGGCGTAAAATGAGTACAATTATTCACATTCCCTCAATCAATTTTGTTCCAAATTTTATCCATTTACATCTTTAAAAAAAATCTTATTCTAAACATTTATCATTCTACTATTACTCCCAAAATTCTAAACAATAAACACTATTCTAAATCTTTATCATTTTAACAATCAATATTTCATAAGACCCATTACCTCAAATCTATATTTTACTTCTCTTAAATGACATCTAATATGCATAATCTTGACAAAAAGCATTTTCCTCCTCTCTTAAAGTCATTTCATAAACAATCAACATTTCCTTCTATAGTTTGTTACTTCCACAATACTTTATTTTATTTATTTCAAGTTTATTCTCATATTTTATTGAATCTAATTTTTAACTGGTTCATAGTTTAAATATCTATTTCCCAGCTGTATTTTCCAATACTCCCATCTGTATTTATTTAAACTGGTTCACAGTTTAGCTACTATTCTCTGGTAAAATCTCTTCCACTTCCTCCTAAATTTATTTTTTAGCTGGTTTGCATCTTAATCAGCTGCTTTCCAGCAATGCTTTCCTCCACTCCTTATCTTAATTATTTTAGCTGGTTCACAGTATAATTTTAACTGCACATCAACCTTCTCCTTAACTCCTCCTAAATCTATTATAAAACTGGTTCACAACTCAAGTAGTTGCCTTCCAGCAATGCTTTCCTCCACTCCTACCCCTATTTTTAACTGGTTCACAACTTTATTTCAATTGATCCCCAGGTATAGTCTCCTCCACCCCTAACTATTTATTTTTGGCTAGTTCACAGTTTTGCTTTAACTGTTGACCAGCGTATGCTTTCCTCCACTCCTAACTCAATATTTTGGCTGGTTCACAGCTTTGCTTTAACTGTTTTCCAGCCCATGCTTTCCTCCATTCCTAACTCTTATTTTTATTTTTAACTGGTTCCCAATTTACTTTAACTGTTCTCCAGTATGATGCTTTCCTCCACTCCTACCTTATTTGTAAAACTAGATCACAGCTTTGCTTTCACTGATCTCCAGAATCATGCTTTCCTCCACTCCTAAATTCATTTATTTAACTAATTCATAACATTTATCTCTTATTCAGTTGTTTAGCTCCAAATTACTTTGAAATATGTTACCAATATTGTTTTCCAATCTATTCTCCTCCATATCTCTTACCAATTTAAGATAAAAGTATATTTCAATAAATATCTTATCTCCTATTTTCTCTTAAGTTTTCTCCCATTCCATGCTTATTTCTTATTTTCAATAGGAAACATTTTGAAACACTTTAAAATTAATTTTTTATGGTTCTTAATTCTATAAATAATTCTTTTTAACATCCAACACCTTTAAAAGTAAATATTTTCTTCCAGATTATTAAATCTGTAGGTAGTGCTAGTTAAAAATTCAAAATTTTAAAAGGCATTAGAACATCCAAAAATCATGTTTTTCTTCAATCGTTTATGGTCTTATTTCTTAATCAAATTGTTTATATATTTATATGAAAATAATAATAGAAAAAAAGGAGAGTAATAGCAATAGTAATAATAATTACAATAAAAGAAATACAAAAAAAATAAGGCAACACTAAAAAAAGGAAAAAGGAAGAGAGTAGAACTATAACAAAAGAAGTAAAATGGATTAAAAAAGAAAATAGAGAGGGGAAAAGAAACAAAAAGAAGGATACTACAAGAAAGAAATAGAGAGAGAGCATAGAGAAGAAAAAAACCCAGAAAGTATCTCCTAACATTATTCAACCACCCAGAAACCGTTACATTCATTTAAATCAAAATATAATATTTTGTTGCCTTGTTACATAATATATTCCATTATTCCTTTCTCCAGTCTGTCCAAATATGTATCTTTTCCATTTCAATGTCATCAAAGTTATGAGTTCTACAAAGTTAATTCTGAAGCTATTCCATATATGGTATCATCATGTCCTTCTTCTATTGCCACACCCTTCATTTATTGTCATGTTTATTAGTTCAGTTTTCATTGTTCCATTTAATTTCTTCTTTCTAATCTTCAATAAATCCTCCAGTGAACAGATTATGTATCCTAAGTCAAATTCTCTGAGTTTTTTCCTCAAAATAGTCAAGTTTAAATAACAAGCAACAAAGTTTCTCTTTTCAAGTAACAAGCAGCCTGGAATTTACACTTTCCCTTTTCAGCTGGCAACCATTTTATCCGTCTCCGTTTGTCTTTTTCCTTTGCTTTTGAAGGCATAATTATTTCCTCTTCTCCTTCCTCTCTCCCAAACATAGTCCAATCTCATTTATCCACCAAAAAGTAAAGAAAAAAATATATCCAGATCTGTAGTCAAACATTTCCAAAAAGTCAGTAATTTATGTTATCCACCAACAGGTCTTTTGTCTTTGTGCCCCAATAGTTCTCAGCCGCTGTTAAGGCTGGGGCAGACTAATTGTAATTCAGCGTCTGTGAGCAGTTCCTGCCTGGGTTGATGTCCACTCATCTGGCATACAAACTCCTGGCTTCGCTCTCTGCTTCTCCTCTTCTCCTCCTGCACATTCTTGTATCCCAGTTGCTGCGGTCTCAGGGCAGCCGCCATGGCTGCCGTTCCACTGCCGCCGGCACAGAGGGCAAGCCTCCGGCCCTGAGGAACCTGCCCGCTCCTCTCGGCCGTCTGAGGGTCCCTCTCTATCCCCCTGTCCCTACAGGACAGGATAGGTCCAACAACCTACTGGCAAGGGCTTAGCAGACGGGGTTTTCACGGGGCTCCAAAGAGCCCGCTAATTCCCAGTCTGTATCCCTGTGGCGCCAACTGGAAGTCTTGCAGTTCTGTTTTATTGGTGCGGGTCGGTGCCTCTCTGATTGCTTTCAGTTTGCCCAGGGTGGGTCATATTCCTGAGTCATCGATCAGATATCCCAAAAATTCTATTTGCCTTTCTGCTAGTTGGCATTTGTCCCTTTTTACCTTTAGCCCCACCTCTTAGAATCTGGTTAGTACTGCCCTTAACCTCTGCTGCAGTTGTTTCTGATCGACGGCTGATATCAGTATATCGTCAAAATAGGAAACAACTCCCTCGATTCCCTGTAGGAGGCTTTGGAACAATCCCGGGGCTATGCTTACCCCAAACTGCAAACAGTTGCACTTGAATGCTCCCCTGTGCGTGACTATTGTTTGTGCCTCTGCTGTGGCATCATCCACTGGCAACTGTTGGTATGCTTGGGCCAGGTCAAGCTTCACAAATATCCTCCCTTGACCCAGTGAATGTAATAGGTGTTGCACAACAGGTACTGGGTACGCACTCTGTTGTAATGCTTTGTTCAGGGTACTTTTGTAGTCCCCACACAGACGCGCTGACCCATCCAGCTTCATGGGGGTTACTATCGGTGTCTCCCACTTAGCATGGTCCATCAGCTCCAATATCCCTTGGGCAATGAGTTTATCCAGTTGCTCATCTATTTTGGGCTGTAGAGCAAAAGGAACCCTCCTAGGTTTAATTCTGACAGGGACAACTTGGGGATCTAGGTTAAATGATATTTGGGACCCTGTGTACTTGCCCAATTTGCCATCGAAGATGTCTGCGAAGTATCTCATCAGTTCCTCTTCCCAGCTATCATCTTTGACTTGATTGATTCCAGTCACTGCCAGTCCCAAAGGTTCGAACCACTCCAGACCCAATAGGCTAGGTCTGTCCTGGTCCACTATGGTGAGGGGCAGTTTCTCTTGGAAGTCCTTGAACTTTACATTGAACTTTCCAATGCCTAACACCAGAATCTGGTTCCCCTGATAGTCTTTCAGGGTGAGTCTTTGCTGCTTGAGTGCGCTGGTTGTGAGGCTGGGGATTATCTGCTTGATGGTCGTCCAGGAGACCATGGACAGGCATGACCCTGAGTCGACCTCCATTTTACATGGTCTCCCCTCGATGTACACGGTTGCTGCCATTTTCTTTGCTCTTCCCATGCTCACATGGCCCACGATTATTGTTTGATGGGTTTCACCCCTTTCCGACCCGTGGTCCTCGTTTCTACGGCTTCTTCCAAACTGTTGCTTTCTGTTCGTTTGGAATTGTCTGGTTCTTGGTGGTGGTGGGCTCGTTTGTTTGTTTCTGTGGAATGCTGGTTGGGATGCCCTGCAGGCTCTTGCGATGTGTCCCTTCCAGTCGCACCACTGGCAGTTCGCGTCTCGGAACCTGCACTCCATCCTTGGGTGGTTTTCCTCGCATCCTGCACACCAGAATTCTTTCTTTCCTTTGTCCTGGGGTCTCCCCTTCCATTCCAAATGGAGGTGATGTACTTTGTCCCCCTCTTCTTCTTCTGATTCGGTTTCCACATCCTCGTAGTGGATTGAAGATTCTTCCTTTCCTTGCGGCCCCTTATTCATTTTCTTCATTACGGTTGCAAATTTCTGGGATGCCTCAGTCACCGTTGCCTCTTCCATAGCCTCTTGAAACATTATTCTGGGCTTTGTAAGTAATCAGCTTTGTAAAGTGAGTTCCCTCAGCCCCAACACCAAACGATCCCTCATGGCCTTGTCCAGATTTGAGAACTTGCAAACGGTGGCTATTTCGCACAATGTTGCTACAAATTCGCTTATCAATTCTTCTTCCCTCTGGTCCCTCCAGTAGAACTTGTGCCGTCTTACCAGAGATGAGGCTTGGGATGCATAGTGCGCTTTCAGGATGCCTTGTAGTGTTGGCCATGTCATTGTTTTAAATTCTGCCGGTGAGGCTAAAGTTTTTGCCATTTTGAAAATGGCGGCTCCGCAGTGTGTGAGGAAGAGTGCCCTCTTTCTTGTTCCGATAGGCTTAGCAAATCGTTTGCTTCCAGGAACATGTGGAATCTTTCCATGTACGATTCCCAGTCTTCTCCAGCCAGGTTGAACGGTGCAGATGGAATGATCGAAGACATCTTGCTTGGCCATTGAGTTTGATGGCCATTGATTGCCATGTGGAGGTTCAGTAACCTTGTGTCCGGTTGTCCTTCTGAGATCCCACCTTCGTAGCCAGTGTTGAATAGTGGGCGCAGTAAGGACACAGGACACACACACCAGTTACATGAGTTTATTCAGCTCCGGTACAGCAATGGATTGCCTAACTGTGGCAGCCTTTTTTAAGGGGAGCTGTCCACAGATTCAGCCACTGACATGTTTCTAAATCTCCTGCTCTATTTGCTCGCTTCTAATTGGTCCATTTGAATTGTCATTCAATACTTAACACCAGTTATAGGGAAATCCCAGAGAAAATGCATTTTCTGTTTCTGTCTATCTTTACAACACATAACCCCACCTGCATAGATATTCAGACATTGCTGGATGATCTTCTAACACTGGAAGAATAAGGGTTGGTGAGGGGGACAATGGAGAATTCCCCCTCACAGAGCCGGAGTGGAATCCCGATAATATCATACAGTTTGTCTCCCTTCCACGCCAGGTCCTCCTTCATCGTCAGCTCGTTTTTATGGTCCTTGAACCATGCATCTTCTTTCAGGACTTCCTTTAGCTGTTGGGTTAGAGCACTAAAAGCCAGCTGCGGAGTGACTAGCAACCATTGCTTCATGGAGACCTGAGCTGCCAATTGCTTGGGGGTGGTGGGGATAATGGAGTTAACTATTTCTTCTTGGGTGCTTTTGTATTGGGACATCCGAGAAAGCACATCAGCGAGGAAATTCTTTCCCCCTGGCAAGTACCAAAGGGTGAAATTGAATCAACTAAAGTACTGAGGCCATTGTGCTTGCTTAGAGGATAGTTTCCTTGGGGTTTCAAGAGCTTTTAAGTGGTCAGTCCACATTTCGAAAGGGATCTTACTGCCCTCCAGGAATTGTCTCCAAGTTAGAAGCACCTATCAAATGGTATACATCTCTTTTTCCCACATCGCCCAATATCTTTCAGTGTTGGTCAGTTTCCAGGAAGTGTAGACACAGGGTTGGAGCATCCCCTTCACATTTCTTTGGAGAAGAACGGCCCCCATTGACACATCACTAACATCGGCTTATATTACAAACAGTTCCTCCAGGTTCAGGTGTTTAAGAGTTGGCTCCCCACAAAAAGCCATTTGAGCTTTTTGAAAGCTGCTTGGCATTCCATAGTCCAGTTAAGTGGCTGGCTCGGCTTGGGTTTCACTCTCCCTCCACCTATTTTTAGTAATTTGGTGATAGGCAGGGCTGTCTGTGAGAATGAGGGGATGAATTGGCTGTAGAAGTTGGCAAAGTCCAAGAAATTCTACCATTCCCTTCTGGCCCAGGAGCGGGGGGGGGGGGGCTTCCTACTCTAATATTGTTTTCATCTTCCAGGATCCATCTCCAGTCACTCAATGAGCACGCAGTACTCCAAGAAATCCAAACTGGTTTTGTGGAAGTCACATTTAGATAGTTTAGCATAGAGCTTAGCTTTCAATAGCTTCCTTAGCACTTCCTGCATTAACTTTATATGATCTTCCACCATTTCAGAATATATGAGGATGTAGTCCAGATGTCAACCCTGAAGCTGACCTGGCCAAAGCCATCTTTTTTTTTAAATTTGATTTATATGCCGCCCTTCTCCGGAGACTCAGGGCAGCTTACAGTGCATTAAGCAATAGCCTTCATACTTTTGTATATTTATACAAAGTCAGCTTATTGCCCCCACAAACTGGGTCCTCAATTTACCTACCTTAGAAAGGATGGAAGGCTGAGTCAACCTTGAGCCTGGCGAGATTCGATCTTACTTTAATTGCAGACAGCTGGTGTTAAATTACAGTGCTTCTGTCTGTTGAGCTAAACCAGGCTCCTTGAGCCTGGTTTAAACCAGGCACCTTGAATCTTGAGGCTTCAGTGCTGCCACACTGAAGCGAGGGATAGGGAGGGGGGTTTAGAGATAGCTGGGGTTGTGTAGGCAAAATAAAATACTTTCTCTTGGGAACCAAGAACGTTCTTACACCTGGCTGGAGGAAGGAGGAGTGATGTCACCAGACCAGCGGAAGCTGCATTGATTGGGCCATGTGACTGATTGTTTGGGATTGAGGGGAAACCTTTTACTTTTAATTAGGAGAAAACAAAGGGGCTCCTCAGAGTTAGTTTTCACCAGATATGTGCGAATATGATTTCCAATAAAATTATTCTTTGAGGAACCCACCTGCCTCGGAGTTTTCGCTTGCAATGGATTTATTACTTGGAACCCTGACACCAGGTACACCAGAACCAGGGGTGAAATGTTCCTGGTTCGGACCGGATTGCTTGATCTGGTAGTGATGGTGGCGGGTGGTTTGGAGAACCGGTAGCAAAAATGTTCCCCCTGCCCATGTCCAGCTGAGCCACGCAAAAGAGGCTTTTTTAATTTTTTTATAAGCATTTTTCCTACAACCTCTTTGGCTGAAAAAATGCTTTTAAAAGATTTTAAAAAGCCTCTGAGGATCGCGCGGCTCAGCTGGGATCATCAGAGGCTTTTAAAAGCATTTTTTTCTACAACCTCTTTGGCCGGTTGTAGAAAAATGCTTTTAAAAAGCTCTGACGATCCCAGCTGAGTTGCCTGATTGGCAGAGACTTTTAAAAGCATTTTTTTACAACCTCTTCGGCCGAACAGATTGTAGAAAAAATGGTTTTAAAAGTAAAAAAAAAAGGTGACCACGCCCACCCAGTCACATTACCCCCACCACCAAGCCACGCCCACAGAACCAGTAGTAACAAATTTTACATTTCACCACTGACCAGAACATCTTTATTCAGTGCTCATGCAGCATTTCATTTATTAGTTGCATGAACATGCAGGTGCTCCCTGCAGCCCAAAAGGCATCACCTGGAATTGGTAACACTCTAAGAGACAATTGAAAGCTGTTTTCCACTCGTCACTCTATTTAATCCTGAGTAATAAGCTTCTCTCAAGTCCACCTTGGTGAACACCCTTCCCTTGGCTGGATATCCCAGCATGTCCTTCATAAGGAGGAGGGGGTACATGTTTTCCATGCAGACCCCATTAATCCCCTGAAAATTCTCACATAATCCCAAAGAACCATCTTTCTTTTCTTTGAAGAGCACTGTAGCAGTCATCCTAGTTTTTGCGGGTTGAATGAAGCCCCTAGCTAGATTTTTATCCAGGAAGCTTCTGAGCTCCTCCATCTCTCTTGGGGTCATTGAATATATCTTTGGTTTGGGTAATTTCACCCCAGGCAGTATTTCAATGGCACAGTCAGTGGGGCAATGGAGAGGGAGTACATACGATTACTGTTTGCTAAATGTTTCAGCTAGGTCCTGGTACTCCTTTGGGATGCCTGACCCCACTTGCCCATTCTTAGCTAGTGCTGTCAATGTTCCAAACTATGCACCAACTTGAATCAGGACTTGAATCAGACTACCAAATGACCCTTTATTGAGTCGAAACTTAGTGAGGTGAAGCTAGCTGTACGGGATTCTGCACTTCGGCATTATAAGAAGGCTTAACGCCCTGCCCCCTTCAGTGTTCCAAGTCATGCTGGTCAATCCTTAGTAACTTCCCCCTTGGTCCAATCTCAGCAGCTGTTCGTCATTACGACCTTGATCCCCATGCTGGGTCCAACTGCTGCTATGTCTAACTAGGTAAGGCACCACATATCCCAACAACCCCCTCCATGTTTCATTCCTCATCCCACTCCATGCTTCCCCATTCCATCCCCCTAAGTGTGGCAACAATGAAATGGAGCGCAAGTAAGTATGGCTTCAGACATCATTTTGGAAGTTGACAAGTGCATTCATGGTCTCTATCTTCCCCTTCCCCACCAACAATGTTTCGCCACCTTTGTGCATCATCCCCACACATTGCAATCCACCTGCTTTACTCCTCAAGCACCACTTGTTATTCCAGTCAACCACTGGATTCCACTTCTTCAGCCACGCCGGCCCCAATATCATAGTGTCTGCCATTTTGGGGGCTACTATAAACCAAATAGTCTCCTCATGTCTCCCTGCCTTCAGGCTTACTGGCTCGGTTACGAATGTGGCAGGCACCACCCCCATGAGGGAGCCATTAACTTGTTCAAACTTCATCTTTTCCACAGTTCATAGCAGGGGTGAAATGCTCCTGGATCAGACTGGATCACCTGATCCGGTAGCAATTTTTCCCTGTGGTTCGGTGATCCGGTAGCAATCGCTGCCCGGGTGTCATTACTTGCTGGTTTTAATGTTTTTTTACCTTCTGCGCATGCACAGGTGTGCATGTGCACGTGATGTATGTGCGGCACGTGCACTTCCAAACCAGTAAGGAAGGTAAGTAGATTTCACCCCTGGTTCGTAGGCTGACCAAGCAGTGCATGCAACCTAAGTCTACCAGGGCAGTGAAGACTCCTCTTGCTCCTGAGTGGGGCACTAATATCTCCACCTGGGTGGTCAAAGGGGTAATGATTCTACTTACCATCAGATCATCCTCCCCCTTGCTGTCACTCTCATAGAGGACCAGGTTGGTCTTGCTGGGGGCTTGGAGTTCCCTCCCCATGTGGAGGGGAGAGAGATCTGAGACCTGGATCACCTGCATCTTCTCCTTACCTTCCTCAGCACTTCTTGGCCTTCGGTTGAATCAAAACTCTCAGCACTGACATGGGCTGCAGGGCTGGGCAATTGGTAGCCCAATGGCCTTCTTTCCCACACCGGAAGCAGACTCCAGGAAGGTGCCACAGACTCTCCTTTGGGGTTGAGAAAGGGGCTGTCATCTCCTTGCGCACTGGCAGGTGTCTTTCTTGGGCTCACCGGGGTGACCCTCACTGTGTTTTGCTGGTACCCCAACAGGTCTAACTCCACTGTGGTCACGAGCTGGTACCATGCCCTGAGGTCAACCAGGATTCCCTGGAGCAAGCAATTTTGGTACAAAATGCTTAGTCCATCTTGGAAGTGGTAGACCAGCAAGCATTCTGGCCACCCCCTCAGCTTTCCAACCTGGCTACAGAATTCCTTTTTTTAAAAAAGTTTTTTATTTTTTAGACAAACATTTAATACATCAGTTTTCTCTTCCCTGTAACATCTCGGTGTTATCTTCCAAAGTTCTTTCTTCTTCTGTATAGTTGTCATTATTTCTATCTTGATCCTTATACAGTCCACAATATCAATTCATCACTATCATAATATTCAACTCATCACCAGGGCCGGATTTAGATGAAAAGAGGCCCTAGGCTATTCCACTTATGAAGCCCTTTCACCAGTGGTGGGATTCAATTTTTTTAACAACAGGTTCTGTGGGCGTGGCTTAGTTGGGGGTGTGGCTTGGCAATCATGTGACTGGGTGGGCATGGCTAGCTGGTCACGTGACTGTAGGCGTGGCTAGCTCATCATGTGACCGGGTGGGCGTGGCTATGTGCATAGGGACTACTCAGAGGGCTGAAAAAAGTCATTTCTGACTGGGCCTCGCACTTTTGACCGGTCCTCACACTTATGACCATCCTCACATTTATTCCCGTGCAGCTTTCTTAACAACCATGTCACTCATTTCACAACTGCTTCTCTTCACCATGGTGACAAGATAGGGCAAAAACGTAAAATGTGAGGACAGTTGTAAGTTCGAGGACTGGTCAAAAGTGTGAGGACCAGTCAAAAATAACTTTTTCAGCCCTCTGAGTAGTCCATATGCACAAAAGGACTACCCAGAGGGCTGAAAAAAGTGATTTCTGACAGATCCTCGCACTTTTGACCGGTCTTCGCACTTATGACTGGTCATCATTTATGCCCATTGTAGCATTCTTAACAACCATGTCACTCAGTTCACAACTGCTTCTCTTCACCATGGTGACAAGATAGGGCAAAAACGTAAAATGTGAGGACAGTCGTAAGTTCGAGGACTGGTCAAAAGTGCGAGGACCAGTCAGAAATAGCTTTTTCAGCCCTCTGAGTAGTCCATATGCATAAAAGGATACAGCAATAGAGAGGGATGAAGGAAGGGAAGGGAAATTAGAGTAGGAGTGAGGGTAAGAGAGGGAGGAAGAGAGGAGGAGAAGGAGAAAGGAAGAGGAAGTAGGGAGGAGAAGAAGAGGGGGAGGAAGAGAAAGTAAGAAGGAAAGAAAAGAGAGAGGTGGTAGGTTTGAGGAGAAAGATTGCTGTACAATAAAAAAGATGAAAGGGAAGAAAGCCAACCCCAAACAAATATAAAGATATTAAGATAAAGAATGAATTGTTAAACTTTAAAGAATAAAAGGGAACAAATATGAATAAATAACAATAATTAGAAACACACATACAAACATACAATGTATTTTCTTTGAACAGAGTATTTGGCCGGTTCACAAATTTAAACAGTGTTTAGTCATTTCAATTAAATTTACAATTTCTATATTTCCTTTTTGCCATATTTATTCCTCATCTATTTTTGTAAAAAACCAATATTACCCTTCATCCTCATCTCTAATCTTAATCAAATTCAATTTTTCCCTTCTATTCTATATTATACCCCTTCCCATTGTCATCTATTTTTATATCCATCCTCACATTGGTTAATTATGTAATATTAGTTGTTTAATATAAATTCAACATTTTAATATAAATCAATTAGTTATATAACTACCTTTTTTGTATATTAATCAATATGAACATGAATATTCCAATTATTTCCATGCAATCCAATTTCTTACAAATCAATTAATTATATTTACCAATAATAATAAACCAAATAATTTCCCCCATATATTCCTCCAAACCACAACTTAACCATTTCTGCTTTCAGAAATATACAATTAATAGTATCTCAATTATTACAATTCCCTAGTTAAATAGAGCTTTTTTTCTTTTGTGTTTTAAAATCCTGAACTCTCCTCTTTTTCCCTAAATTTCCCATCGTTTTCACCTACCTTTTTTGGTGAGGAAAAAGAATTCTGCCTGCCTAATTTTCCAACCTTGCAGCAACAGCAAAGCAGTTTCAGTTTCGTTTCTCAGCAAAGCTAGGGGAAAAAAAATCAGCACTCTTTGCAAGAAAGCAGAAGAGCCCTGAGCAAAACAGCTGAGACAAATCAGCTGAGAGCCGGGAGGCCAATTAGCCTATGCTGAAGCTCCGTGAGCCAATAAAATTACAAAAAAAAGCACCGAACCCTTTGTTAAATTGCTGGCTCCCCTGCCCCTCGCCCACCACTATTTATTGGCAATAAATAGTGGTGCGGAGGGGCGGGGCAAGCCAGCAATTTAACAAAGGGTTCAGCTGTACCATTGGCTCTAGGGCGGCCCTTTGAAGCCCCGCGGCAAGAATTTGAAGTTTTTTTTTCCTCTAGCCATCGGAGGCAGCAATAGATGGGGAGTGGGCGGGGTAAGCGAACGGCCGGCGATCCAACAGAGCAGAGAGAGAGGGTGAGTGAAGGCGTGGAAGCTGCTTTCTCCATCCTGCTCTCTTGCGTCCGGAGCCAGTGGGGAACCACGTGGCAGCCCACGTGGATCCCAGGCAGCGGAACTCAGGCTAGGGAAGGGGTGGGCAATTGTGGCTCTTTTACAACCTGTGGCCTTCAACTCCCAGAATTCCTGAGACAGCCAAGCTGTCTCAGGAATTCTGGAAGTTGAAGTCCACAGGTTGTAAAAGAGTCACAATTGCCTACCCCTGGCTACGGTAGGCTGGCGCCGCGCGGGTGGGAGGCGAGGGGCGGGCGAGCCAGCAATTTAACAAAGGGTTCGGCCGAACCCTCTAGAACCCCCAGAATCCCACCACTGTGTAGGCCCCTCTTGATCTTGAGGCCCTAGGCTGAAGCCTAGTTAGCCTATAGGAAAATCCGGCCCTGCTCATCACATATTTTTACATACTTATAATCATTTATATCTCTTTTCCAACCAATAATAAAAATCATTCCATATTTTAAAATATTCTGAGTCTTCTCTATCTTTAATAATCAGAGTTAATCTACGGGACCACCTGCTACCACCAATAGCCTCCCACCGGCCAGTACGCTCCCATAGAGAGAGGCTCCTCCGGGTGCCGTTGGCCAAACAATGTCGACTGGCAGCCCCCAGAGGGAGAGCCTTCTCTGTGGGGGCACCTACGATCTGGAACGAGCTCCCCCCGGAGATACGGAGGATCCTGGATCTGCGCACCTTCCGTCGCACGCTTAAGACTTTTTTATTTCATCAAGCTGGCCTGGCTTAAATCTTCTCCCCTTTTTAAATGTAAATTTTAATTTGTTTTTAAATTATGGGGTATTTTAAATTTGTCTCAGCCAAATTATTTAATTCGTTTTTATACTATTCTAAATTTTTGTATTTTTGTGTTTTATTCTGTGGCTGTTCACCGCCCTGAGTCCTTCGGGAGTAGGGTGGTATAGAAATTCAATAAAATAAAATAAATAAATAAATATTCATTTCTGCACAGTCTAAGATTTTTTTTTCTCCGCTTTCTAATTTTGTGCGTAAACAATCCTTGCAGCTGTTATTATATGTATTATCAAATAAACTTTTTCCTTGCTAATTTTTTCAGGTAGGATACTCAGTAGGAACAGCTCTGGTTTAAATTTGATACATTGATGTATCATTTCCTCCAACCAAGTCTTAAGTTTAATCCAATAGTTTTTAGCTTCTGAACATGTCCACCACATATGATAATATGATCCTGGTAGTTGATGACATTTCCAACATTTAGCTGATTTTTCTTTAAAAATTTTTGCTAATTTCTCAGGTGGCATATGCCATCTATAAAATTTATATTGATTTTCCTTATATGCAGTGGACACCATTAATTATAAAATTATAAAATTCCTTTCCCATAGTTGTTGCCATTTTTCCAAATCAATTGAATATCAAAAGTTTCTTCCCCAAGTTATCATTGTTTCTTTTACTTGTTCCTCCTCTAATTCAATACTAAGCAAAAAATTATAATTTTTTAATTAAATTATCATCTGTTCCCATGAGTATCCTATCCAACTCAAAAACTGTTAAGGATATTGTTGTGTTACCAACCAGCAGAGTAAGTGCACAGAGAAACGGTACTGAGAGCAATGAATACAATACATACAAACTGGTTAACAAAGCTTTTACTTTGTAGTGAAAAACAATTGCATAGTCTTTTAGTCAATCTTTTAGTCAAGTCTTTAGCCATTCAAATCAGTCCAAAGTTACAGATATCTTCTTACCATACAAACAACAGTAGGTAATAACAGCAGTTCAACGCTGGTAACAAATCACGATGGTAGCATATCCATCCATGTCTTCACACACAACAGTAACAGTTTCAACCAACAAGTCAAGCAATGATAAGAGCAGGTCTAACAATGACTATAGCTCGGCTTCCTTCTTATATACAGTTTATACTAGTAATTATCCACTTAAGATAAGTGGAGTCAGAAGGCAATGACTCAACAGTACAATTAGGATAATTGCAGTCAGCAGTCAGTCAGCAATCAATTACAATGACTCATCAGTACAATTACTCAGCATTACATCTTAGAGTTACAGAATACATTTAAAGTTATTTATTATTTATTTATTTATTTATTATTTAAATTTCTATACCGCCCTTCTCCTTTTGGACTCGGGGCGGTGAACAGCCAAGAATAAAACATTTGTACACAAAAGTTAAAATAGTTTTAAAATAATTAAATAAAGTTTGGCCCCTAATTTAAAACATTTCAATTAAAAACAGTATCAATTTTAAAAACCAATATAAAATCAGGCCAGCCCAGCTAACTGAAAGAAATAGGTTTTAAGGGATCGACGAAAAGTCCAGAGGTCTGGGATCACTCATATCTCTGGGGGTAGATTGTTCCAGAGGGTAGGCACCATCACAGAGAAGGCTCTCCCCCTGGGAGTCACCAGCTGACATTGTCTAGCTGACGGCACTCTGAGGAGGCCCTCTCTGTGGGAACGAACTGGCCGGTGGGAGGCAATTGGTGGCAGAAGGCGGTCCCGTAAGTACCCCGGCCCTAAGCCATGGAGCGCTTTAAAGGTGATCACCAACACCTTAAGCACACCCGGAAGTCCACCGGAAGTCAATGCAGCTCGCGCAGGAGAGGAGTCACGTGGGAGCGCCCCATCGCTCCCATAATCCCCCGTGCAGCCGCATTCTGCACCAGTTGGAGCCTCCAAGGGCACCCCAAGGGGAGCTGCATGTAGAGAGCGTTACAATAGTCCAGACAAGAAGTGACAAGTGCTTGAGTGACCGTGCGTAAGGAGTCCCGATCTAGAAAGGGGCGCAACTGGTGTATCAGGCGAACCTGATAGAAGGCCCCCCTGGCCATGGCCATCATATGCTCTTCTAAAGACAGCCGTGCGTCCAGGAGGACGCCCAAGTTGTGGGCCCTTTCCGTGGGGGCCAGTGATTCGCCCCCAATAACCAGCGATGGCGCCAGCTGGCTATACCGGGATGCTGGCAGCCACAGCTACTCGGTCTTGGAAGGGTTGAGTCGAAGCCTGTTTCTCCCCATCCAGACCCGCACGGCCTCCCAGCACTGGGACATCACTTCCAAGGCATCATTGGGATGGTCTGGGGTGGAGATGTACAGCTGAGTATCATCAGCGTACTGATGGAACTCCACCCCAAAACCACAGATGATCTCACCCAGCGGCTTCACATAAATGTTGAACAGGAGGGGCGAGACGACCGACCCTTGTGGCACCCCACAAACAAGGTGCCTCGGAGTCAACCACTGCCCCCCTATCAACACAGATTGCGACCGGTCAGAGAGGTAGGAGGAGAACCACCGCAAAACGGTGCCCCCCACTCCCAGTCCCTCCAGCCGGCGCAACATGATACCATGGTCGATGGTATCAAAAGCCGCTGAGAAATCTAACAGGACCAGGATAGAGGAATAACCCCTACCCTGGGCCCTCCAGAGATCATCCACCAACGCGACCAATGCCGTTTCCGTGCTGTACCCAGGCCTGAAACCGGACTGGAGCGGATCTAAATAGACAGCTTCATCCAGGTACTGGGGAAGTTGTCGCGCCACCACACTCTCAACAACCTTCGCAATAAAACGAAGGTTGGAGACTGGACGATAGTTAGCCAAAACAGCCGGATCCAGGGAGGGCTTCTTGAGGAGGGGCCTCACAACTGCCTCTTTCAAGGTGGCCGGCAGGACACCCTCGCTCAAAGAAGCGTTAATAATCCCCTGGAGCCAGCCTCGTGTAACCTCCCGGGAAGCCAGCACCAACCAGGAGGGACACGGGTCCAATAAACATGTGGTCACGTTCAGCCATCCCAAGATCCTGTCCATGTACTCGGGAGCCACAGGATCGAACTCCTCCCAGATAACATTCTCAAGGCCTGCCTCAGTCATCTCGTCTGAACTAACCCAGAACTAACTGGCCAAGTCTTCCCGAATCCGAGTTATTTTATCATGCAGATACTGTACAAAGTCCTCAGCTCGGCCCTGCAAGGGGTCATCCTGCGCTCCCAGATGGAGGAGGGAGCGGGTCACCCTAAACAGGGTGGCTGGGCGATTATCTGATGACGCGATAAGAGCGGCAAAATAGCTAGATTTCGCCACTTTTATAGCCACTAGGTAGGTCTTAATATGAGACCTTACCAGTGTCAAGTCGGATTCGGATCGGCTGGCCCTCCAACCGCTCTCTAGGCGTCTTTTCTGGTGCTTCATCTCCCTCAGCTCCTTGGAGAACCAAGGAGCTAAGTGAGTTCGGTGCCAGGTCAGAGGCCACAAAGGCACGACACGGTCCAAAGCCCCGGGGGCTGCACTATCCCAAGCAGTCACTAGGTCTGCAGCCGAGTCGTGAGCCAGGGTCTCAGGAAATGGCCCAAGCTCCCTCTGGAACCTATCAGGATCCATCAGGCGCCTGGGGCAGAACCACCTGGTTGGCTCCGCCTCCCTGTGATGGGGTGCGGCAGTCAGAAAGTTAAGTCGAAGGAGCGAGTGGTCAGACCATGACAAGGGTTCAATGCCTATATCCCCTGTATCAAGGCCACTCAACCACTGACCAGAGATAAAAACTAAGTCCAGAGTGTGTCCACCTATGTGAGTAGGGCCATGAATTACTTGAGTCAGGTCCATGGCCGTCATGGAAGCCATGAACACCTGAGCTACCTCAGACGTTTCACTGATAGATGACAGGTTAAACTCCCCCATGACCAAAAGTCTGGGGGTATCAGCCGCCACCTCGGCTATGACGTTGAGGAGCTCGGGCAGGGTCGTTGCCACGTGGCAGGGAGCCAGGTACGTGATCAACAAACCCATCTGCACCCCACGACCCCACTTCACAAAAAGGGACTCACATCCGGCTATCTGAGGTACAGTGGTTTCCCTCGGATCAAGACCTTTCTTTAGAATGACCGCTACCCCCCCGCCCCTGCCCTGAGCTCTCAGCTGATGAAATGCACGGAAGCCTGGTGGGCCCATATCCACGAGGGGAACCCCCCCTCATGGCCCAACCAGGTCTCCGTAATACCTGCCAGGTCCGCTCCCCCCTCCTGAATAAGATCACAAATGAGGGGGGCCTTATTTACTATGGACCTGGCATTACATAACAACAGCCGGAAACTCGGGCCTTGAGACTCTGAGCAACCTGGGGAATGGGGAGAGCTAAGGGGACCGGGGCATGCAATCGCTCGAAGATAGCGAGTGCGTGCCCCCACCACATGATGCAGCCCCCTGCTCCTGCCATATATGCCCCTCCCACTCAGCATATTAATAGAAAAGCCCTCAATAGAGGGTATTCTAATAGCCCTCTTTCCCCATCCATACCCCCCATGGCACCATTGACTGCTGGGCCAGTCCCCATCCTCCATGGGTTATCCCCCAAACCCACATAACCTTCCCACCCCCCAGAACCCCTTAAAAGTCTATTTAAAAGTGTCCTCAAAAAACCCCTCAATCCCCTTTTTGCGACATGCCACCTCTCGTGGTCCCAAAACCCATCATTTATTTACATGGGAGTGCCATGCTGCTTCCGTCACTCTTCACGGGGAGCCCCATGTAGAGAGTGTTGCAGTAGTCAAGGCAAGAGGTGACGAGGGCATGAGTGACTGTGCACAGGGAATCCCGATCAAGAAAGGGCCGCAACTGGCGAATCAGGCGAACCTGACAAAGGGTCCCCCTGGTTACAGCTGTCAGATGTTCCTCCAAGGACATCTGCATATCCAGGAGGACTCCCAGATTGCGAGCCCTTTCTGTGGGGGCCAAAGACTCGCCCCCAATAATCAGTGATGGAGTCAACTGACTATATCGGGATGCCGGGAGCCACAGCCACTCAGTCTTGGAAGGGTTGAGCTTGAGCCTGTTCCTCCCCATCCAGATCCGCACGGCCTCCAGGCACTGGGACATCACTTCAAGGGCATCATTGGAGTGGCCTCGGGTGGAGATGTACAGCTGGGTGTCATCAGCGTACTGGTGGTATCTCACCCTGAAGCCACGGATGATCTCGCCCAGCGGCTTTACATAAATGTTGAACAGAAGGGGCGAGAGGACCGATCCCTGCGGCACTCCACAGATGAGAGGCCTCGAGGTCGACCTCTGCCCCCCTGCCAACACAAACTGCGACCGGTCAGAGAGAAAGGAGAACCACCGCAACACGGTGCCTCCCACCCCCAACTCTTCCAGCCGGTGCAGCATGATACCATGGTCGATGGTATCAAAAGCCGCTGAGAGATCTAACAGGACCAGAACAGAGGAGCAACCCCTGTCCCGAGCCCTCCAGAGATCATCAACCAATGCGACCAATGCCGTTTCCGTGCTGTGCCCAGACCTGAAACCTGACTGGAACGGATCTAGATAAGATGTTTCCTCCAGGAATTGTGGGAACTGTCGCGTGACCATACTCTCCACAACCTTCGCCATGAAGCGAAGGTTGGAGACAGGACGGTAGTTGGCCAATATTGTCAGATCCAGGGACGGCTTCTTGAGGAGAGGCCTCACCACCGCCTCTTTCAAGGCAGTGGGGAAGTGGCCCTCACTCAGCGAAGCATTGATAACACCCTGGAGCCAGCCTCGTGTAACCTCCCAGGAAGCCAGTACCAACCAGGAGGGACACGGGTCCAGTAAACATGTGGCCGCACTAAGTCTCCCCAAAATCCTGTCCACATCATCGAGAGTCACAGCATCAAACTCCTCCCAGATAACATTCTCAAGACTATTCCTCGTCACTCTGCCCTGATCTACCCAGTCAGAGTCCAAATCCCCCCGGATCTGAGCAATTTTGTCATACAGGTATTGTCCAAAATCCTCCGCCTTGCCTTCCAAGGGATCCTCCCGCACTCCCGGATGGAGCAGGGAGCGGGTCACCCTAAACAGGGCGGCCGGACGATTCCCTGATGACGCAATAGAGGCGGAAAAGTAATTAAACTTTGCCGTCTTTATCGCCACTAGGTAGGTCTTAATATGCGACCTTACCAGTGTTCGATCAGATTCAGCGAGACTGGCCCTCCAACCGCTCTCCAGGCGTCTTTTCCGGCGCTTCATTTCCCTCAGCTCCTCGGTGAACCAAGGAGCCGCACGGGATTGGCACCGGGTCAGAGGCCGCAAAGGCACGACTCGGTCCAAGGCCCCACCAGCCGCCCGATCCCAGGCGGCTACCAGGTCCTCGGCCGAGTCATGTGCTAGAACCTCAGGAAATGGCCCTCGATAACATAGAGGGCCAAGCCTGCGAGAGGGGGGAATCTCGCAGTGCAAGAAGCTTAGACCTAGAATACATTCAAAACACTGAGGTACAGATATGGCCTAGACATGGCCTAGCGGTCTATAGTGATAGTCTCAAACGTCCAGGAAGCAAGGCCAAATTAAACCAGAAGAATCACCACTACCCTCTCACGATAGTGGGCAGGAATCTGTTACATTCTGTCCAACTGGGGAAATATCCAGGCCACCCTCTCACGGTGGTCAGTCACACTGGTCAAGGCAAGTTGGAAAGTCTGAAACCACCCTCTCACAGTGGTTTGGTCCTATTGGCCCTGAAAAGATGAACATCCCATCAGTGGCGAACATAGTATGGAACTGGCTCCATCAATCCTCCCGTAACTGCCTTGTTTTCCATACAGCCAGGAAGCAGGATGAAAAACAAAGCCAGATCCCAAAACTCCGGAAATAAGAAGGTCCACGTTGATGTCAATCAGGAGTACAATTTAAAGTTATAGAACACATATATTGTCTGAACAACCTGTTAGGCTTACACCATATCCTAACAAAACCCATATAATTTAGCATCCTTCTCATATCTTGTTTGTATCTGCCTATACATATACCAGTCTGTCTCAATCCCCTGTCCTTCTAGTTCCTTTTCCCTTTCAATTCTCCCTCATCTGTTAGTAAATCTTTATGTCTAACAATATTGCCAAAATTAAAAACATTTGGGTATATTAAAGCTTCCATAGTCGATAATCATGTTGGTATTTTCATATAGTATTTGTCTCTTACTTTCTCCCAAATCAATAACAATGCATTTCTTACATAGTATCTATGAAAATATGTGTGTATCTTATTTCTACCATACCACAAAAAAGCATACCATCCCAGTTGCAAGTCATAACCTTCCAATGTTAACAACCTTATATTTCTTAACTCCACCCATTCCTTCAACCATGTCAGAGTTGCTGCCTGGTAATATAGTTCCCAATTTGATAACCCAAATCCAACTCTCAATCTTGTATCTTGCATCATTCTTATGCTTATTCTTTTCCCTTGCCATATATATTTCCTTATTATCTTATTGAGATATTGAAAATAGATCTTTTCAATTTTTATCGGCACAGTCTGAAATAGAAACAATAATCTTGGTAATATATTCATCTTTATCAGTGCAATCCATCCCATGAATGATAGTTGAAGATTCTTCCATTGTTCCAAATCTCTTTCAATTTGCTGTTTTAATTTATAATAATTATCTTGTTTTATTGGTACACATCTTGAAGTTAAATATACTCCAAGGTACTTAATTTTTTTCACTACTTAAAATTTTCTTCCATCTCTTTTTTTGTTTTTGTTTTTCTGTCATATTTTTAGCCAAAAATTTTGTTTTGTCTTTATTTATTTTCAAGCCAGAGACTTTCCCATAGTCTTCTATTTGTTCTAATAATTTAGGGCCTATTATTTGCAGATCCTCTATCATAAATACCAAATCATCTGCAAAGGCCTGCGATTTATACTTTTCTTTTTTTAACTTGTATCCCTTTTATCTCTTCATCTCGTCTAATATTTCTATTTAAAACTTCTAATGTCAAGATAAACAACAATAGAGGACATCCTTGTCTAGTACATTTCATTATGCTAATCTTTTAGCGTAATTAGCCAATTGTGGTATGCAGGAAACCAGCCTTTACTTTTTTAGGAATAAAAACAGAGACTGTGAACAAACCAAAGACAGTTTATTATAACTTTGCAAAGTGTCTCCCCCTCAAAGGAAGAGGGAGCAATTAGGTCCTCTACTCACAGGTCTTAAATACACTTTTCAGGATACAGGAGTCCAATACAACAGGATACAAACAGTCCCTAGAGCATCAGTTTCAGATTTTATATAACATATTTGGCACATGTTCCGCCCTGGAAATTCCCTTTCTTTCCAGTAGAAATACCCTACACAAAAATACCACATATGTATGTGGTATTGTTATGTGCATACTTCCCCTTATTGAAGAGGGGCAAAGTGACCCAGGACATTGGTTTCCTTAAAAATATGCATCATGTATCCTGCAAAACAAGCATCTTAGGAACTACACAATTCCTCTTCTCATATTCTCATGTTCTTATTATGTTCTTTTAGTTCAATTATATAATCAGGTTATACAAGGTAAAATAAGGCACTTAAAATGCCATAGCTCAGGGTATATTTTTTACAGGAATAATCCTTATTTCTCTCAATCCCCCCTTTTCCTTTTCATTAGTTTTTATGTCCTGCAACATTATAGAAACTTCTCTGCAGCCTAAGCTACCACGTGATTCTCCAGTTAGTTTCTTCTTCCTTGTCACTCGGCAACAACACTTCCATCAAAATTTCCAGAAGCTACAGCATACAGGTATACATTTAATAAAAAGACATGAAATAAGACCTATAACTACAATGAGTATAATACCAACAAACAATTCCCTCAACCATGCAAAACTGGATAACCACGAGGTTAATGTGTCCCAAACCCCCTTAAAACTGCATTTTCGATTACATGAGTTAAATGTGTAGTAATATTATGTAATGACCTCAACTTGGATTCTATAAATTGAGATTTGTCGGATATATTGAAACAACAAAGGCCGTGGAATTCCTCGCATCCATGACCCATCCTTAATAACATATAATCTATAGCTACTCTATTTTGTAGCAAAGACTTTCTAATTTCTCCCATCTCATCAGCCAATGCAGCAATAGCAGACAAAGTCTCATTTATACTTTGAGGGGAAGACATTTTGCAAAGTTATAATAAACTGTCTTTGGCTTGTTCATAGTCTCTGTTTTTATTCCTAAAAAAGTAAAGGCTGGTTTCCTGAATATCACAATTGGTGCTGAATGGGACTTGAGGACTTTTCGTCTGGTAAGGAAATTATCCTGATAAGCGCGCACACACTGGTTTAAGTGTACAGGCTTGTTTCCTTCCCAGTTGGAATTGTTCTTCTTAAACCCTGAGGCAGAGACATGAACGCCAAGGCAGTGGAACCTTCCTGGGACTACAGTGCACTGCTTAGGAGTGAGTATATGTTTTGGGGGGTTTTCTTTTTGGTGGTTTGTATTTGTGTATGTTTGGGGCTGTTTGTGTATGTGTATGTGTGTGTTTGTGTGGCCTGTGTGGTGTGTGTGTAATTACTACAACAGGCAGAGACAGTATGGGGCTTTTACTGGGCAAACGTGTTGATGATACTAACAATGAAATACCCTCCATCCCTCCAATATCCCACTTAGAGGAATTGTTAACTCAGTGAATAGAGGATTGGTTGAAAGCCTATACTAAACAGTTAGATAAGGTGACTATGATTAATTATTGTACTAGGGTTTGGCCGATGTTTGTGTTGATACAACCTAATTATAGGTGGAGTAAGTTTGGGGAATCAGACCCATATTGGATTAATGCTTTGAAGAAGGTTTTGGAGAAAAAGAAATTGAGATCTCAGTTGTTATATGTGGAACCATGGTTTCATGTTCAGTGGTTTGACCCCTTTCCCCCAAGAAGTTCTAGAGTTTTGTACGGGAAAGAAGAAGAGAAAAGCTGGGATCCTTTAGCTTATGCCACATGTCCTCCTCCCCTTCCTCCATATAATCAGAATGGAGCAGGAGCTGTGGGTGGAATTGATGCTGCTGCTGGGAGCAGTGTGGGAGAGACTTCGGCAGTGCGGCAATATCAGCAGTTGAAGAGGGAGGTGGATGAACTGTCAGTAACTGTGAGACAGAATCAACACCCTTCCCCTCGTGTGACACGATCACAGACAAAGAAGATGCTCCCTTTAAGGGAAATGCCTAATGGCACTACTGGTGCAGGGGTGCCTATTACAACGTTTGTGAATGTGCCTTTAACATCTTCAGATTTGAGAAATTATAAAAGTAACATGCCGTCTTTGCAGGCAGATCCTATTAAGTTATCTGAATCATTGGATCTGTTCCTGGGACCCAATCTGTATACTTTTGCAGAATTACAGCATATATTGGGTTATTTGTTCTCCCCTGGGAAGAGGTCACAAATACGGAAGGCAGCTATGGCTTATTGGGATAAAACTCAAGTAGGGGCTGCTCAGCCCATTGCTGTTGAAACTAAGTTTCCATTAGCTGATCCTGGTTGGAATAATAATAATTTGACTGACTGGGAGCAAATGGAGGACCTGAAGCGGATTATACTTCAGGGAGTCAAGATAGCTGTACCTCAAGGAAAGAATTTAACTAAAGCCTTTGAGGTGGAACAGTTGCGGGATGAAACACCTTTGGTGTTTCTGTAACGTATTAAGGACAATTTAAATAAGTACTTTGGTCTTTCTCCTGAAACACCAGCTTATGAGTCCTTAATGAAAATGCAGTTTGTGACGAAGGCATGGCCAGACATCAAGAAGAAGATACAGAAAATTGATGACTAGGCTGGCTCTGATATTACCGCTCTGTTGAAAAAAGCCCAAAAAGTTTATGCAAATAGAGATGAGGCAAAGACTAGGCAGAAGAGTCAGATGATGGTGTCTGTGTTAAAGGCTGCAAACAAGCCAGCAGACAGAAAAGAGGGGGGTGGAAGAGGAAAGGGCTTTGTGAAACAGCCTGCCACTGTGATGAGGCAACAGCATCTTAGAATTGGGAGAGGTTTCCTCCAGTGGAGAAAGCCTGGTGTTGGTGGATCAGAAAGCAGGAAATGTTTTGCATGTGGCAAGGATGGGCATTTTGCTACAAATTGTCCTGAGAAGAGATCCCAGAGGGTGGAACAGTGCCTCTATACCCTTATGGGAGAAGAGGATGATTAGTGGGGTCAGGGGCTTTTGATAGCGGGATCCCACCAAGAGCCCTTGATAAATTTATTAGTGGGACCAGAGGAGGAGGAACATGTGTTTTTAATAGATACGGGTGCAACCCGAACTTCTATTTGCCAATTACCTAGAGGGGTGCATCCAACTGGGGCAACCATTAAGATAAGGGAGGTCAAAGGCATACCTTTTGATGTGCCGTTGTTAAAGAATATGAAATTGGGTTGTGGAAAACGTATTATACATTTAGATGTGATACTTGTACCAGAAGCAGGCATTAATCTGCTTGGGAGAGATGCATTGTCTCTTCTGGGATGTGAGCTTAAGTTCTCTAGTGGTGATTCTACCGTCAATGTATTGACTGAAGAGCAGGAAAGGAACATTGACCTGATAGTTTGGGAAATGGAAGGGAATAGGGATGTCCTGGATATTCCTCCATTGAAAGTAACTTTGAAGGAAGGGGCAGTTCCTGTAAAAATTAAGTAATACAACATACCTATAGAACTAAGAAGAGAGCTGAAATTAGTAATAGAGAAATTGTTAGCTGATGGATTGATTGAGCCTACTATGTCCCAGTACAATACATCTATATTACCTGTCAGAAAACCTGATGGGTCGATTTGCGTAGTCCATGATCTGAGATCTGTTAACCTGTTTGTTGCCAGTCGACACTCAGTAGTGAGTAACCCGTGTACTCTGTTAAGTCGTATACCACATTGTCATAAATATTTTAGTGTGATAGATTTGAAGGATGCTTTTTGGACATGTCCCTTAGCAGAGGAGTCAAGGGATATTTTTGCTTTTGAATGGGCTGATCCAGATACTCATAGAAACCAGCAATATAGATGGTGTGTTTTGCCGCAGGGATTTTTTGAAAGTTCAAACCTATTTGGACAGATGTTGGAACAATTATTGGAGAGATTCTGTGTTCCTACTGGTATTCAGGTGTTGCAGTATGTGGATGATTTGTTGTTATCTGGAGAGAAGAAGGATGAGGTTGAGAAAGGTACAAATGCTTTGTTCAATTTTTTAGGTAGGAATGGCTTGCGAGTGTCCAAAAGGAAACTCCAGTACGTAGAACTGGAAGTTAAGTATTTGGGGCATTTGATAAGCCAGGGAAGTAAAAGGATTAATCCTGAGAGGATAGAAGGAATATTAATCCAACCCTTGCCGAAAACAAAGAAGGAGGTTAGGAAATTGCTTGGTTTGATGGGGTATTGTAGATTGTGGATAGATGATTACATGGATGAGGTTCGATTTTTGTATGATAAGTTAGTAGAAGAGGAACCATGGACGGTTGTGTGGAAGGAAGGTGATGAGGCTCGATTAAAAGATTTGAAGAGAGCGTTGCTTCAGGCTCCAGTCTTGAGCTTGCCAGATTTGAAAAAAAGTTTCACTTGTTTGTAGCAGTGGAGGATGGTATTGCTAAGGGAGTGTTAGCTCAGGGGTGGGCTGGCAAGAAGAAACCTATAGCTTTTCTGTCTAAATCAATGGATCCGGTGGTGATAGGTTGGCCCTTGTATGTGCAAGCGGTAGTGGCAACTGCTTTATTGGTTGAGGAGAGCCGAAAGTTGACGTTTGGTGGTGCATTGGTTGTGAGTAGCCCACACCAAGTAAGGACAATCTTGATGCAGAAAGCACATAGATGGCTCATGAATGCACGGCTTCTAAAATATGAGGTTATTTTATTGACCCAGGAGAATTTGGTTCTTTCTACTGATAGGAATTTAAATCCAGCAGAATTCTTGTCAGGCAAAAGGAATGAATGGGATAATATAGAGCATGATTGTGTAGAAGCTATAGATTTACAAACGAAGGTCCGAGACGATTTAGAGGATAGTCCATTAGAGAGCGGTATTAACCTATTTATTGATGGTTCTTCCGGGGTTGAGAATGGGAAAAGATTGGATGGTTATGCAGTTGTGAACGGAGATACTGCTGAAATATTGGAAGCTGAGAAGTTGCCGTCTGCATGGTCAGCACAGACATGTGAAGTTTTTGCTTTGTTGCAAGCATTGCATTTACTAACAAATGAAGTAGGAAACATTTACACTGATTCAAAGTATGCTTATGGTATTTTACATACTTTTGGTAAAATCTGGATTGAATGGGGATTGATTTCTAGGGAATATTGGTGCTCAAGTACGGTATGGAAACATAGCTGCTGCCATGTTATGGAATAACTAGGCAACACAGCCAAAGTCCCCATTCCTATCTGCACCTGTAGAATAAGATCCCACAAAGTAATTACTATCACTACCGCAAACCCCATCTTCCTAGTGGACTAGGTCCCCTGTTTAGAGTATGTTTTAGATGTGTAAAAGCATAAAAGCTTACCATTAGACTTCAAGTCTTCCAGCCGATTATAGGGAACTTACATCCACCGGATATCACAGCATTAATTTACACTATTCAATTGTCTCCTTTCTTAATACAATCAATAACACAATAAAAACGTTTATTACTCCCAACTAAATGTATAGCTCTACTGTTCAAAAGTCCATTCATCGGTAAACGGTAAAATACTCCATCCATCGTCTTAGGTTTGTCGTCAAAAAGTCAGTTTAAGAGGACTTGTAGCATAAGGTTAATATAAGCAGGTTTGTTGCATCTATTCATACAATCCATCCATAAGGCAAAGCCACTGGTCCTTTCACTCTGGAAGAATGGTATCCAGCCCTGTTCCATAGTTCCCACTGCCAATTCAGTGGTTAACGACAAATTCTCTTGAGACAATAAAATAATCCCATATTTCAAAAGCACCACCTTTGGGCTTTCTGCATCAGGTTTGTACTTTCCTGATGTGGACTACTCACCACCAATGCCCCACCAAAGGTTAATTCTCTACTCTCCTCCACTGAAGGTGCAATTGCAGCTTCAGCTTGTATACACTGGCATAGCTCAGGGTATATTTTTTACAGGAATAATTCTTATTTCTCTCAATCCCCCCTTTTCCTTTTCATTAGTTTTGATTCCTGTAAATTATGTATGTCCTGCAACATTATAGAAATTTCTCTGCGGCCTAAACTACCACGTGATTCTCCAGTTAGTTTCTTCTAAACATATACTCACTCCTGAGCAGTGCACTCTAGTCCCAGGAACATTCAACTGCCTTGGCGTTCACGTCTCTGCCTCAGGGTTTAAGAAGAGCAATTCTGACTGGGAAGGAAATAAGCCTGTACACTTAAACAGTGTGTGCGTGCTTATCAGGATAATTTCCTTACCAGACCCCTTTGTCTTTTCATTAGTTTTGATTCCTGTAAATTATGTATGTCCTGCAACATTATAGAAACTTCTCTGTGGCCTAAACTACCACGTGATTCTCCAGTTAGATTCTTCTAAACATATACTCACTCCTGAGCAGTGCACTGTAGTCCCAGGAACGTTCCACTGCCTTGGCATTCACGTCTCTGCCTCAGGGTTTAAGAAGAGCAATTCCGACTGGGAAGGAAATAAGCCTGTACACTTAAACAGTGTGTGCGCGCTTATCAGGATAATTTCCTTACCAGATGAGAAGTCCTCAAGTCCCTGTTCGGGCGCCAATTGTGGTATGCAGGAAACCAGCCTTTTAGAACCTTTTTAGAAATAAAAACAGAGACTATGAACAAGCCAAAGACAGTTTATTATAACTTTGCAAAGTGTCTCTCCCTCAAAGGAAGAGGGAGCAATTAGGTCCTCTACTCACAGATCTTAAATACTTTTCAGGATACAGGAGTCCAATACAACAGGATACAAACAGTCCCTAGAGCATCAGTTTCAGATTTTATATAACATATTTGGCACATGTTCCACCCTGGAAATTCCCTTTCTTTCCAGTAGAAATACCCTATACAAAAATACCACTTATGTATGTGGTATTGTTATGTGCGTACTTCTCCTTATTAAAGAGGGGCAAAGTGACCCAGAACATTGGTTTCCTTAAAAATAT
This sequence comes from Pantherophis guttatus, assembly GCF_059756535.1. Taxonomy (NCBI): domain Eukaryota; kingdom Metazoa; phylum Chordata; class Lepidosauria; order Squamata; family Colubridae; genus Pantherophis; species Pantherophis guttatus. Next base: position 78,867,015 of record NC_142067.1, read on the forward strand.
GCATCATGTATCCTGCAAAACAAGCATTTTAGGAACTACACAGTTCCTCTTCTCATGTTCTCATGTTCTTATTATGTTCTTAGTTCAATTATATAATCAGGTTATACAAGGTAAAATAAGGCACTTAAAATGGCATAGCTCAGAGTATATTTTTTACAGGAATAATCCTTATTTCTCTCACTGTCATTTCCCCATTTATCATTATCTTAGCAAATTGTCTATCATATACTGGTTTTATAACATTTATGAATCTCTCTCCAAAATCTATTCTCTGTAATTGTTTTATCATGAACTGCCAACTCACGTTATCAAAAGCTTTTTGGGCATCTAAAAACATCAACGCCATCTGTTTTTCTGAATGGTTCTCATAATATTCCAAAGCGTTCAAAATCGTCCTCATATTGTCTTTAATTTGTCTTTTTGGTAAAAATCTGTTTTGATTTGCATGTATATATTCATTTAGTGGCTTTTTCAGTCTGTGTGCCATTATTGACGCAAAAATCTTATAGTCTGCATTTAACAACGAGATTGGTCTATAATTTTTTATCAATTGTAAATCCGTGTCTTCTTTAGGTATAAGTGTTACATATGCCTCCTTCCATGAATCTGGCATTTCTGCCTTTATTAATAAATCATTTAAAAAGTCCAACATTATATTACTGATCACCTCTTGTAATGTTTTATATAACTCCGCTGGTAAACCATCTGGTCCTGGTGCTTTCCCACTTTTTTGTCTTTTTATTGCTTCTGTTACTTCCATCATTGTTATTCTTTCTTCTAGCATTCCTTTGTATTGTTCTGATATTTTAGTCAAATCTGATTTTTCCAAATAGCTTAGTATCTCTTCCTTCGGAATCTTCTCTTGGGAGTAGAGTTGCTTATAATATTTTTGAGTTATTTTCTTTTTATCTTCAATTCTATATTGTAGTTTCCCTTCTCCATCTTGTAAACACTTTATTATTTTCTTCTCCCTCTTTTTTCTTAATTTATACGCTAGCCATTTTCTGGGTTTGTTTGCATTTTCAAAAAAAATCTGTTTGGTTGTTCTCAATTTATTTGCTAATGCTTCTTATTCATTCAAATTTATTTCATGTTTTTTTCAATTCCATCAATTTCTTAATTTTTTTATTTAAGGTATCTTTCTGAAATTCTTTTTCCAATTTCTTATAGTCCTCTTCTAATCTTCCTTGTTTCTGCCATTTCTTTTTGTTCTTTTTTCCCAAGTACGTTATTACTAGGCCTCTGATATATGCTTTCATTGTATCCCATAAATTTTGAAGTGATGTATCCTCTTTCTTGTTTATTTTAAAAAATACTTCCAATTCTTTTTCTGCAAAGTCCTGAAACTTTTTTTCATTTAAAATTGCTGCATTCAAAGTCCACCTTGTCTTTTTCTTTTGCCCTTTCCATATTATTGTAATTGGGCTGTGATCAGCCCATATATTAGAACCAATATTTACTTCTTGCACAGTCTCTGTAAGTCCTGTTGACATCCATATCATATCTATCCTTGACCATGATATATGTCTATTTGAATAGAAAGTGTATTGTCTCTCTTTCAAGTGTTTTTGTCTCCAAATATCTTGAATTCTTATTTCTTCTATCATTGTGAAAAACGATTTCAGCAGTGTACTTCTAGGCTTTTTATTTACCTTCATTGTTTTATAGTCCAAGCCTGCATCTATTATCGCATTGAAATCTCCCATTATACATATATTTTCATAGTCCAACTCTATAATTTTCTTGTGTAGTTTCCGATAAAATGCTTCTTGTTTTTCATTTGGTGCATATAGTGCTATCAAAAGTATTCGTTTAAAGTTCATTTTTATTTCCACCATCAAAATCCTGCCTTCCTCATCTTCAAAAATTAACTTGGGTTCTAATTTTACTTTAATGTACAGTACCACACCTCTTTTACTTTGATGTGTCAATGATGTAAATAAGAGTCCTAATTTTGGATATTGTAACAATTTTAAATGTTGTTTTCTAATATATACTTCTTGTAAACATATAATGTCCATCCTCAAAGTATTTAAATTAGCCAATATTTTATTTCTTTTTATCGCCGCATTCAGTCCATTTACATTTAAAGAATTTGCTTTAATTTCTTCTTCCATGTTTTACTTACTATTCATTTTTAATTTCATTGCTGTTGTCTCTCTTTGTTCCATTGGGTCTTTGGCTCTGGCTCCCTCTCTTAACGCTCTTTCCTCTCTTGCTTTTTCATCTTTATCTTTCTCTTCCTCTCTTTTGCCCCACCTACAGCTCCCAAATCTTCCTCCAAGGGTCCATAAAATTGCTGATAAAATAATTTTGCTTTTTCAAGCATGTCCAATCTATATCGTTGTTCTTGCCATGTCACCATAATTCCTTCAGGTATTAGCCATCTAAAACTCACTCCTTTGTTTATTAAGAATTTTGTTAGGAATTGATACACTCTCCTCAAATCTCTAACTCTTCTAGGTATTTGTCTTAATACCACAAGTTCTTTGTCTTTATATTTCAATGTCGTAATTGTAATATTTCTGTTTTCTTTGCCCTTTTTGTAAATCTTACATGCACTTCTCTTGGGAATTTATTCCTTATTGCATATCTAGTGTAGACTAAATGCTTCATCAATCTCATTTAATATCTCTTCCTTGGGTTGTTCCAAAGCCTCAGCCAGAACCTCTGCAATTACTTCAGGTAAATTTTCTCCCTTTTCTTCCTCTATGTTTTGAAAACTTAAGTAAAAGTCAGAACATTCCATCTACAACAGGATAATTGTTTTTTCTTGTGACTTGTCTGTTGAAACCAATTTCTCTTCCAGCTCCTCAACTTTTTTTTCTGTTATTTCTATTTTTTCTTCTACTTTCTGAATCCTCTCATTTCCCCCCATCATTTCTTTCATTTCTTTTAATTCCTGTTTCATATCATCATGAAATGATTGCATAAAATTTCATAATTCTATCAGCTCTGGATTTCTCTGCTTCTCTGGTGCTGAGGGACTTGGTGCTGGCTGTGTAAATTTCTTCATTTCTCCTATTCTCAAATACTGTGTATTCTACTTGCAGTTTATTTCTAATCCAAATATCTAATTCAACCAATTGCTGAATTAGTTAAAATAAAATAAAATGGTGGACTGTCTCTCCTGGACCTTTAAATGCACCATCATTGAATCCTTAGCCTTACTCCATTTCCCCAGGCGGACTTGTAGGGATGTATTCACCGGCTGAGCTCTTTGCCTTGTGAGACTCCCCCCTCTCGCAAGTCTGGCCTTCTACGTTATCGAAGGCCTACCCTGATGAAGGGCTTTGGAACCCAGAGAGGTGGCATGTCGCAAAGAGGGGGTTGAGGGGTTTTTATATAAAGTTTTAGCAAATTTTTAAGGGGTTCGGGGGGAGGGTTGGATCAGAAGTAGGGCCCTGGGTATGGGGGATAACCCACTAAGGGGAGGGCCGGGTATGGCTGTGGAGCACGGCACGATGGGTGGGGGGCCTGCAGTCGAGGGGGGGCTAAAGTTCATCCAGATAAAGTTTTTACCATCAGTACTGTGGGTGGGAGGGGTAGATATGGCAGGAATAGGGGGCCATATCATGTTAGGGGAGTGCGCGCCCACTGTCTTCGAGCGGTGGTGCGCTCCAGCCCCCAAAGCTCCATACGTTCTCCAGGTTGCGCAGATCCTCAGGGCCCTGGCCTTCGTCTGATGTTATGCAATGCCAGGTCTGTAGTAAACAAAACCCCCCTCATTTGTGATCTTGTTCAGGAGGGGGGAGCGGACCTGGCAGGTATTACGGAAACCTGGTTGGGCCAAGAGGGGGGGTCCCTCTCGTTGAAATGTGCCCATCAGGTTTCTGCGCATTCCATTGGCTGAGGTTGCAGGGTAGGGGCGGGGGGAGCGGTTATTATTAAAGAAGGTCTGAAACCGAGGGAGGCCACTGTTCCTCAGACGGCTGGCTGTGAATCCCTCCTTGTGAAATGGGGTCACGGGGTTCAGATGGGTTTGCTGATCACGTACCTGGCTCCCTGCCATGTGGCAGCAGCCCTGCCCGAGCTACTCAACGTCATCACCGCGGTGGCGGTTGAGACCCCTAGGCTTATGGTCATAGGGGATTTCAATTTGCCGTCTGTGGGTGAGGTGTCTGAGGTGGCTCAGGAGTTCATGGCTTCCATGACAGCCATGGACCTGACCCAGTTAATTCATCACCCTACCCACACAGGGGGAAACACGCTGGATCTGGTTTTTGTCTCTGGACAGTGGTTGAGTGATCTTGAGATAGGGGATATAGTTACCGAGCCCTTGTCATCGTCAGATCACTCTCTCCTTCGTCTTGACCTTCGAACCGCTGCACCCCGCCGCAGAGAGGTGGAGCCGGTAAGATGGTTCCGCCCCAGGCGCCTGATGGAACCCGATAGGTTCCAGATGGAGCTTGGGCCATTTCCTGAGGCTCTGGCACACGCCTCGGCTGGAGACCTAGTGGCCACCTGGGATAGGGCGGCCGCTGGAGCTGTGGATTGGGTCGTGCCTTTGCGGCCTCTGACCCAGCGCCGATCTCATTTGGCTCCTTGGTTCACTGAGGAGCTGAGGGAGTTGAAGCACCGGAAAAGACGCCTAGAGAGTAGTTGGAGGGCCAGTCTTTCAGAATTGGACCGGACACTGGTAAGATCTCATATTAGGAATTACCTAGTGGCGATAAAAGCAGCAAAATGTAGCTATTTTGCTGCTCTTATTGCGTCATCAGATAACCGCCCGGCCACCCTGTTTAGGGTGACCCGCTCCCTGCTCCACCAGGAAGCGTGGGAGGACCCCTTGGAGGGTAGAGCCGAGGATTTTGTTCAGTATCTGCATGACAAAATCACTCAGATCCGGGAAGATTTGGACTCCGACTGGGTAGTCTCAGGGGGAGGGACTGGGGCAGGTCTTGAGAATGTTATCTGGGATGAGTTTGATCCTGTGACCCCTGAGGACGTGGACAGGATTCTGGGTAGACTGAATGCGACCACTTGTTTATTGGACCCGTGCCCCTCCTGGTTAGTGCTGGCTTCCCAGGAGGTGACGCGAGGCTGGCTCCAGGGGATTATAAATGCTTTGTTGGGTGAGGGTGTCTTCCCCGCCACCCTGAAAGAGGCGGTGGTGAGGCCTCTCCTCAAGAAGCCTTCCCTGGATCCGGCAGTATTGGCTAACTATTGTCCGGTCTCCAACCTTCGCTTTGTGGCCTAAAACTTTCCCCTTTAAAATGTAAATTTTAATTTGTTTTTAAATTATTGGGTGTTTTTAATTTGTCTTGGCCAAATTTAATTCGGTTTTATTCTGTTTTTAAATTTTGTATTTATGTGTTTTATTCTGTGGCTGTTCACCGCCCTGAGTCCTTCGGGAGTAGGGCGGTATACAAATCCAATAAAATGAAATGAAATGAAAAAATGAGTCTAAAGTCTTTGTCCACCAGCAATTCTGAAAACATAAATCCAATCCAAAAAATAAGAGATAATTTAAAAAATTGAAATCCAAAAATTAAAGCAATCCGAAAGCTCAGAAAAAAGAAATGAAGTTCAAATGCAAGTTTCAGTCTAATCTTCACAGCTGTTCTATTATCTTCTATTCAAAATGTCAAGGTCAGTTCTCAGTTTCTTCAGAAATATATGTCTTTTTTCCTTCTGCGACTAGATGGCACTGCAAGTTAACTTTTAATATTGAATCCGTACTTTTGTCTCTTTACAATTGTTACAAAGTTTCTTTCACCAATCACTTTCTCTTATATCCCATTCATAAACAAAGTATCATTCATTCAGTTCAGTCAAAGTCTTAGTATCCAATTCCTCTTTTAAGCCAATTTCAAACCTCCAAGTCTTTTTCCCCCCTTCACTCAAAGTCTGGTAAAATGTCTAAAATGCTTTCTTCCATCTTCCTCACAGCCAAAATATCCGGATGTGGATGCGGATACACATGCCTGCTCCCACTCCTTGCTCAGCCAATCTTTTCCACCCTAAATCTTTCAGGTGGATCAAGAAAAAAAACTCTCAAAAAATAGTAAAAAAATTTTTAAAAAAAATCCTCACCTCGATGTCACAGGCTGTCTCTTTGCTTCCTCTTTTGTTGCAGCTGTCCCAGCTTTTTAGCGACTTCTGGGTTGCTTTCCACCCTGTCCGATTTGAGGAGCTTCTTCCGGTCTTTCCAGGGAGATTGCGATCTCCCTGTGTTGACCGGTACATGCTCCTCCCTACAGGACGACTTAGGTCACCGAGGACCCTCGGACAGTGGGGATATCAACGACCCCTTGGGAGCAACCAAGGAGTCTGTCTTATCATGGGACGTTGGCCACGCCTCTTCTAGCTGCAGAAATCCTGAATGTATTCAGCTACTGGTCTACTCCCTTGCGTTATGGTGGGGACCCCGGCTTCCACTCGGCAGGTTTGTGCAGGGTCTCAAATCTAGTTCAAAGCTCATCCAGGAAGGCATCCATGTTCCTTAACTACAGGGCCCCTTCATTGTGGAAAAACACCACCCAGTCTGCTGCTTCTCCTTCTAGATTCAAAGTAATTGTGTTCACGCAGGCAGGAAATAGGATAGCTTCTCTGGGTGCCCACCGAACATGTTCTTCAAAGGCAGGGGTTCTTGGTCATCCCGTAGCAGCAGCCTGATGGCAGTCCCACAACCTTTGGGACTGCTTGAGTCTGAGCTCCTGCCACTGCAGTGATCCCTTGGGCTTGTCCCATGGCCACCGAAGGGAAGGCAGCCACCTCTACGGAAACCCCGGCTCCTTGATACACACTCCCCAGCTTCGCCAATTCATCTCTTTCTCAAGCACCTGCATGATTGCTAGGCTCTCATGGTCCATGTACACATTCTCAGCATTCTATTTCACCCTCCCATCCCCCTAGTTCATTGGAAAGTTGAAAAGCATTAAGGTTCTCCTAGGTCCTCTTCTTTGTCTTCCGCAATGTTTTGGAATCGCAAGTAAAACGAGGCCTTGTCCATCTCAAGTTGTATTAAAGCGTCTTCTGTTTCTTTATTCTGCGCCCACAGGGTTTGATCGACCATGTCCAGTTTCTTCTCGTTTTTTTCTATTCTTTGTTCCGCTTTTTGTATTCTGTTCTCATTGCTGGCGATCGAAATTTGGATCTCGTTCATTTTAGCATCCAGTCCATGTATATCTAGTTTCAGTTCGGAATGGCTATTTAAAAGCTTTTCTTGCATCGCAAGCATGGTTTCTTGTATTGTTAATAGAGACGATTGTAATGTTTGCAGCGTTGGAGTTGCAGGAGGTTTGTCTGTTTTCTGAAGACCTTCTACTGCTTTCTGGGTGGCTGGGGATGACATTGCTAACGTGGGAATGGATGGCACTTTTTTATTAGTTTTTGCTATTGTGGATGTCAGACTTGCCATTTCTTTCAGAAGTGCTTTTTGATCTCTAATTATATTCTCAATCTTTCTCCATATAGTCATCCAATGAAGCTTGCCACCTTTTATTCCAAGACACTATCTTAAGTCCCTACCTCCTTAATTGATTCCCACTATTCTCTTAATAGGATTCAGATAGAGCTTGGTTTATAAATTACTATAGTATGAAAATTCTATGCAATATGTCCAAGTAAGGTTCTTATAGAACTAAGTACAATCTTAATATAATTGTTAAATATGGATATATTAATACGTTAATAAGTTGAACAATTGATGGATTAAGTTAATCGATAAATTAATTAGTCAATAATCAATAAGTTAATAACTTAATAAATTCTCATTAATAGTTTTTAAATATCTAAATTGAACCCTTACTATAATATACAATATTACTATCAAGTAAATAAATATATAAAAAGCTATTACCAACAAGAATAGATATTTAAGATTTAAGATATTTAATATTTAAGATTAAGTAAGTTCAAGGAGTAAGATAAATATACCTAGATAAATATATATATATATATAATGTATCAATTCAATGAATGCAAATCTAAAACCTTATATAAAGCTATATCCAATCACTATTTAATAAGATCTATACTTAAATAATCAAATTTAAGGATTCAATATTTCCTAACACAAAGTAACTCTAGTTGAAAATATAATGGATATATATATATATATATATATAGATAGATAGATAGATAGATAGATAGATAGATAGATAGATAGATAGATATATATATATATATATATATATATATAGATAGATAGATATATATAGATAGATATATATAGATATATATATATATAGATATATATTATTATTATTTATTTATTTTTATTTATTTATTTACTTATCAAAGGCAAAATCAGAGTTCTGAGTATTAAAATCGCAAATACTCAAAAGATCAGGGGGGGGGAAAGAAATAGAAGCATATCTATGAGGTAATATGGTGATCTCCCAGCTTTAGTTCTTCGCTTCTTAGCTCTACTAGGTTCCGACGCTTCTCAGTGGTAAGGCTCACCGCTAGAGCGTCTCTTTGTCAATCCTCTGCTGTTTCAATCTTGTGGCTCAATGGATGCACTTCCTGTTTCCCCAGAGCTCTCTAAAGCTTTCAAAGACAGATCACAAATTTCTCCTTCTTCTTTTTTGCTTCGTTCGTAAAACACAACCCAACCACCCCAATTGACTTTTTCAAATCTTTTTCCTTCTCACCGCACCGTCTGGAACTCTTTATAAAGGCTTAATCCTCCCTCCGTGGATCTCAACAGCTCATCGGGTTGTCGGGTCTTCGTAGATGTAGTCTTCCTGTGCCCTCACCGTCGCCGCCTGACTTCAGGTTAAGCACTCCTCTCCCGACTCCGCCGACCTCCTCTTTCAGCGCAAATCGCTCCAAGGTATAAAAATGAGGCTTTAGATCTAGCACCGCACCTCCGATCTCCTTTTAAGCTTCCCGTCTCTTGCCGGCTATTACAGCTTCAGGCCCGCCATTAGCGGCCGGCTCACTGCGTTGGACTGACAGGGCTGCCGGGTCCAGCGAGAAGTGGTCGCACCCCACTTTCCCACTTGCCTGGCTTCCCCTCTTGTCCGCAGGACTCTCCGGGTCCTACGCCCCTTAAGGGATCCCCAAAACGCGATGAAAAGAGGTGTAGAGGAGCAGCGAGCATTCACTCCACACCCTGTCGCTGCAAGTCACCAGCCGGAAGTCTGTGATGGGGCATGGGGGCCATGCGCAGTGCCCCCGCACTTCATTTTTGCTAGCAGAGGCACCATGGGCAAGTCCTTTGCTATTTCGAGGCTGGCCCCATGGGACAGATCTAAGCATCCCACGGGCCAGATCCGGCCCTCAGACCTTGAGTTTGATACCCCTGCATGAGAGGATTACAAAGTTTTGTACCTGTCTTGATTACTTTTCACTGTTTGGGGCTAGATGTCAGATCCATCATTGTGTCCTGCCACTATGTTGGAAGGGGGTGTGGAGGAGATTTGCTGGCATTTTTAGCTTGCTTTTTGCTTTTGCTGCAATTGCTTGGGAATTAGGGAGGGGGACCATCTTCGGAGACAGAGCAAACTGTCTCCCAGCAGGTTCCAGTCTGACTGCAGGGCCATCATGCCCTGAGGGTGAACTGTTCTCTCTTCACCCCGCAGAGGTTCTCAAACAACCTCATGACATTACTGTCAGGGCATTTATTAATCCCATGTTTGGCTCTGGGACTAATTACCCTGGTTTAAAGGAGGAGATGAATCGAGGCTTATTCCAAGTTGCACTATTCTGATAAAGAAACGCGAAGGAAGGTTTCTAATAAAACTCATTTATTTGTTATAAAGAAAATAAAACACCTCACTAACTAAGAAAAGTTAATTGTTACATTTTTGAAAATAATTCTTGCCGGCTATGTCAGCCAGACCTTGGCAAGAGAACAAAGGAAGAGTGTGAAGAAGCAAGTGAAGGAATGTGGGTGGATACGGAAACACGTAGCTTACTGATAAGAAGTTGGCAAAGCTACGGAGAGTCTGACAGTCCAGAAATGATGAGTTCAGCTGGCAAATAAAATAACGCAGTGACATTCCCCTTCTTTGCCAGTTGAGCGAATATCAGTTCATCATCAAATAAGGCACATCTTCTCACGCAGATACTCGTGTTGAGCTGCTGGAAGTGGTTTGTTGAGCATATCAGCAATTTGATCATGTGTAGATACATATTGCATTTTGACAAAACCTTTTTTCACTAAATGTTTTATGTTTTGATAACGGATGTCAATGTGTCTGGACCTAGAACCTGTAAAATGAGATTCAGAAATATAAACCACCGATTCATTGTCTTCCATCACGGTGATCGGTCGGATTGGGTGTGTCCAGATATCTGTGACTAAAGCATCAAACCAAGTTAGAGAATTACATGCATCTGAAACACAAGCATATTCAGCTTCAGTAGATGAACAAGAAACAAAATTCTGTTTACGTACTTGCCAATAAACAGGACATCCATTTAAGAACATCATATAACCTGAAGTACTTTTACGTGATTTCTTATCACTTGCCCAATCAGAATCTGCATAACAACTTAATTCTGCATAATCAGTGTGTGTTGGTTCTAACAATAACTTCAAATGTTTAGTGTATTTTAGGTATCTCAATAATTTCTTAATACATGTCCAATGAAACTGTTTTGCTTTACCTACGTGTCGAGATAAGAGATTAACACTAAGTGCAATGTCGGGTCTGGTCCAACTACTAATGTACAATAGTGACCCAATGACTGAACGATAAAGTGTTTGATCCTCGAACTCAGGACTTGCTTCTTGTGTCAAGTTGTGAAAATCTGTTTGCATGGGTGTCTTTGTTGTGTTAGCATCTTTCATGTTGCAATGATGCAAAATTTGTTCAATTTTATCTTCTTGTGAAAGACTAAACCCCTTCTGTGTTTTTTCAATCTGAACACCTAAATAAGTGCTAATGTGACCTAATGATTTCAATGTGAAGTATCTCTGCAAAGCTTTGGCAAAAATTTCACTCATTTGCTTATTTGGACTAATATAAACAATATCATCAACATAAACAAGAACTATCTCATATGCATTGTTAGATCTTTTTGTGAACACGCACTCATCAGTTTCGGACTTAATAAAGCCCATTGAATTTAGTTTGTCAGTAAGACATAAATACCACATTAAACCAGATTGTTTCAGACCATAAAGACTTTTGTTTAGGAACCAGGTATCCCCTTCTTGCTGTCGGAATCCTGGAGGACTTCTCACGTAGATCTCTTCATCTAGGTCTGCATGTAGATAAGCCGTGTCAACATCAAACTGGAAAACTTCTAAACCAAGGATAGTTGCAGTTGCTAAAGCAATTTTTACACTCTCAGTTCTGACTGTCGGTGAGTAAGTATTTGTGTAGTCCTCAGGATAACGTTGAGCGAAACCCTGATCTACAAGTCTGGCTTTGTACAATGACTCACCATTTGGCTTCTTTTTGATTCTGTAGACCCATCGAGTGCCAATGACCTTTTTGATTGCTGGAGGTTTTGCAGGTGTAAATACTTTAAGTTTCTTTAGACTGTCCATTTCAACCTGCATTGCTTCATACCATTTGTCTTGCTCCGAATCAGGGAGCTGCTTGATTTGTGTGAAATTATCAGGTGGAAGTGTGACATTGCAAATCAAAGGCAAGGGTGCTTTTGTCAGTTGCCAAGAATATCGTTGTGGAGGGATTCCTTTTGTGGCCCTCTTGGAACGTCTCGGGACAACTGTCCAGTCTTCTTCTTTTTCGTCCTCGTCCTCACTTTCGTCGCTAGTGTCAGCATCCGCGGCTTGCGAAGACGGAACATCGGGTTGAGAAGAATCAGTGGAATCTTGATCATCAATCTGCGTGGCATCAGCAGTATCATCTCTGGGAAAATAAACTCCAGGATCATTGGAATGAATCCTGGACCAGTCAATATCTTCTTCAAAATTAGCAGATTGGGAAATCACAATTGCATGTTTAGAGTCAATAAATTTGCTCCATTTTGAGTTATCATCAATACCCATAAATCTCAGTCTTTTTGCTGCTGGACTTCCTTTTCTTCTTTGAGCTAAGGGAATGTTCACCATGGCATATGAACCAAAAATATGGATGTTTTTAAGATCAGGCTTGTAGCCATACAACATGAAGAAAGGAGTCTGATTTATTACACTGCTCCAAGTACGGTTGACAATGTAATTTGCGTACTTGATAGCTTCACCCCAGTATATCATATCAAGGTTGGCATCTTCTAGGAGACAACGCATCATGATTTGCAGTACCTCTCCGTTGTGAGCCGGTGTGTCAGGGGCCGAAGTCTGATGAAGAATTCTATTCTTACGCATCCAGTCCCGGAAACGCTGAGACATGAATTCGGCACCACGATCACTCTGGATTCTGGCGATGCGAACTTGGTGTTGGGTAGAAACAAGGGTTGCAAAGTCTTTAAAGATCTGAAAAGTCTCTGATTTTTCTTTCATAGGATATACATATCCATATCTAGAGTAATTATCAACAATTGTTAGAAAATATTTTCTACCACCAAATGATGGTGGGAATGGACCAACTATGTCAATGTGAACCAAATCAAAAATGCGTGTTGACAGGCGTGTAGCGTGTTTGGGAATGGCTGCTGCTTTGGATTTGGCCTTTTTGCATACAGCACAATCCAAAAACACCTTACACCCCTTTAGATCCAAACCTTTTGTGAATTCCGGCATCTTCCTAAGAACACGGAAACTGGCATGCCCCAATCTTCTATGCCATTTGTGGATACACCTGGAATGCAAAGGTTTACCTGTTAGTGAATTCTCAACATTAACATTTTTATGCGGAACCTCAGGCTTGCTCTGAGCAACCTGTTTACCAACTCTGTTTTTGTTGGCTTTAGGAGCCTTAGGGGTAGCAACAGGATCTCTCACTGGAGCATCTCTCTCTGGGCCTGTGCTCTGCCTTTTTGGAGTTTGCATACTTGCCTGTGTTTGTGTTTTAGGCTTTGGCTTTAAGTAATAAACACCACCAATTAATATGGTTTCAGCAACAATATCTCCATCTTTAACTATGTAACTTGCTTTTTCAAGGTGGTGAACTTGGAACTTTAACATTCTAGACAAGTGATACTGACTAAGCAAATTACTGGTTGCTGTTGGTATGTAATAAACATCAGGAATGAATGCATCGAGCTCTTCAACATAAACAGTTCCTTTTCCTTTGACCTGGCAAGAATGATTTGAAAAAGAATAAAGTTCACGTAGTTCTGGTTCAGGCTCGTGCATTTCTGTGAAAAATTCCTTTCTGTAGGTAACATGCAATGCTGCACCACTGTCCAAAGTCCACAGGAGTCGTCTGTCGTACTCTGGTTGAGGTTGTGGATCATTGGTTAAAGCCAATGTGGCGAGTGGAGTTTGTGGATCACGCCGGGGACCACGACGACCTTGTCTACCGCCTCTGCCTCTGCCTCTGGAATCTGTTCCTCTGGGCTGGTACGTGACGGGAGCTGGAACTCGTTGGGGACAATCCCGGGTGGCATGTCCCACACGATTGCAGGTGTTGCATCTTGGCATCCTTGGAGCATAGGTCCTTCCTCGGAAGGGGCGTCTAGCTGGAGCCTTTGATGCGGGTGGTCCTCTCAAGTGTGGCGTGGCCAACATGAATGCCTCTTCTTCAATTAAAAGTCTACAGACATTGTCCACTGTGCGTTGAGCAATTGGGACTTGGTTAATTTTTGTAACAGCATCTTTCCATTCATAATTCAAAGAGTTAATAATGATGCTGATCATTTGAATATCTTCAATGTTATGGCCTCTTTCTCTCAATTCTGTTCTCAAACCTTTCAGTTTGGTCAAATGTCCTCCAATTTGTTCACTGGGTTTCAATCTCGAACCGTGGAGTTCAGACATTTTTAGTTTTGACTCACCAGTTAGTGGAGAGACAGAAAATGCCTGGTGGGGAGCCTGCACTTGGTATGCTGGCTGTGCTGGCAGAAATGCCTGTAGTATTTGCTGTGCCTGTTGTGGACCTAAAAATGGTCTTGGTTGTGCCATTGGAGGTGGGCCAGGAGGTGGCCCTATTTGCACTTGTGGCTGGGGCACATATGCAGGCATTTGTAGCTGCTGGGGCTGATGCACTGGAATCTGCTGTATTCCAGTTGCCATTTGTGCTTGAGCTGCAATATTGGCATGACCTGCTGGAGATGCAATCATTTGCCTTTGCTGTGTTCCATCTAAAAGGACACCAACACCGCCAGGGGGTGTTTGAGTTTGGGACTGTGGAAACACTTGTGGCATTTCAGCTTCCTGTAGTAAATTACTTTTGCCAGCAGATGGCGCTGCACCTTTGGGCAGCTTTGCATACGGGGCATTGTATGCTTTAGAGTAGGAGTGGTTATGTAAGACATGTGTAACTTGATCAGGGAGACTTTCATGTGACGTATGCAGTGCTCTCTGCCTTAATTGGCCTGACACAGAATCCACCAGGGGGAGTGTCTTTGGCTCTGAGCAAGAAGACAATATGGCGCTTTTTGAAAAATTTAAGTTATCTCCCATATCTTGCTCAAGCATAGATATAGCCATTTTTGCTTGGGATAGCTGCTGTTCATAGAGTTTTATACGGTCACGATAGGCTTTCATAGCTATCTCACGCTGGGTGAGCTCAGGGCTTTGAGAAGAGTAATGAATTGTTTCTCTCTCTGCGTGGGAGTAATTTTGCTCAGCAGTGCTTGCACCGAGCGTTACAAATTCAGAAGGTTCTGGGGAGACTTTTTCAGAGCTTGGAAGATCAGAAGAAAATGTTACTGACCTCAGTCGTAAATCATCATCTTCAAAAACAGCTTCTGTCTTATCTGTCTCCATTTCTGTTCCCACGGCTTTTTCTTGTTCCAGGCGTGTGGCTGTAGTAAGGGGCTGGAAATCTGGAAACCTCCTGTCTGCCACCTCTTCGTTGGAAAGATCAATCAAATCATTTACGAAGAGTGGTCTTGGTTTCACTTTGCCTTTTTTTCTTCTGTTTCGGCATCTCAGCAATATAATTAGCGTACCTCAGTAGCTAAAAACTAATTGCCTATGCGCTCTTATCAGAAGTAACAAAAACAAGGGAAAAGCCATAAATCAGACCATCCTCGTGCTACCAGAGTGTCAGGGCATTTATTAATCCCATGTTTGGCTCTGGCACTAATTACCCTGGTTTAGAGGAGATGTATCGTGGCTTATTCCAAGTTGTAATAATCTGAAAAGAAACGCGAGGAAAAGTTTCTAATAAAACTCATTTATTTGTTATAAAGAAAATAAAACACCTCACTAACTAAGAAAAGTTAATTGTTACATTTTTGAAAATAATTCTTGCCGGCTATGTCAGCCGGACCTTGGCAAGAGAACAAAGGAAGAGTGTGAAGAAGCAAGTGAAGGAATGTGGGTGGATACGGAAACACGTAGCTTACTGATAAGAAGTTGGCAAAGCTACGGAGAGTCTGACAGTCCAGAAATGATGAGTTCAGCTGGCAAATAAAATAACGCAGTGACAATTACATTGGCTGCTGGTGGATTGGTTAGGAGGTTTGGCCTTGGAGAAATGAAAAAATGCTGTTTGCTTGTGCGGGCTTTTTCAGATTTCACCTTATCTTTCTGCAATCACTTCTCTCTCAGTAAAAGTTCTTTTGATTCAATTTAATGGATTAAGAGTCTTGCTTTCCTGAGAATGGGGCAGGTCCTTACATTAAGCAAAATCTGCAAAGTCAGTCAACCCGGAGAGGCACACTGCCCTAACTTGGGTACCGTGCACACAATGCCAGCCCAAGGCAGCAACTAGGAAGAAACTGAATGCTGGGGGGAAGCTTCATCCAGACCTCCCTCCAGGTTGGACCTCTCCCAGTGGATGAAAAAGGTCTGAAGCCTGGAAGACTCATCAAGACCCAGATGATCCATTGAAGTCGGAAAGAAGGAAGCCTTGGAAGGAAGAACCAAGGGATGACTATCACCTGAGGCAACCGAGGCAGCTGGCAGCAAGAAAGGCAATTAGAGCTGGAAGAATTTGAAGAGGAGGAGGAGGAAGGTAAAGAACCTAATCAAGCAGACCTAATAATGAAGCAAGCCATGCAGTTCATGATGAATGCCTTCCAAACCCTGAAGAATTGCAAAGCACATGCCAAGGCTGCTGCCAGTGAGGTCCAATGAACCCAAGAGGCCACCCCCAGCAGTGGCCTCTACTATGGCAGATGCAGCACCTAGGGGAGCACCTAACTGCCACCCCGGCAGGAACTGGCTAAGCAGGCTAAGTGCTGAAAGACCCCACCCCTTGGTGTGAAGTTCGACAGAGAACCCCAGCAGCTGGGATTTTTTCTGGCCCATGTTCTAACCTACATGCAAGAATATGGCAGGAGATCCATAACGAAGGTGCCAAGGTGAGAAGCATTGCCCTGGTCTTGGAAAGGGCTGCAGCCTGCTAGATGGTGACCCTCCACAATGCTAATGAGACAGAACTGAGAAATTGTTATTGCTTTATGACAGGACTTCATCAGCGATTTGAAGACCCCCTCGCTGATCGCAAAGTGAGGGACTGCATCAAAACTATGTGTCAAGGCTGCAGAGTGGTGGCGGAATACACTGAGGAATTTCATGAACTGGCATGTCGACTGGAAGACATCCTCATCAGTTGCTTCAAAGATGGGCTGAATGACAACCTGTATAATGCCTATGTCTTGAGGGGAGGCCCTGCCATGCGTCATGACTGGTATGTGCTGGCTGAGGAGGTAGAGCTAGACTAAGAACACAGCCAGTACCACTCAACCCAACTGCGAAAGAAACCAGCCCCAGGGAAAAGAGAGGCAGTGAAACCACAAAATATGTAGCTGTGCTCTATTGCCTGTTTCAAGTGTGGCCAGGTGGGCAGAGTGCAAGGCCAGTCACCCAGCCAAGAAGAACCTCTCCTGGGTGCCTCAGGAAAGCCAGCAAGACCCCACAACAGGCCAGGAAAACAGTGCTGAAGGGAGTGGAGATCATCAAGTTCACCCTGTCTTCATACCAAGATGAGGAAACTCTGATCCCACCAACCAATGGGCAGGGGCTAAGGCCACCTTACAAACCTTGCTAGATTCAGGTTGCATCAGGTGCTAAGTTAACCCAGCCCTTGTTGAAAAATTAGGGATCCACTTGAGGTGGCCCAAAGTACCCATCACATTTTGCCAACTAGATGGATCAGTAGCAGGGAGCATTCCAGCCACCTTTGTCATCAAACCTATATAAATGAGGATGGGGGCCCATGTAGAGACTTTAAGCTTCATAGTGGTCCCAGGTATGGAATGGTCCCTAGTCTTAGGCCTGGCACAGATAAAGAAATGGAACTCATATGTATACTGGAGAAGGGGATTGCTAAAAATCCAAATGAATCGCACTCCCGAGAACAAGCTGAACTCTGGAAAGTGGCCTTCCCGAAGTGGGAAATCGGAGCAGTGGTGCAGGGATGAGAGAAAAACCTCCCTACTATCCCCAAAGAGTATCAGGACTTAAGAGAGATGTTCAGCAAAAAGGGTTTGGACTAACTCCCCCCTCACCGACTGATGGACTGTGCTATAGAAATCCTTCCAGGGGCTAAATTGCCTAAGCCGAAATTGTATTCGATGATCCTGAGGGAGTTGGATGAACTGTGATTGTTTATTGACAAAAACCTTGCCTGTGGATTTATTCAATCTGCCTGACTCAGAGTAGTGGCCCCAGTCCTGTTCCATGAAAAGAAACACCAGACACTTTGTCTATGCATGGATTATAAGGGGTTAAATGCCATATGTGTGGAAATGTCTACCCCCTGCCCCTGGTAAAAGACATGCTGGCTCATTTGGCGAAGGGCAAAATTTTCACCAATCTGTACTTGCGAGAGGCCTACTACCATGTGAGAATTAGGAAGGCGGATGAATGGAAGACTGCATTCAACTGCTTGTTGGTCTGCTTCCAGTTCAAAGTCCTCCCATACAACCTCCAGGGGGGCCCAGTAGTGTTCATGCAATTGATAAATGAGGTCTAACACAAGCACCTGTATAAGGTAGTACTGGTGTACCTGGTGACATTTTAATCTACACCAAAATAAAGGCAGAGTATGTGAAAGTAGTGAGGGCCATACTCAAAAAATTGCAGGCTGCCAAACTTTATGCCAAGCTCTCCAAATGTGAATTTCACCAAAGCAAAATGGGCTACTTGGGCTATTGCATCACACATGAAGGTGTTGAGCTGGACCCCCAAAAAGTCCAAGTGGTGCTCGACTGGGCTCCACTCCAAACCAGCTACAAAGCTTCCTAGATTTCACTAATTTTTATTGACAATTCATCCCATCTTTTGAGCAGATTTTACTCCCCATCATGAACTTGCTTAATAAAAAAGGGGAGAATAAACCTAAACCTAGCTAGCCTCTTAAATGGACTCTGGAATGCCAAATAACATTTGGAAAACTCAAACGACTGTTTGCAGCTGAACCAGTCCTTAAGCACCCTGACCCAAATGCTCCCTTTGTCATCCAGGCTGACATTAGAAATGTGGCTGTGGGAACCATGCTGCTACAGGAAAACGAGTCTGGCCAGATGTAGCCTTGCGCTTACACTTCCAGGATGATGTTTTGCACAAGCTAGCCAAAGCACAGGTTTTTATGCTTGTTGACACTAGAGATGCCTTCTTACAGTGCAAACTGGATGAAATGAGTAGCTACATGACTACGTTCTGGACCCTATGGGGTAGAAAGAGATGGCTTAAATTACCCTTTGGAGTTTCTGTAGCACTGTGTCAATGAAAGCAGCATGAATTATTGAGTGGGCTCAGTGGAATTGAGCCAATAGCTGATGACATTCTTATAGTTGGCTGTGGTGAAACAGACGAAGAAGCTGAGCATGAGCATGATGAGAAGCTAATAGCACTATTAGACCGGTTCAGGCAGGTGAGGTTAAGGCTCAGTGTAAAGAAGTTACAATTTAAGGTGCATGAAGTCCACTTCCATGGGCATATTTTGTCCTCACGAGGCAGCTCCTGTTGGCCCTGGAGGATACAGACTACCTCGATCCGTACCAATCAGGTTTCAGGCTGGGATACAGCCCGGAGACGGCATTGGTCGCCCTGGTGGATGATCTTTGGAGGGCTCGGGACAGGGGATACTCCTCTGTTCTGGTCTTTTTTTTTTTTCTTCTTTTTTTTAATTAGATTTATATGCTGCCCTTCTCCGAAGACTCAGGGCGGCTTACAATGTGCTCAGCAATAGCCTTCATCCTTTTGTATATTTATACAAAGTCAGCTTATTGCCCCCACAACTGGGTCCTCAATTTACCTACCTTAGAAAGGATGGAAGGCTGAGTCAACCTTGAGCCTTGGCGAGATTCGAACCCTGCAGTAATTGCAGGCAGCTGGTCTTAATAACCAGCTTAATAACAGGGTGCCTTAAACCCCTGTACTACCAAGGCTCTTTTAGATCCTCTTGGATCTATCAGCGGCTTTTGATACCATCGACCATGGTATCTTGCTGCGACGGCTCAAGGGGTTGGGAGTGGGAGGCACTGTTTTACAGTGGTTCTCCTCATATCTCTTGGGCCGTATGCAAGCGGTGTTGACAGGGGGACAGAGTTCAGCTATGAGGCCCCTCACTTGTGGGGTGCCCCAGGGGTCGGTCCTCTAGTCTCTCCTGTTCAACATCTATATGAAGCCGCTTGGGAAGATCATCTGTGGTTTTGGGGTGCGGTATCATCAGTACGCTGATGATACCCAGCTTTTTATATCCACCCCAAACCAGCCCAGTGATGCCCTCGACGTGATGTCCCGTTGCCTGGAAGCAGTACGGACCTGGATGGGGAGGAACAGACTCCGACTCAACCCCGCCAAGACCGAGTGGCTGTGGGTACCGGCATATTGGTCCGATCAAGATCTTCCATCGTTGACCATCAGGGGTGAGGTGTTACCCCCTGTGGATAGGGCTCGCAACTTGGGTGTCCTCCTGGATTCACGGTTGTCTCTGGAAGATCATGTAACGACCGTGGCCAGGGAGGCATTTGCCCAGGTTCGCCTTGTATGCCAGTTGCGCCCTTACTTGGACCAAGATGCCCTCGCACTGTTACTCATGTGCTGGTCACCTCCCGTCTTGACTACTGCAATGCTCTCTACCTAGGACTGCCCTTGAAAACCACTCAAAGGCTTCAGCTGGTGCAGAATGCGGCCGCATGGGTTGTGATGGGAGCGTCCCAACACTCCCATGTTACACCCCTCCTGCGCGACTTGCATTGGTTACCGGTTGCCCTTCGGGTGAGGTTCAAGGTGCTGGTTATTATCTACAAAGCCCTTCATGGCCTAGGCCCAGGATATTTGTCAGACTCCCTGCAGCCAGCGACAATCTCCAATCGCCCAGTGGTTCCCACAGACAGGGCCTTCTCAGGGTGCCGTCGGCCAGACAGTGTCGGCTGACGACCCCCAGGGGGAGAGCTTTCTCTGTGGGCACACCCACCCTCTGGAACCAGTTTCCTTTGGAGTTCCGGATAGCCCCTGACCTTCGCTCGTTCTGCCGCGATTTGAAGACCTGGTTGTTCCACAGCCTGGACTGATGGGGGGGGGGAGTTAATGAATTTTTAAATTGTTTTAAATTGGGATTTTAATTTTACATTGGCAGGAATTATGCATTTTACCGTTGTGAGCCACCCTGAGTCCTCGGAGATAGGGCGGCATATAAATTGCATAAAATAAAAAAATAAAATAATAAAATAAAATAAAATAAAATAACAAAATAAAATAAAATAAAATAAAATAATAATAAAATAAAATAAAATAAAATAAAATAAAATAAAATAAAATAAAAGCTGATCCAGATAAGATTAGAGCCATTGTGGGGATGCCACCGCCTGCTGATGTTAAATCACTGCAGAGATTTATTGGATTTGTTACCTATTTAGCAAAATTTCTGCCGCACCTATCGGAGGTGTGTCAGCCATTGAGTTGCCTTCTGGACAAAGATGCAGTTTGGCATTGGCTTCCCAAGCATGAGCAGGCAGTACAGGAGATAAAACGCTTGGTCACTATTGCTCCAGTGTTAAAATATTATGACATTACAAAGACCGTTACTATTCAAAGTGACACAAGCAAAAATGGCCTAGGATGTTGCCTAATGCAAGAAGGTCAGCTAATTGCATACGTATCCAGAGAGCTCGCTTCTGCTGAATTGAATTATGCTCAAATTGAAAAGAAATGCTTAAGTATTGTATTTGCCTGCCAGAGTTTCCATCATTATCTTTATGGCTGGGATACAATCACAGCTGAAACTGATCACAAGCCACTAATAGCCATATTCAGGAAGCCCCTTTTGTGTGCTCCCAAACAGCTGCAGAACATGATGCTTAGTTTGCAGAATTACAACCTTAATGTTGTCTACAAGCCAGGATGAAAATATATATTAGTGATACCTTAAGTAGGGCTACGTTAGATCAGGTGACACTCGGAGAACATGAGCATCAGATGGTCTTGCTGGTTGCAACACGAACAAACTTTTTTCACTGAAGTTAATCAAGCAGACTATCTTAATGTCTCAAATCAGCAGCTATGTCAGCTTAGGCAGCACACAGGTACCGATGTAGCTTTACAGGCACCGAAGGCTATCGTTATGAGTGAGTGGCCAGATGAGAAGGAGGCAGTTCCAGTAATAGTGAGGGAATATTGGTCTTTCAGAGATGAGATCACTGTACAAAATGGGATCTTGTACAAGGGCCCAAGAGTCATAGTGCCTAAGTCAATGAGAGCAGCGATGTTATTGCGCATACACTTGAGCCATATTGGAGAAAAGACATGCTATAGACAAGCCCGTGACACGCTTTACTGGCCCAACATGCAGGGCGAAATTAGGGATTTTGTTAGTAATTGTTCTACCTGCAATGAATATGCATATTTGCAACAAAGTGAAGCCATGATGTCACACGAGATACCATCACATCCTTGACAGATTGTTAGTATGGATTTGTTCAACTATGCAGGAAAAGAGCATCTAATATTAATTGATCATTATTCTGACTTTTGGGAAATTGAACCTCATGGACTGTTTGACTGAGACTACAATTAAGAGATGCTAGACTCAGTTTGCACCTTATGGCCAACCAGATAAAGTGATCTCAGATAATGGTCCTCAGTTTATGAGTTTACAATTTAGGAAATTTGCCGCTGAGTGGGAATTCGAGCATGTGACCTCTTCACCATGTCATCCACAAGCTAACAGCAAAGCTGTCAGCTGTGAAGATCACTAAGAAACTATGTACGAAAGCTCACAGTGAAGGTAAAGGTCCATGGAAAGCCATTCTACATTGGAGGGCATTACTGTCCATCTGAGGGCACGGACAGTAGTCCAGCACAGAGACTGATGGCAAGGAGACGAAAGACTTCACTACCAATGGCCGACAGGCTGCTTGAGCCCTCAGTGATACAAGAGGTTCCTGAAAAGTTACGAGTGAAGAGACAAGCGTCAAGACAAGATATGACAAATCAGCTAGAAATTCATTTCCCAGAAATGAAGATTGGGGAACGGATTTAGATGAAACCGCTACCTGGAGATTGAACAGGTCACTGGAAAATGGGTAGCTGCTTACAACAAGTGGCTCCATGTTCCTATTTAGTGGACATTGAAGGAACTTTGTATTGTCACAATCGGGTAGACTTGCATGTAGTTGAGCAGCCAGATTTTACATATCCTGTGGACAAGCCAGATGTATCTGGTATTACCACGCCGCACTTACCCATGGACAATGAGGAATGTACAGGGATGGGGCCTCAGATTAATGTTGATGAGAGCTCGGAGCAAGTGGGTATACCCAATAGCAGTCGAATGTCGGACACTCCAGTAAGCAGCAAGAAGAGCCCAGTGGTTCCAATGAGGTCAGAGAAGCCCATAGTGCCGTGTTGGCAAATGTATGGCACGCATGCCAAAAGTGGCACACAGAGTCATTTCTCCGGGCACATTGAGACATTGCCTGTTGTTCTTCCGGGTTCAGGTACGCCGGCCATGTTTTCATGTGCATGGGCGTGCTGGAAATTGGAAGAGCAGCTGCCCATTGCACATGCGCACTCCAGGAAAATGATCTTCCTGTTTCCAGAGTGCGCATGTGCACCGGCCAGCTGGTCTGCTTTCTGGTGCGCATGCGCACACAAAGACCAGCAACTGGCGCGCGTGCCAAAAGATGCAGAGAGGGAATCCCGACTTCCTAAGGGAGCAGAGCAAGATAAGGTAGGGCTTCCCTCCCTCCCTGCCCGCGCAGGCTACTTGCGCAGTCCCAGGTGGTCCGGACCACCTGTGGCCCAGCAGCCGGTGAGGGCGGGGTGGTGGTGGGTTGCCTGCTCAGATGACCTTGTGGCTGCCATCAAAGCAGGCTGAGACACCCCTCTTGGCTCACTTCACCAGCCGCACAAGTTGCTTGGGATCCATTCTTCCTGCGCAGTCGCACCGCCCCAGAAGAGCAGCAGCAGCGGCTGCAGCTGCAGGGGGAAGGGAAGAGTGACCAGCCGGCTCAGGCACATGGGGCAGCATTTACTGGCAGGGTGGGCAGCTGCCCAGCCCGCAGCTCCTTCCCTGGTCCCTGGGACTCAGGACCCACTTCATCAACCAAGTCCCGACCTCCACACTTCCCCGGGCCGCTTCTGGAGTCAGGCTCTGACCGAGGCAGCCAGGGCCGGATTTTCCTATAGGCTAACTAGGCTTCAGCCTAGGGCCTCAAGATCAAGAGGGGCCTACACAGTGGTGGGATTCTGGGGGTTCTAGAGGGTTCGGCCGAACCCTTTGTTAAATTGCTGGCTCGCCCGCCCCTCGCCTCCCACCCGCGCGGCGCCAGCCTACCGTAGCCAGGGGTAGCAATTGTGACTCTTTTACAACCTGTGGCCTTCAACTCCCAGAATTCCTGAGACAGCCAAGCTGTCTCAGGAATTCTGGAAGTTGAAGGCCACAGGTTGTAAAAGAGCCACAATTGCCCACCCCTTCCCTAGCCTGAGTTCCGCTGCCTGGGATCCACGTGGGCTGCCACGTGGTTCCCCACCGGCTCCGGACGCAAGCGAGCAGGATGGAGAAAGCAGCTTCCACGCCTTCACTCACCCTCACTCTCTGCTCTGTTGGATTGCCAGCCGTTCGCTTACCCCGCCCACTCCCCATCTATTGCTGCCTCCGATGGCTAGAGGAAAAAAAAACTTCAAATTCTTGCCGCGGGGCTTCAAAGGGCCGCCCTAGAGCCAATGGTGCAGCCGAACCCTTTGTTAAATTGCTGGCTTGCCCCGCCCCTCCGCACCACTATTTATTGCCAATAAATAGTGGTGGGCGAGGGGCGGGGGAGCCAGCAATTTAACAAAGGGTTCGGTGCTTTTTTTTGTAATGTTATTGGCCCACGGAGCTTCAGCATAGGCTAATTGGCCTCCCGGCTCTCAGCTGATTTGTCTCAGCTGTTTTGCTCAGGGCTCTTCTGCTTTCTTGCAAAGAGTGCTGATTTTTTTTCCCCTAGCTTTGCTGAGAAACGAAACTGAAACTGCTTTGCTGTTGCTGCAAGGTTGGAAAATTAGGCAGGCAGAATTCTTTTCTTTTTCCTCACCAAAAAAGGTAGGTGAAAACGATGGGAAATTTAGGGAAAAAGAGGAGAGTTCAGGATTTTAAAACACAAAAGAAAAAAAGCTCTATTTAACTAGGGAATTGTAATAATTGAGATACTATTAATTGTATATTTCTGAAAGCAGAAATGGTTAAGTTGTGGTTTGGAGGAATATATGGGGGAAATTATTTGGTTTATTATTATTGGTAAATATAATTAATTGATTTGTAAGAAATTGGATTGCATGGAAATAATTGGAATATTCATGTTCATATTGATTAATATACAAAAAAGGTAGTTATATAACTAATTGATTTATATTAAAATGTTGAATTTATATTAAACAACTAATATTACATAATTAACCAATGTGAGGATGGATATAAAAATAGATGACAATGGGAAGGGGTATAATATAGAATAGAAGGGAAAAATTGAATTTGATTAAGATTAGAGATGAGGATGAAGGGTAATATTGGTTTTTTACAAAAATAGATGAGGAATAAATATGGCAAAAAGGAAATATAGAAATTGTAAATTTAATTGAAATGACTAAACACTGTTTAAATTTGTGAACCGGCCAAATACTCTGTTCAAAGAAAATACATTGTATGTTTGTATGTGTGTTTCTAATTATTGTTATTTATTCATATTTGTTCCCTTTTATTCTTTAAAGTTTAACAATTCATTCTTTATCTTAATATCTTTATATTTGTTTGGGGTTGGCTTTCTTCCCTTTCATCTTTTTTATTGTACAGCAATCTTTCTCCTCAAACCTACCACCTCTCTCTTTTCTTTCCTTCTTACTTTCTCTTCCTCCCCCTCTTCTTCTCCTCCCTACTTCCTCTTCCTTTCTCCTTCTCCTCCTCTCTTCCTCCCTCTCTTACCCTCACTCCTACTCTAATTTCCCTTCCCTTCCTTCATCCCTCTCTATTGCTGTATCCTTTTATGCATATGGACTACTCAGAGGGCTGAAAAAGCTATTTCTGACTGGTCCTCGCACTTTTGACCAGTCCTCGAACTTACGACTGTCCTCACATTTTACGTTTTTGCCCTATCTTGTCACCATGGTGAAGAGAAGCAGTTGTGAAATGAGTGACATGGTTGTTAAGAAAGCTGCACGGGCATAAATGTGAGGATGGTCATAAGTGTGAGGACCGGTCAAAAGTGCGAGGCCCAGTCAGAAATGACTTTTTTCAGCCCTCTGAGTAGTCCCTATGCACATAGCCACGCCCACCTGGTCACATGATGAGCTAGCCACGCCTACACAGTCACGTGACCAGCTAGCCACGCCCACCCAGTCACATGATTGCCAAGCCACACCCCCAACTAAGCCATGCCCACAGAACCTGTTGTTAAAAAAATTGAATCCCACCACTGGTGAAAGGGCCTCATAAGTGGAATAGCCTAGGGCCTCTTTTCATCTAAATCCGGCCCTGGAGGCAGCAAAGGTGCAGGGGGCTTCCCAGGAAGTCCAGCACCCAGCAAGGAGGAGCCCAGGCAAGGGTTTGGGGTCGCAGCAGAACAAGCAGCCAAAGCCAGTCTCCGCTGGCGCGCCTGCCTCTCCCCCCCCTTCTCAGAAGAAAAGCCGCTTGCCGGCCCTGGGCGCCTGAGGGAAGCGCCGGGTGGCGATTTTGAAAGGGGCGGGAGCGGTTCATGCAAGCCGCATGATAAGTGCATTGCATTTCCACCAGCGGCTGGTCCCAGCCCACGCTGCTGCTTGAAAATTCTTTCTTCCTTGGAAATGCACATTGCAGAGCCATCCTCCCTCCGCCTCCTTCTCTGCAGACTCAGTTTTTCTTTCCTCCTGGCTAGATCTGCCACCTGAAAACGCTTGCCAAGATCACTGCAACAGTGTTTTCGGGTGGCAGCGCCTTGCCTCTCGTCCCCTGTGCAGCGCCCGCTTTGCCAACCGACTCCCGACCTCCACACTTCCCCTGGCCACTTCTGGAGTCAGGCTCTGACCGAGGCAGCAAAGGCGCAGGGGGCTTCCCGGGAAGTCCAGCACCCAGCAAGGAGGAGCCCAGGCAAGGGTTCGGGGTCGCAGCAGAACAAGCAGCCAAAGCCGGTCTCCGCTGGCGCGCCTGTCTCTCCCCCCCCCTTCTTGGAAAAAGAACTGCTTTCCGGCCCTGAGAGAAGCACCAGGTGGCTATTTTGAAAGGGGCGGGAGCGATTTATGCAAGCCTGAGCCTCCTCGATCGGGGCGCCTCCCTGGGAATTGCTGCCTGGCCTGGCCCGGGTGTTTGGAAACACAGTACACTGCTGGAAGGTGAAGGGGAGAGGAGGAGGGGGAGAGGCATTACCCAGAGGCCAGCTGGGAGATAAAAGCTGCAGGCTCTGCCGTAGTTCTTTCTAGTGAGCCGTCCTCATGCGGGTCTCAGGTCCCTGCCCAAACTGGCCTGGAAGCGGCATGTCACCTCACACCTGCGAGTTAGGCAGCGGCTGCTCTCGCCGGTAACTGAGCCTGCAAATTGGCATGGTGGGCTCAGTTACCAGTGAGAGCAGCGGCCACCTCACTCACCCCTTCTCATCCAAACTGCTGGGTGTTGCTCCAGTTATTTCTACCATAGCCGCGCAGCCTTTTCTTCCAATTCTAGCTATGCTTTGGTGCTTGCAGCCGCGGCAGCCCAGCACTGCAGTTCCCCTCGCTCCAACCAGCAGCCTCACTCACATCAAGGAGCCGGCGGCCGGGTGGGACGAGGACAAGGACGGGCACAAGGTGACACTCCGCTTTCAGACCAGTCCGGCCAGCAGGTGGGTGAGCAGGCAGCCCTCAGGGAAGAGCGCTGCACTGGGTGACACATCTCCCAGTTGTGGGCTGCATGCAGGGCCCAAGGTGGAGGGGTGAGCTTTCCCGGCCAGCGCATGGTGCTGCTGAGGTGGCGGGGCTGGGAGCGCTGCTGCCGGTTTGGGAACAGCTGTCTCGCCAGGGAACGGTCCAGTAACTGGTTGTCCTCCGGTAAGAGGCATGCCGGCCCTCTTGGAAAAAATGGGGGCACATGCGTGGGGAGAGTGCACATGCGCAGTGTGGGTTGCATGTGCGCATGCACAGTGTGGGTGCATGCGCAATAGGAGCAGGATGGGGGGTCATGTGCACATGCGCAAATGGGGGCGCCCATTGCATTATGGGTGCTGGCACACAAGAGCGCGAGAACGCTCACGCACTTGGACTTTTGGCATGCAACGCCAATAAGGTTCGCCATCGCTGCCATAGTGCAAAGAGAGCCAGTCGGTGCAAGAGGGCCAGTCGTCACTCGCACCGGCTGATGTTTGCGACCACCTGATAGACTTAACTTGTAGAAAGTGTTAATATTGTTCCCTTTTACAATTTGAACTTTTTTACAATGTTTTATAATGTTTTATTATGTGTTAATATGAAAAGGGAAGATGATACAGTTGCTTGCATCGGAACTTTGCATGTTTCACAATGTTTTATAATGTTTATCATGTTTTAATAAGGTTTATAATGTTTTAATATGTGATAGTTCTGTTAATACGAAGGGAAGATGTTACAGTTGCTTGCATCGCAACTTTGCATGTTTCACAATGTTTCACAATGTTTATAATGTTTTAATAATACAGTGTTTTATATCATTTTAATGCATATATATATAATGCTTATAAGATTAATAAGGTTATATAATGTTTTAAAATGTGATAGTTGTATTAATGAAAAAGGGAAGATGTTACAGTGGTTATGTCTTCAGTCTTGGCAGAATTAGTTTGAGATGTATTCCCTGACTCTTGAGGAGCTGCTTTCAGATGGTCCTGTGAGGTATTTCTGGTTCCTGTCTTATGTAGATATATACCTGTAATGATGGCTTGTTGTGCATTCTTCTATGATTAAAACTACTTGAAACAATACCTGCACTGGACCCATATATGTCATTTAGAAGAACACTACATATTATAGTTGTCAGAATGGATAACATATAATAAGTTTAAATTTATATTAAGAAGGCATAGGAAAAATGGCTTTACCTATTGAAAGTTCAACCCTCTCCAAACTGTATTTGCTTAATGTTTACCTAGAAAACCATCAAAATTATATATTATTTCAGTTTGTTCTAATAAGGAACTATGTTGCTGTTGTTGTTTTCTGGACAAATATTGCTGTCATTATTTTTAATGCACATGCTCTTTAATTTCTCACCAAATGGTGCTGTAGAGCAGTTCTTCTTTGTATTACTGAATATATGTAGAATTATATAGTTCTTCTGAAGATATACATCTTTGCTCAAACAATTGGCATGTCTTCATTTTCAGTTCATTTATTTGCATCTTTTTGGCAATTACCGTATAAGATACTCCGGAGTATAAGACACACCTTAGTTTTTGGGGAGGAAAATAATAATAAAAAAATTCTGCCTCTGCCTACCAGCATCCATTGGTATTCCTCTGGCTAGCGTCCTGTCAGTGTGTGAGAGAGTTGTGGGCTGTTTGGAAACTGAAACAGTATTTGCTGTGTGAGCAACAAGGAGACAGCAAGGAGCCTGGGTGTGGCTTAGCTCAACTGTTCTGTACTAAAGCTGCATGCTGCTCTGAAACTAAAACTGAAACTGAAACTCATCTTCTCTGCTTGTGTTTTGCTTTTATTTACTACCACATTTGAAAACCTACTTTTGGTATTGTATATTTACTTCATGTGTTATATATATATAAGGAGAAGGGCGGAGAAGGGCGGCATATAAATCAAATATATATATATTAATTTGATTTATATGCCGCCCTTCTCCGGAGACTCAGGGCAGCTTACAATGCATTAAGCAATAGCCTTCATACTTTTGTATATTTATACAAAGTCAGCTTATTGCCCCCACAATCTGGGTCCTCATTTTACCTACCTTAGAAAGGATGGAAGGCTGAGTCAACCTTGAGCCTGGTGAGATTTGAACTTACAGTAATTGCAGACAGCTTGATGTTAATAACAGTGCTTTAGTCTGCTGCGCCACCAGGCTCCCTATATATTATATATAAAGAGAAGTTATTGAATCCTGCTGAATCAGTAACATGTGTGTGCTTTCTGGATCTGATTGCTGTTGAAAACTCTGACACATCCTTGCAGCAAATAGCGAACAGCCAGGTCAGCTTCAGCACATTATTGCAGCCTGATTCAGCACGAGCAGCTGATTGGTGGGTGGATCAACCTCCTGGAATACCCCCAATCAGCTGTTCGAGGCTGCAGGGATTGCCACAGACCATAGTCACCTCTGTGCCTCATGTTTTTGGCCTCGTGGGCAGGGCTACATTTGGTGTATAAGATGCACCCAGACTGCCGGTTGGTGACCCGCGGCGACATGGTGTTGAGTGAGTATCTGCTGCTCCTCAATACCATCAGTCACTGTGTTTTGGGGATCCCCTCGGGGGCGCGGAGCCTGGACAGCCCCACGGACGAGAGAGCGAGCTGGGTGAGCGTGAAAGCAGAGCGCAAAATGCTGATCGCAAGACCAGGTGGCTCTGTCAACCCAGCACGCGTGAGTCGGCCAAATTAATGGCCGATGCGAAGCTGCGGTAACCAGCAACCAGATTGGAAGCAAGGGAGATCGGATGCTGCAGTGCTGACAGATACACACTCTTCCTGCGTATGTGAAAGTGGACATCAGGAAGAGGGGTCGGTGGAGTCGGGCGGAAAAGACTCACGGAGGAAAAAAGCGGCGATTGAAAGTTTGTGAGCAGTTTGGCAGAGAGAGAGCCAGACAAGCCAGCATCGAAAAAAGAAAAGAGCTGATGTGTTGAAAGCGAGCGCGCAAAGAGAGGATTGGTGAGAAGATACAAGAACAGTGAAAGTGTTCCTTTTCTTTTTGTTGTTTATAAAAGTAGATTCATCGGAGGCTGAAACTAGGTGGATCGAGCTTGACTATTTCAAGGAACAGGAAGTTCAGCCATTAGAGAGACTTGTCTGAGGAACAAACTGAATAGCTGGAACGTCAGACTTGTGGACAGTCTAGCAGCAAGGAATACGATAGAGTGCTGAACCTTGATGAATGGATTTAAGCCCGTAGAAGAATAGAGGCTGAGCAATAAAGAACAGTTTATATCCCAAAAAGGAAGGAAAAATAATAATAATAATAACAACGTTGGAATTTTCTGAAAATTCTTTCTTCAATATCCTGATTGTCTAAATATAACTATCAGTAAGAATTGTCAATATCCCAACAAATTAATTTTTCTGGATTAGATATATATATATAGTATATATTCTTAAGTTATATCATTTTAAATTTTTTTTGATTCATTCACCTGTCTATAATTGTATTTATAGTCAAATATTTATAATTGCATGAATTCCTATTTACAGTATTAATAGTATTTATAGTATTTATAGTATTTAGTTAAATTAATTGATATATCGATTGTTAAGAATTAAACTAGATATTTTAGATATTTTATAAATTAAGTTATTAATTATCTAATTACTAATTGTCAAGCTAATCAAATACATATTAATTATATATTGAGTATAAGGTATTGTTGGGAAGAGGTATAGATTTCTAAATTGATATTGATTGTCAAATAGAATCTACTTTCACTTAAAGACCTAGAAGATAAAATTAGACATAGATTAAAAAAAAAAATAAGGAAAGAAAACAGAGACGCCAGCTGGCGAATGAGAATTTGGAGAAATATCGAAAGAATAATTAGAGAGCAAAAAATAATTTTGAAAGAAATGACAAGCATGTCATCAACAGTGGTGAAAACCGGAAAAAAGACTCCCTCTAACCCCACTATAACAATGACCTCTCCGGCTACACAGAAATCAACAGAAGGGCTAGCAAAAACGGAAAAATCTACAGCCACATCGACAATGCAAACTCTGCAAGCATCATTAACTTTGATTCAAGAAACCATGATGGCAATGCAGGAAAAAATGTCCAATAACCATGTCGAATTAAAATCAGATATACATGCATTGGACCAGAAAATGAATGACATCCAAACCTCAATATTCAATAATGAACAACGAATTCAAAAAGCCGAAATAAGAATTGACCAAACCGAAAAGAAATTAGATACTGTGGACCAAGCATTGACAAGTCAAAATAGAGAGTTAGAGGATTCGATAATCCAATTAGAGATGGACCGGGCATCCTTCTACTTGCGTTTCCAAAATATTGTTGAGGATAAAGAGGAAGACCTGGGCGAGAAGATGGCGGAGTTGATAGCAGACGTACTCCAACAAGATAAACAAGAGATAATTAGAGAGTTGGATGACGTATACAGAGTCCAGACAAATTATGCAAGAAGGAACAAGCTCCCTAGGGAAGTGCATGTCCGTTTTGCAAGAAAAAAAGTAAAAGATATTCTATACAACATGACAAGAGAGGAACAGATAACATATAGAGGAAAAGAAGTAATAATCTTAAAACAGATACCAAGAAGAGTACGCGAGGTGAGAAAGGAGTATAGATTTTTAGCTGTAGTTGAACAAAAGAAATATATTATTCAGGTGGCTCTTACCAGAAGGGATGTTAATTACTTGGCAAGGGAGAAAAATAAAAATAGAAAGCCTGAGTACAGCACAAGACTTCCTTGACCAGTTGAGAGGTGTGGAGGAAGAACAGGGTAGCAAAGAAGAATTAGAGACAGCAGCAGTGGAAGAGGAGGCCTTACACCAGCAGAACACAAAGGAAGCAACTGCGGAGGAGAAGACGACAGAAGAAGCCAAAGGAGAAAAAAGCAAGACCAGTAAGAGCCGTACGAACAAACAAAAACTAATAACCAGACAAGGAAACAGGGATGAATGATTTGAAATTAATATCTGTAAATGTCAATGGCTTAAATGACTACAAAAAGAGGAAACTAATATTAACAAAACTAGGTAAACAAAATGTTGATATAATGTGTCTACAAGAGGTGCACATAAAAAAAGAAGAGGGTAAATGTTTAGAATATAAAAAATTGGGTCAAACATTCGTTTCGCTGGCAGAGAAAAAGAAGAGGGGGGTGGCAACCTATGTAAAGAAAGGAATTGAAGCAGAGCAAAAGTTTAAAGATACAAAGGGCAGAATTCTTATGATTGAAATTAAGAGAGGGAACTCCAAAATATTATTAGTGGGTATATATGTTCCAAATAAAAAACAGGGAGAATTTTTCAAGAAACTTCATGAACAATTAGTAAAAATGGAATATAATGAAATCTGTATAATAGGGGATTTTAATGGTATTGTGGATTTGGAGAAGGATTACAAAAGTAATAAAGCAAAAAACAAAACAAAAGGACAAATCTACCGAGAGCTTTTTTTGATCTAGTCCAGTGATGGCTAACCTTTTTGCCATCGCGTGCCAGGAGAGGGGGGGCGGAGGAGGGTCGCATGCGCACGTGCCCACGCGCATGTGTGCGCAACCCCCTCCCCCCCGCTCCTGGCACATGATGGCCTGGTAGGCCCATTTTTCTTTCTTATCTGGTTCCAGATCCTCTCTGTGTATCTGGGAACAGCAAAAACAGCCTTTCCCACTCCCTTGGAGGCCCTACGGAGGCTGAAAAAGCCCATTTCCCAACTCCCGGTGGGACAGGAAGTGACATTTTTTGCTGTCCCCAGCCTCCAGAACCTCTCTAGGACTCTCTAGGAGCCTCTCTAGGAGTCTGTAGGAGCCTCTCTAGGAGTCTCTGGAGGGTGGGGACAGGAAAAAACGTCACTTCTTGTCCCATTGGGAGTGGGGAAATGGGCCCTTTGAGCCTCCATAGGGCCTCCAAGGAAGTGGGAAAGGCTGTTTTCGCCGTTCCCAGATACACAGAGAGGATCTGGAGCCAGGTAAGAATAAAAAACAGGCCTTCCCCACCCCCCAGGCCCTCCAGAGGCAGGAAACAGCCTGTTTCCCTACTTCTGGTGGGCCCAGAAGGCCCGAAAATCAGCTGGCCGGCACGCGCATGTGCCCCAGAGCTGAGCTGGCGTGCCCACTAATATGGCTCCGCATGCCACCTGTGGCACGCGTGCCATAGGTTTGCCATCACGGATCTAATCGATGAATTGGACCTAATTGATATTTGGCATACCCTGCACCCAAACGATAGGCAATACACATTTTATTCAAATACACAAAAGTCATGGTCCAGAATAGACATGGCATGGGTTAGCAGGAAACTTGGATTAGAAATTGGAATGGCTGAAATTAACCTGAATAACTGGGCAGACCACAACCCCTTAGAAATTAGGTGGAAGTGTGTAAAGAGAAAGTACCAACAGAGGTGGAGGTTTAATGCCAAATTACTGGGTGACAGAGAATGCATACAAAAACTTAAAGAAGAAGTAAACTCCTTTTTCAAGGAAAATGAAAACCATGGAACGCCCCGTGCAATAGTATGGGACACAATGAAGGCCTACCTGAGAGGAGTTGTGATCTCATACAGCGCGTATAAAAATAAGGAAAAAAGGAGGACCCTGGAAGACTATTTAAATCATTTAGGAGAAGCAGAAAGAAAACTTCAAGACAATCTGGGAGATGAAACAGCCAAAGAAAGCTGGATGATGTGGAGACACAAATTGAATATCATTGAGCAAGAGGAGCTAGCGCAAAAAATGAAAAGAACGAAACAATACCTCTTTGAGAATACCAATAAATCGGGCAGGTGGTTGGCCTATAAATTAAAAAAGGAAAATGAAAAGGGGACAATTCATATATTAGAAGATTCTAAGGGTAAGCTATTGACCAAAGAAGAAGAAAAATTGGAAAGAGCTAGGGAATTTTATGAGACTCTATTTAAAGAAGAGGAGGTCCCAGAAGGCAAAATAGAGCAATATTTGATAAATGCAGAGCTCCCACAAATAACAGAAGAAGAGAGAGAAATGCTTAATAGAAAGATCACAATCGAAGAACTAAAAACAGCCCTCTCCAAACTGAAAAACAACAAAGTGCCAGGTCCTGAAGGATTCCCAGGGGAAATATATAAAAAACTAGAAGAAATATTGCAACCAAAATTAGTAGAAATTTTCAATGATGCATTGATAGGCTATAAAATCCCAGAGTCATGGAAGGAAGCACATGTTACACTTGTGCCGAAAGAAGGTGCCGACCTAAAACAAATTCAGACTTACAGACCAATTTCTCTCCTAAACACTGACTATAAGTTATTTATGGGCATAATGGCAGAAAGAATGAAAAAGATACTAAATAATTGGATACATAAGGATCAAAACGGATTCCTTCCGGGGAGGCAAATCAGAGACAATCTGAGAATTGTGCTGGACACCCTAGAGTACTATGAAGAACATCCCGAAAAACAGATGACCTTAATCTTTGTTGACGCCCAAAAGGCATTTGACAATCTAAATTGGAAATTTATGACCAAACAAATTGAGATAATGAAATTCGGAACTAATTTTGAAATGATGATAAAATTTATCTATGATAATCAAAAGGCGAGTATCCTGGTAAATGGAGATAGGACAAAAACATTCCAGATTAGTAAGGGGGTAAGGCAAGGCTGCCCCCTGTCACCACTATTGTTTATTTTGGCCCTAGAAGCTTTGTTACGGAAAATTAGAATTAACGAGGAAATAAAAGGTCTAAAGATTAGGAAGGAGATCTACAAGACACAAGCATTTGCAGATGATGTAGCCTTAATTCTTGAGGATCCTATAGAATCAGGACCAAAAGTGCTAAAGGAATTGGGTAAATATGGAGAGGTGGTAGGCTTCACATTGAATAAAACTAAAACTAAAGTACTGACCAAGAATGCAACCGAGAGTCAGAAAAATGAGATAGAAGAAGTGTTAGGATTACAGGTTGTCAAAAAAATTAAATACCTATGAATTTGGATTACATCAAGATGTTCGACCTTAAAAGAGGACAACTATATCCCCTTAATTAGAAAAATGAAACAAGACCTCAATAGATGGAAGAAAATAAGATTGTCACTTTTGGGCAAGATAGCCGCAATTAAGATGAATATTCTTCCCAAAATATTATTCCTATTTCAAAATAGGTGAACTTAGATAAAAAGTTTTTTTCAGAATTAGATAAAATCATCAGAGAATTTATATGGGAGGGGAAGAAGCCGAGGTTTTCCATTAAAATTTTAAGGGGCAAAAGAGATATAGGAGGATTTGGGGTCCCCGATTGGGAAACATACTACAGGGCAGCTAAGCTAGTTTGGATAAGAGATTGGACCACCCTGGAAAATGAGAGGATCTTAACCCTAGAAGGCCATGATTCACAAAAAGGGTGGCATGCCCACATTTGGGACGTAGAGAAGAAAAGGAAAACATATTTTCATAGACACAAAATTAGAGATTCAAACTTGGACCCCGATTAGGCAAAGATATTATAAAAAAGTCCCAAGTTGGCTCTCTACAATGGAGGCCCTGATCTACCCCAATAGATGGGGAATGGAGAAAATTGGCAGGTATAAAGATATCTTAGATGAAGGAGGGAATCTCAAATCAAATGATACCTTGAGAGAGCAAGGAATAATTTTAGATTGGTGGACCTACTTACAAATAAAATCTAGATACCAGAAAGACAAAGAACAATACGGCTTAGAATTTGGACCTAATGGGTTGGATAAAGTCCTGATGGGAACAGGCAAAAAGATTTTGGCTAAATTGTATAATTATTTACTAGATGATGATAAGGCTGAGGATATAACAAAGAATCAAATAAATGCATGGGAGAAAAATATTGGATGAGATGTAAATTTTAGTGAATGGGAGGAGGCGTGGAATAAGAACCTTAAATTGACCAGAGCGGCGACATACAAGGAAAACCATTACAAGATGCTCCATAGATGGTATCTAGCCCCAGCCAGGCTAGCAAAGATATATCCTAATATATACCCCAATTGTTGGAAATGTGGCCATGGTCAAGGCACCTTCTTTCCCATGTGGTGGACATGCCCGGAAGTGAAAGGATATTGGAGTAAGATCAGGAGATGGTTACACGAAATAATTGGGGAAGATATTGAATTAACACCGGAAATATTTCTCCTGGGAATAGTAAAGAAGCCATACGGAAAGGAAAAGATCCACTTAATGATCCATATAATTACAGCCGCCAGACTAGCGTATGCACAGTATTGGAAAGAGAAAACCCAACCACCAGAAGAGCTTATAATTAGGAAAATATTGGAGTGCGCAGAGATGACTAAACTAACCCATGAACTAAATGATGATGAGAAGTCAGATTATTATATTGAGTGGGAAAGGTGGTATAAGTGGATGCATGATAAAATGAAAGAAAGAGAAAAAGGTGTGTTAAACAAAGGTAAAAAGTAATTTGAAATATCACCAGAAATATTTTTTGTATATAGTTAAAACACTGCACATTTGATGTTAATTGAAAATGTCAATATACTTACGTTTTTTTTAAAAACTCAATAAAGTTTTTTTCAAAAAAAAAAAAAAGATGCACCCAAATTTTCACCCTCTTTTAGGGGGTAAAAAGTGCATCTTATACTCGGAAAAATACAGTAAATGAAAAAGTGCTTCCTGTGAAAGAATAAATCTTACATGTTAGTCATAGTCATACCACACAAAAATATTTGTATATAAGGAAAGACATAATCAATATAGCTACTTAACAGATTTACAGAGTTGGAAGGGACCTTGTAGGTCATTTAGTCCAACCACTCACCCAAGCAGGAGATTTCTGACAAATGGCAGTCCAATCTCTTCTTCAAAGCCTCCAGTGATGATGCTCCCACAACTTTGTTCCATTGGTTGATTGTTTTCACTGTCTGGAATAGGTGCCTTGGAAAATAGCTTGACCCCTTCCACTCTGTGGCAGCCCCTCAAATATTAGAACACTGTTATCATGTCCTTCTCTTCACTAAACTAGCCATGTCCAGTTCCTGTAACCGTTCTTCATATGTTTTAGTCTCCAGTCCCCTAATCATCCTGGTTGCTCTTTATTGCACTTTTTTTTAGAGTCTCAACATCTTTTTTATGGTGTGGTGACCAAAATTGGATGCAGTATTCTAGATGTGCTCTTACTAAGGCTTTATAGAGTGGTATTAGTACCTCACCTGATCTTGATTGTATCCCTCTCTTAATGCAGTTTAGGATTGCATTGGCATTTTTGGCTGCCACTGTGCACTACTGGCTCATATTTAAATGGTTGTCCACTAAGACTCATAGATCCCTCTCACAGTTACTACTATTAAGCCTGGTTTCACCCAGTCTATATATGTACTTTTGGTTTTTCTTGCCTAAGTGTAAGACTTTACTTTTCTCTATGTTGAATTTCATTTTGTTAGATAGGGCCCAGTGTTCAAGTCTGTCAAGATCCATCTGGATCTTGAGCCTATCATCTAGGCGTGTTAGCTATTCCTGCCAATTTAGGATCATCCGCAAATTTGGTAAGTTCTCCTTCTATTCCCTCATCTAAGTCATTTATGAAGATACTGAAGTGTACTGGGCCTAAGACGGAACTTTGTGGTATCCCACTGCTTACTTCCCTCCATGTAGATGTAGACCTATTAAGGACTACTCATTGAGTATGGTTTGTCAGCCAGTTACAAATCCATCTGGTGGTGATGCTATCTATCCCACTTTTTTTATAGTTTACGAAGAAGTAGGTTGTGGTCTACTTTGTCAAATGCATTGCTGAAGTCTAAGTATATTTTGTCCACAATATTTCGCTGGTCTACTGATTTAGTCACTATGTTGAAGAATGAAATAAGATTGGTTTGGCATGATGTTTTTAACAAACCCATGCTGACTGCTAGTTATTATTTTACTCGTTTCTAGATGTTGGCAGATATGTTTTTTTATTATCTTTTCCAGTATCTTTCTGGGTATTGATGTTAGGCTGCTTGGTCTGTAGTTTCCTAGGTCTGTTTCCCCCCTTCTTTTTTTTTCTTTGAAGATGGGAACCACATCAGCTCTTTTCTAGTCCTGTGGTACTTCCCCGGTGCTCCAGGATTTTTGAAAGATGTGGTACATTGGTTCTGAGATGACATCTGCCAGTTCCTTTAGAACTCTGGGATGTAATCCATCATGTCCCGGTGATTTGTATTTATCAAGATCAGACAGTGTTCTCTTATTATTTTTTTGCTTATTTTAACTATTATTTCTAGTCTGTCTTTTACAGTTACGCTTTTGGTAGGTTGGGCTACAGTTTCTTTTTGTGTGAAGACCGATACAAAGAATGAGTTAAGCAGCTCTGCTTTCTCTCTGCTGCCTGTTACTTCCTTGCTGTCTTCTACCTTTAGTGGACTGACTGTTTCCTTTATTTATTTATTTATTTATTTGTTACTTATATGTTGGAAGAAACTTTATTATCTTTGACTTTTGTTGCAAGTCTTTGTTTATTCTGAGCCTTTGCTTTCCTGACTTCGCCTTTGCAGATTCTGGCTATCTGCTGATATCTGCCTTAGTTGTTGTCCCTCTTTCCATTTTTTGTACTTGTCTTTTTTGTCTTTCAATTTGCCAGAGAGATCTTTGTGTAGCCATACTGGTTTCTTCTTGGATTTCTTGTTTTTCTTTTTCAGTGGTATTGTGCTGGACTGGGCTTTTATGATCATATTTTTCAGAGTTTCCCAAGCTTCTTGAGTTGTTTTCCCCTTTAGGATTTTCATCCAAGGAATCTTTCCCAAGTTCTCTCTGAGTTTGTTAAAATCAGCTTTTTTAAAATCTAAGACTCTGGTATGATTGTGTTCTATTGCTTGTGTTTGTGTTATGTTTTTTTTTTATTATTATTTGATTTATATGCCGCCCTTCTCCGGAGACTCAGGGTGGCTTACAGTGCGTTAAGCAATAGCCTTCATACTTTTGTATATTTATACAAAGTCAGCTTATTGCCCCCACAAACTGGGTCCTCATTTAACCTACCTTAGAAAGGATGGAAGGCTGAGTCAACCTTGAGCCTTGGAGAGATTCGAACCAGCAGTAAATTGCAGGCAGCTGTGTTAATAACAGGGTGCTTTAAACCACTGTAGTACCAAGGCTACTGTTGAATTCTAGTATGACATGGTCACTCTCACCAAAGGTTCCTGCAATTTCAACTCCTTCTATCACTTCTTCTGTTTGTAAGAATTAAGTTTAGTATGGCTGTCCTTTTAGTTCCCTCCTCTACCATTTGGACAACAAAGTTGTCAGCTAGGTTGGTTGGCAACCTATTTGATTTCTCACTTGGTGTGGAATTAGTCTTCCAATTGATGTCAGGGTAATTGAAGTCCCCCATTACTATTGTAGTGTGTTTCTTACATAGATTTGTTAGTTGGTTAGCAAAAAGGACACCTATTTTGTTTCTGCTTGATTGGGTATCCACCTATGGCCATGTCATTCTTTTTTTCTTTTATATTGATCCATATGCATTCTAGGTGGGTTTTGTCTTTCGTTTCATGCATTTCTGTAGCAATGTAGTGGTCCTTTACATACAGTGCAACTCCACTTCCTCTTTTATGGGGTCTGGGTTTTTTTTTTTTTTTTTGAACAGTTTGTATCCTTCTATCAGTATGTTCCAGTCATGGGTTTCATCCCACCACGTTTCTGTTATTCCAACTATATCATATCTACCATCATGTATTAATAGTTGAAGTTCACCCTGTTTGTTCCCCAGACTTTGTGCATTTGTACATAGGCACTTGAGATCTTTATGTCTGACTCTGGGTATGCTTCCTATATCTTCTATTTGGTGTTTGAGTTTGTCTTCTTTCCCATCCCTCCTTACTTCATTATTTGACTTGCTTTCTAGGGTTTTTTTGCTTGGAATTAGGTCCTGGAGATTCTAAAGATTGGTCACACACCCCCACCGCCAATTTTAGTTTAAAGCCCTCCTAATAACATGAGCCGAACGTTTTCTGAAAACATTCTTCCCAGTCTTTGTGAGGTGCAGCCCATCCATTGCCAAAAGCCCATCATGGAGATAGTACAGACCATGGTCCAAGAATCGAGCCTTGGTAGTACTAGGGTTTAAGGCACCCTGTTATTAAGCTGCTTAAGACCAGCTGCCTGCAATTACTGCAGGGTTCGAATCTCGCCAAGGCTCAAGGTTGACTCAGCCTTCCATCCTTTCTAAGGTAGGTGAAATGAGGACCCAGTTTGTGGGGGCAATAAGCTGACTTTGTATAAATATACAAAAGGATGAAGGCTATTGCTGAGCACATTGTAAGCCGCCCTGAGTCTTCGGAGAAGGGCGGCATATAAATCAAATTAAAAAAAAAAAAATCCAGTTTTTTTGGCGACACCAACCCTTTAGCCAGTTTCAGATTTTAGAAAATATGATAGAAATACTTAGTATGAGAATCTAATGGCACTGGATCATATCAGTTAATACCACCAGAACAAGGATAATGAACTGCTCATAGCAAGATCCTACTACTGAAGAAGAAGCAAAATTTCCTTGATTTAATTCAAGTCAATCCAAAATCAATAATTGAGTAACAACTTTATTAGAAGTAAATAACAAAAATTGCAGCAAATGTGTACAAACTTTTGAGTTCTCTAAAATTACGTATCAGTTAATGTATACAAAGAGCAGGAAATTAAGAAGCAGAAAATTACCATACATTTTTAATATCATTTTGATCAGTGGTGGGAATCACCAGTTGTAACAACTGGTTTGCTTCTCACACCAGTAGGCTCGGTTTTCGCCCTCCCCAGGCTCTGGAGGCTTTCCTGGAGCCTCCAGGAGGGTGAAAATGGCCTTCCCTGGGCTCTGGAGGTCCTCCAGAGGCTGGAAATGGACACATTTCTGGACTTCTGGTATTTCTGGTAGGTCCAGTTTTTGCCCTCCCCAGACTCCGGAGGCTTTCCTGGAGCCTTCAGGAGGGTGAAAATGGCCTCCCCTGGGCACTGGAGGCCCTCCGGAGGCTGGATACAGGCCCATTTCCAGACTTCCGGTAGAACCGTTTTTCGCCCTCCCAGAGCCTCCATGCAGGCCCTGCACTTAACTGGCATCCAAAACGGGCTGCGTGGAGACTCCTGGGAGGGGACGGGTAGGTGGGGTCAACCAGTCCTTGGAACAACCAGTTCACCGAACCAGATTAAAATTAACATCCGGTTCGCCTGAACCAGTCCGAACTGGTTGAATCCTACCCAATTTTGATGAGTTCTAGAAATCTCAAAGCTCATTAGCTTTTTTTCACAGTTGTTTGACCTAAAAATGGTTTTATATAACTACAATTTCATTTTGCCAATATGTTGAACCAACAAGGCTGTGAAGTTTCTGAAAGATGCCCTAATTAATTCATGAGCCTCGAGCCAGGTTTCAAAAGAAATCCAGTCATTTCTTAGGAGCAACATTCCAGCAATTATTCAAATGGAGTCAGCTCTGACCCCACGTAATTTGTGGGGCCCCATGACCCTGTCTCCCCCCTCCTCCCTGGGCATGTCATAAATCACGTTCTCCAATGGACCACATTGGTGGGCTGTAAAAACCCCACCCCTCCTACTGACTCCAGTAACCTAGGACACAATCTAGAGAAAGGCATATGTGGAATGTATTTTCAGTTGGGGCAGCCAAGCAGCTCCGTTAATTCTCCTCCCTCCTGCTTATGGCAATTTGAAAGCTGGTCTGAAAAGCTTTGCAAATTGACATTCGGCTCCCCTCACTTCCCAAAGGCTACCTGCGCAAAGCAAAAACAATTTGAGTATAGGTATAGAATTTAGGGATGTGACCCCCCCCCAGGCTTATTTGGATTTTGTGTGTGGAATTTGGCTATAAGGCAATTAGTCTAGAAGTTTCGACTCTTTAGCCAAGATGCCTCTGATAAGGGGAAACCCTTCCACTTGACTAAGTATTGGAGTTGTCTCCTGTGCCACCTCGAATTGAGGATTCACTGCACCTCATAATGTGTTTGTTCC
This sequence comes from Pantherophis guttatus, assembly GCF_059756535.1. Lineage (NCBI taxonomy): Eukaryota > Metazoa > Chordata > Lepidosauria > Squamata > Colubridae > Pantherophis > Pantherophis guttatus. Next base: position 78,909,203 of record NC_142067.1, read on the forward strand.
CCTATGACCATGGGGTCCAGGGTCTCATGGAGTAGGGGCCTCAGGGTCGATCCGACCATGGTGTGTATCTTCCCTAGCAGTTTCAATTTCAATTGCAACGTGACTAGGTTGATTATCTTTACTATGGGGAATGGTCCCATAAATTTGGCCCCAGTTTCTTGTTAAGGAGTTTTAACTGCAAATATTTTGTGGAGAGGTAAACCTTCTCCCCAATTGAAAGGGCCTTTGCAGAGCTTGATATTTGTCTGCCTGTTTCTTATAGGTTTGTGCCGCTTTAGTTAGCGCTTTCTTGACATTCTCCCAGATCACTTTCAGCGTTGACATCCAATTGGTCAAGCTGACTGAGGAGGGGGGGGTCTCTTGGGTACTCAGGCATTGAGACAAATTCCATGCCACTCACCACCTTGAACGGGGTTAGTTCCGTGCTACTGTGAACATCATTATTGTATGCAACTTCAGCGAAAGACAGGAGATCTGCCCAATTGGACTGCTGATAGTTTACGTAGCACCTCAGGTACTACTCTACCATGGTGTTCAGTCTCTCGGTCCCCCCATTGGTGCTCGGATGAAAAGCCAAGCTAAGGCCCTGGGACGACCCAATGGACCGCAGGAACTCCCTCCAGAACTTGTCGGTGAACTGGACCCCTCTGTCTGAGATAATTCGTGGTACTCCATGCAGGCAGTAGATGTGCATTAGGAACAGTTTGGCCAACTGGTGGGGTAAAGGTAGTCCACTGCAGGGTATGAAGTGCACCTGTTTGGAAAATAGGTCTATTACAGTCCAGATCATCATGTTTTCCCCACTTTTCGGCAACTCCACTATAAAATCCATTGCGATCTCCTCCCATGGTCTCACTGGCTCTGTTACCGGTTGTAGCAGTCCGGGGGTTTTTTGTCACGAGTGTTTCCAGGATTGCTGTGGCTACTTGCCTACTCACAAACAGTATGGTTTTAATCAAGCCATCTCCTGTTTGTAATTACCTGCAAGCCTTCCCCGCCCTAGTTAATTGCAGGTTAACTCCCCATATAAGCAAGGACCTTTTCGCTTGCTACTTGGGCCTAGACTCCTGGTTTAAGCCTAAATGCACAGCTCCTGCAAGAAGCTCAGTGCAATGCCGCAGATGGGAGAAGAATGCAGATAAGGACTCCAGACGCCGTTGCAGAGAAACTCCCACGGATGCTTGCCTTTTGCTGTTTTGAAGCACGCAAGCTATCATCGGGACTGCTGCTGGACCTTTTTCCTCCCACAAGCTTCAAGCAATGTTTGCTGTTTGAACTGTTTTTACTTCAGGTGACTTTCAGCTGTAAAGTTTGTGCTCCCCCCATTTTGATTGCCTTGATGATGTATCGACGCCGAAGCTGCTTACCTTCATGCTAGCTTTATTCTCTTGTGAACTGTTTCGGTATTGTGGAGAGGGATCTAGGGAGATAGCCTTGCTTCACATACCCAGATAAGACTTTGTTTTTAATGTGCTTTCTTAAAGACATAGTGCTTTTTAAATGTTTTAAAGTAAATTATATTTTTACACAAGGCGCCTCTGTCAGAATTATTTCAGTCTCAGTGTGCTTGCTCATGAGCTGGTTCACGGTCTGGGGAACCCCTCAACCCCATTTCATAACAGTTGGTAGCAGAGGATGGTTTAACGAACCTACGCTCATGTGGTAATGCGCTAGACTGAATGTCTGCAGTTGAACAGATGTTGATTAGGGCAGCAGCGGCAGCAAAAAGTATGAAGTCACAAACTGGACTGTCTGGGGCTCAGGCCAAAAATGTTTTGGCTGAAAAACCCCAAACTCTAATTGATTTAGAGAATAGTGGAGCTGTAAGTTTTGGAGCAGAGGCCTCAACTTCTGAAGGGCCTAAGATAGTGAGTAAACCATCATCACCTAAAGAAGTAGAGACTGGAAGAACGCCACTTCAGGTCTTGAAAAGAAATACAGAGGTGGATGATGAATTTAGGAAGGCAATCCTTCAGTTTTTAGGTTTGCCAACAGTAAGTCAGAACCCGACTGCTGATTCTAGCGGATTATTAAAGAATCCAGCCATGAAAGGAAAGAAGATCGAAGTCCTAGAAAACACCGGATCAGTAAGAGACTTTCAATCTTTTCCTAAAACCCCTACCTCAGACCATAAGTGGAGAATGGGGGATAACAGACTGCCTGATTCGAATGTTCCTGCTTCTTTGTTAAACCAGCATGGCCAAGTTGACATTGCGCCACTTGCTGTTGAAGCCATCATAGATCAGGCCATAAAGACTTTAGCTCCCTTGATGACATCAGTGACTTCTGCTAAAAATTTAAGAGACTCTCATGTTGAGCGTAAGGTTGCAAGTGTGATAGAAACTTTGGCAACCATTTTAGGCGATGGTTTGCAGGCACCATCGGCTCAACAAATAGTAGCTGCACATACCAAAGTACCCCTGATGTCTGCAACTAATTCAGCGCATGCCACGAGTGGGATATATCCATCCGTGATGACATTGACATCCAGGACGGTTCCGGAGGCTGCCTCAACTGAAGATAGGAATTTGGGAGCGCGTCCAAAAATTCCTAGAGATGTGCACCAGAGAGGACCCTCGAGCTTTTGTGATCAAACCGGGATGAGCTTTGCATCTGCACAACGTGAAGTTTTAATCCCTCCCATTGGGGAGGATCGACCGTCAGAATGCCAGATGGAAGACACTGTGCTGTGTGCTTCCATTCCAATGCCTTATTGCCCGTTCCAGGACGGACCACATTTTGAACATCAATTAATGTCTGTTTCCATGTTTAATAATGTACAGGTCCTTCCTCCTAATTTTAAAAGTTTAAGTGTGGGTGGAGGAAATTTTAAGGAATGGGTTAAGAGTATTTAAGTAATCTTAATGAGAGAAAATGTTTTATCGTTGTTATTAAAACCCCCACCTAGACCATGGTCCTTAGAAATTGATCTTTTACATCATAAGGCCTTTTGTATTTTATTGATGTCCATTGACCCTGCACTATATCCCAGTATACCTAGTAACCTAACCGTAACAGAAGTTTGGGTGAAACTGCATAAGCTATTTTGTTCAAAAAGCTCCCATGTTACAAACAGAGTTTATAGGGAGTTCTATTCCACAAGGTTGAAGGCAGGAGTAGATATTAATGAACACTTATGTGAGTTAAACAGGTTAAGGCAGGAATTGATGTTGAGGGGGGAAACAGTGTCTGAACAAACACTCATTACTGTTATACTCAATTCCCTTGATCCTAGCTGGGATAATTTTATATCGCAACTGGATAACGTTAGTTGTAATAACTTATCTTTAGAAGTGTTATCTGGCAGATTGATTGCAGAAGATAACTTGCGTAATGCAGGGCGGCTTTTCACAAAAAGGAAAAACCTTTAAGAAGGCCCGATAGTTCAGATAGAGCATATACTATCGGAGAATGCTTCAATTGTGGTTCAAGAGAACATTATAGAAGGGATTGCCCACATAATGTGAATGCTAGGGCATGCTCAAAGGTACCTTCTGATAATAAATGTAAAAGGAGGCCATTACCTCCTGGTAGAAAGCCAAGTGTAGATGTTCCTAACCACAGAAGGGGTAAAAAGCCAAATAGAGGCAACAGAGGGAACAATCCCAGGTTTAATGATAGCTCTGTAGGTATAGTGGAAACTACTGAGTCAGAGCTTACAAGGAAACAGCGAGAGCAACTATGGTTAATGGACAGTGGAGCCAGTAACCATGTTGTCAGTGACCGAAGGTTGTTTGTTAATATGAGAAGGCATCAATCCATGGTCAAAGTTGCAAATGGTAAAAAGGTGAATGTTGTTGGCATTGGAGATGTTTATATTCCTGGGATAGGAGAGATTCATGGAGCATTGTATGTACCTGAGATAGATCATAATTTGCTAAGCCTAATGAGGATATGTGAGAACCCCAGAATGGAGATTCTGTTCTCTTGAGGAACAGCTGTGATCAAAAACAACAAATGTGTGATTGGGGAGGTTTTGAAGATAGGTAGCTTGCCTTATTATTCCCCCAATACGAATGCTGAGACCTGCAGTGATAGCAATTATACTATCTCATTTGGTAGTAACAATGAATCACAGTTAGAACTAGGTGATGAGGATCAAGACTTTCACCAGAGGAAGCCTTGTAAAGACAAATGTAAAGTTAATAAAAAGTTTTTAAATTTTAACTTAGAGTCAGATAGTAGGGAACCTGAAAATGCTAATGCAATTTCTACAGGTGAGCTGTTGCACAATGAATGTGCTCACTTGATGCATTGCAGATTAGGTCATGTGAGTTTTCCTATAGTGAAAAAGGTAACCGAACATTCAAGGGGAACCAAGATCAATGACTGTAACACATTCCTAGACTGTTCAATTTGTAGGAGTGCAAAGTTGAAGGTGAAATCTGCGCCCAAGAGGTCTCAGAGGTACTCTGAACACCCATTTCAGCTCATCCACATGGATTTGGTGGGTCCATTCGCACCTTCCGTGGGTAAGAGACGGTACTTTCTTACCATAGTAGACGACCATAGCAGATTTGGATTCGTTTTTCCCCTAATGTCCAAGAGTGAAACGTTGACTAAGTTTAAGGAATTTTGTAACTTAGTCCAGAACCAGCACCAGGTCAGAGTTAAGAAGATCTTAACTGACAGGGGGACTGAATTTAATTCCAGGCAGTTCTCCAGCTGGTTGAGGAGTAAGGGCATAGTCCACTTATGCACCGCGCCTTACTCTAAGTTTCAAAATGGTGTTGCAGAACAGCGCAGCGACGTATTACAAACAATGATGCAGTGCGCCCTAGAAGATTCCGGATTAAACTTTGCATATTGGGTAGAAGCAATTAGATACGCGAACTACATCTTGAATCGAGTGTGGTCTAGCGTGGTGCAGAAGACCCCATACGAGGTGCTATACGGCCATAAGCCTAGCTTGGCACACCTCCACGTTTTTGGAGTGATGGCCGATGTTCATGTCCCGAAGGAGCTCAGGAGAAAGGGAGACCAGATCTCTGTTAAACTGAGATTCGTTGGTTACGAGCAGGGCTCCAAGGCATTTAGGTTTGCCTACCCTAACGGAAAACTGATGATATCAAGGTCTGCCACCTTTCACGAAGGGGCCAACTGGAGTAAGATCCATGCCAATGAGATTCTTACTCGGAACCCTTCCCATAGTTGTCGTAGGCAATCGGAGGATGTATCGGAGAACCTGTCCGATGATAGGGATACATCTGGTTCTGGGAAGCGTGCATCCCAGGCACCCTTGAAAGGGATATTGAAGCGTAAGATGGGGGTAGCCAGGAAGGATAGGCACCCAGCTTCTGAGACGCATAGCGATGGTTAGGAGGTAGATGACTCATCAGACGACTCTGATGTCAGTGACACTCCTAAACGCAGACCAGTTAGGGCTACCAGGGGCAATAAGCCTAAGAGGTACGACGACTTTGTTACCTCAGTCGACCAGGTTTTGGCCACCCCTCAGAAATATGAGGATGTGTTGGCTTTACCTGACCATGAACGACAGAAGTGGCTGGCCGCCATGGATACGGAATTAGACAGCCTGAAAAGGCTGGACGTATTCATGCCAACAAGATTGCCCAAAGACAAGAGGGTGATCGGCACCAGGTGGCTTTTCAAGCAAAAGCCCATTGAAGGTGGGGGCTTTATCTATAAGGCGAGACTAGTGGCGCAGGGATTCTCACAGAGATTCCCTGACGATTACGAGGACACCTTCTCCCCCACGGTGCGCCCTGAGAGCGTGAGAACAGCTCTCACCATCGCTACCATGCGAGGCGAACATGTATATCAGTTCGATATTCAGACCGCGTACCTGCACGCCCAGTTAGACAAAGAGCTGTACGTGAGGATTCCTCAAGGAGTAAGCCATCGGGAAGACGATGTGTGGTTGTTGAACAAGAGCCTATATGGCTTAAAACAATCTGGTAAGCGATGGTACGAGTGTCTCACAAAAAGCCTGAGAGAGATGGGCTTTTTACCATCGTCGGCTGACGAGTGTGTTTTTGTCAAGGAAGATCAGGGCATTAGGGAAACGGTACTGTTGTACGTTGATGACATCCTATATATTTGCAGATCAGAGAACAGGCATAAGAAGTTCTCTGAGGACCTAAGTAAGAGTTTTGCCTTAAAACCATTAGGTCACATTAGCAAATTTTTAGGGGTGCAATTCGTAAAAACCGAGAAGGGGTTTCGGCTCTCTCAGGAAGATAAAATTCAGGAATTGCTTAAAAAGTGTAGCATGGTAGAGGCGAAGCCATGCGATACCCCTATGGCAACAGACTTCCTTAAGAATATGTACACTGAGAGCACGGAGTTTGAAGATAAGACCCTTTACAAGTCTGTGATTGGGTCGTCGTTGTACATTGCAAATTGGACTAGACCGGACATCAGTCTAAGTGTAAATGTGTTATCTAGACATTCTGAACATCCCACACAGTACCATTGGAGTGGAATCAAATGACTCCTGAGATATTTAAAAGGTACTGTGAACTATTCATTGTTATTGGAACCAGAAGCAACTAGAGAATTAAGATAGAGTTGTTTTTCGGATGCCGATTGGGCAGGGGATGTTAGATCTAGAAAAAGTACCTCGGGGTTCATTGTATACCTAAATAGTAGCCCCGTGTATTGGTACTCTGGGAAGCAGAAGCTAATTGCAACTTCCACAGCGGAAGCTGAATATGTCAGTTTGTCCAAAGCTTCCAATAACCTAGTTTGGTTCGACGATCTCTTGGTAAGCTTATGGAGGCAGTCCATACATCCTATAAAAGTCTATGAGGATAACATGGCTGCCATTAACATATCGGAAGCCAATGCTGTAGGCCAGAGATCGCGCCATATTGATATCAAAAACAAACATGTGAGGCAATTGGTGAAAACAGGTTTCATTAAGACTGTGTATTGTGAAACCAAGGAACAGGTAGCAGACGTGTTTACCAAACCGCTGTCCCGTGACCAACACCTCTATCTTGCCTACTCACAAATAGTATGGTTTTAATCAAGCCATCTCCTGTTTGTAATTACCTGCAAGCCTTCCCCGCCCTAGTTAATTGCAGGTTAACTCTCCATATAAGCAAGGACCTTTTCGCTTGCTACTTGGGCCTAGACTCCTGGTTTAGGCCTAAATGCACAGCTCCTGCAAGAAGCTCAGTGCAACGCCGCAGATGGGAGAAGAATGCAGATAAGGACTCCAGACGCCGTTGCAGAGAAACTCCCACGGATGCTTGCCTTTTGCTGTTTTGAAGCACGCAAGCTATCATCGGGACTGCTGCTGGACCATTTTCCTCCCACAAGCTTCAAGCAATGTTTGCTGTTTGAACTGTTTTTACTTCAGGTGACTTTCAGCTGTAAAGTTTGTGCTCCCCCCATTTTGATTGCCTTGATGATGTATCGACGCCGAAGCTGCTTACCTTCATGCTAGCTTTATTCTCTTGTGAACTGTTTCGGTATTGTGGAGAGGGATCTAGGGAGATAGCCTTGCTTCACATACCCAGATAAGACTTTGTTTTTAATGTGCTTTCTTAAAGACATAGTGCTTTTTAAATGTTTTAAAGTAAATTATATTTTTACACAAGGCGCTTCTGTCAGAATTATTTCAGTCTCAGTGTGTTTGCTCATGAGCTGGTTCACGGTCTGGGGTACCCCTCAACCCCATTTCTTAACAGTTTTTCTGGTCATTTCTTCAATGTGGCACAGATGGTGCAACTTTTCATATAACTGTCCATGTCTTTCTTTATGCCAGGCCACCAGAACTACCTCCGTACTATGTGTAAAGTCTTTAGGAACCCAAAGTGGCCTGCCAGTTTGATGTCATGGCTCCTCTGGAGGATTAGGGTGCATAGGGATTCCAGGATGTAGCATTTTGTCCCCTTCCATGCGAGGTCATCTCTTTTTGTCATGATGCGTTGATTGTCTCAGAACCAGGGATCTGCTAGCAGTTCGATTTTGAGTTTTGCAGTTAGATCACTCGTTGGTTGGTCGTGTCGGTCGCAGCATTGTTGTCTGGTGGTCACTTGGGCAGCTACTTGAGTAGGGGGAATGATGGCATCCACTACCTGCTCCCGCTCACATTTGTACTGGGGCATGCGGGAGAAGGCATCGGCTAGAAAGTTCCTCCCCCCCGGGATGTGCTTTAGTACGAAGTTGAAACAGTTTAAGTATTGAGCCCAACGGACTTGTTTGGGTGATAGTTTTCACGCGGTCCTGATTGCCTCCTGATTTTTGTGGTCAGTCCAGACTTCGAACAGTTTCTGGCCCCCTTCTAGCAGGTTTCACCAGGTTAGTAGTGCCCGTCTCACCGTGAACTCTTCTTTTTCCCATGCAGCCCATTGTCTCTCAGTCTGTGAGCTTGCAGGAGGTGTAGGTGCAGGGCTGTAGGTTTCCTTGGCTATTTCTTTGCAGTAGCACTGCTCCCACTACCACGCCACTGGCATCTGCTTGGATAATGAAGGGTTGTTCGGGGTCAGGATGTTTCAGCACCGGTTCCTTTGCAAACATTTCTTTCTTTTTTTAAAAGTTTTTTTTTATTTTTCATTAAATAAATTTATTTTTCATATAATAAATATCATTCAGTGTGTCATCTAGGTGTTTTTCTTGTGTCTTCTTCTTCCTCCTCCGATCTTCATCATTTCTTGAGTTTTTCCATTTCTTTATTATGACATTCTCTCCATACTTTATTTATTTATTTATTTATTTATTTATTTATTTATTTATTATTTATTTATTTATTGGTTCGATTTATATGCCGCCCTTCTCCGGAGACTCAGGGCGGCTTACAATGCGTTAAGCAATAGCCTTCATACTTTTGTATATACCTGCTTAGTAGGGCTTTCGGCCCCCCCAAGCGGTGTTCTTTTTTATGCAAAGTCAGTTTATTGCCCCCACAATCCGGGTCCTCATTTTACCTACTTTGAAAGGATGGAAGACTGAGTCAACCTTGAGCCTGGTGAGATTTGAACTTGCAGTAATTGCAGGCAGCTGGTGCTACTTAATAGCACTTTAGTCTGCTGCACCACCAAGGCTCTCTATATATAACATTTTAACATCTATATTATAACATTTTCTTGCTTACTATTAATACATTTATCTATATCTGTTCTCTAACCAATTGTAAAATTGTCTCCATACCTTGTAATATTCCGAATCCTTTCTTTAATTATCAAAGTCAATCTATTCATTTCTGCACAATCTAATATTTTTTTTAATTACTTCATCTTCTGAAGGGATTTTCTCTACTTTCCATCTTTGTGCAAATACTATCCTCGCTGCAGTTATTACATGTACTGTATAATCAAATATACATTTTCTTTATTAATTTTCTCCGGAAGGATATCCAAAAGGAACAGCTCAGGTTTCAAATCCATATATTGTTCAAGCATTTCTTCTAACCATGTTTTAATTCTAATCCAATAATTTTTCACTTCTGGATATGTCCACCACATATGATAGTACGATCCTGATATTTGATGGCATTTCCAACATTTAGCTGATTTATCTTTAAACATTTTTGCCAATTTTTCATATGCCATCTATAAAACATTTTATATTGATTCTCTTTATATGCAATAGACATTTATAATTCCTTTCCCATAGCTGCTGCCATTTATCTAATTCAATTGAATATCCAAAATTTTTTGCCCAAGCTATCATTGTTTTCTTTACTTGTTCTTCCTCCAATTCAATACTAAGTAAGAAGTTATATTTTTTTTTGATTATTTTATCATCTGTTCCTGTGATTATCCTATCCAGATCTGTCATTTCTAAATAAAAACCATATGATTTTGCATCTTTTTCATATCTTGTCTGTATTTGCATGTGGGTATACCAATCCATTTTAATCCCTTGTTCTTCTAATTCTTGTTTCCCTTTTAGTTCCCCTTATCTGTTAGTATATCTTTGTATCTAAAATATTTTTGAAATTAATAATATTTGGGTGTATTTTGATTTTTTCAGCTTATACAATCAACAGTGGGTCGTGCATCCTCCCCCCGCTTTCCCTGCCGGATAGCTGTGAAGCTTTGGCATTGTTTGGGAATTCTCCCCTGGAATGGGAACTGCAGGCTGAGGAGAGCCAGTCAAGAAGCCAGTTAGAGGCTTGCGAACCTCTCCGTGTAATCAGATGACAAATGACTCAGCAACTTTAAGTGAATCAGCTTCAGGCCGGGATAAGGGCCTAGAGTCGGAGTTTTACAACCACAGTGAATTAGCTTTAGGACTTGAAAACCAGCTAAATGATAGTAGAAGGGATTTTATTAGCCGGCACAGTATGCTCACTTCTCAGACAGTCTTGGCCATTTTTGACCAGTTTGCAGAGGTGCGTTTAAAGTTGGACTCTGTGATTAATTTTATTGCTGCGGCACAGATGAAAAAGCTGCGGGTATGTTCAACTGGCTGCCAGACAGAACGACCTGGCCAGATACCATCAATGGTGCAACCAAGGGAAAGAACAAGCGGACAGCATATTGACTGTAAGCGTGGAGGAAAAAAAAGAGATGGTGAGCTGGTTGGGCCTGAAATCCCAGGGTACAGGAGTGGTGGTGGTGGGGAAACAGGCGATTGTTGAAGGATCAGATTGTATTGAATATATATAATTCTGAGATAAATGCGGGTAGATGGTCTTCAAAAAGATGGATAGTGACCTCTTTGTCTCAGCTTACTCGGAGTGACAAGGGGGCAATAGATTCGGCAGCATATGAATATCTTCCACAATGTGATAATTATTTCAGAATTCTTTTTAAGTTCAAACAACAGCTCTTTCCAAGCCTGCTTATGCGAATGAGAGGATTCTTGGCTTTTTATCAAATTTTACCTACCCAAGTTTTTTCTAGTGGTGTGGTCAGCCCGCTGATCCAGAGAGCCCCTAGGGAGAGCGTGGCAGTGCATGGGACAGCTGATTGGGAAAGTGGACTGAATAGGGAAAGCAGGCTGGCCGAGGCAGGGAGGAGATTTAGTGTTACAGAGGAAATGTCGGTTAGGATTTTGGATCCAGAAATTTCCTTCAATTGGCTTGGTGCAAGATGAGACATTCGATTCTGCCTGTTTGGAAACTTTTTCCTCACTTTCACTAACGGAGCAGAAAGAAGTACTTAAAAAACTTAAAGAGACGAGGAAGCTGCTGAAGCAGACCATTTCCTCTGCCGCTCCTTTGGCATCGATTGTTCTACCCCTTTCAAGGCATGATGCAATTCCGGAGAGTCAGCAGCCTATAAGCCCAGGAAGCCTGATGCCCACGTCTATACAGCACAAAGTGCCAGAGACAGCAGATTTGATAATGCAAAGTGTTGTGGGACAAACATCGGAGATAGAAGGCACCCAGGAAGGAATCCCCTAGTCCCCCTTAGTGGCAAAGATGATACCAAGAAATAACATAAACGCAGTGCCTCATGTAAAATCATTTATCGTGGAGGCAGAGATTAATAGAGCCCATGGACCTGCAAGCCCGAAAGTAACAGGCAGTGCAATGACGCCCAAACAGACTTCTATGGAGCTCAGGCGATTAAATGGGTGTGTGAGTGTAAATGAGGGAGGATGGGTAGGAGAGATTATTCAAGAAGCCTGACTAGGAAATAGCGAGCAATCACTTCCTTCAAGAGTACACTTCCTCTCTTGGAATGTGGCAGGATGGAGAGGAAGTTGGTGCACAGACGACTGTATTAAATTTTTAAACAGGTACCATGTAATTGCCTTGCAGGAGACTTAGGTTAGCAGTGATGAGACCCCCCATTGAGCTCCCCGGATTTAATATTTGGCAGCTGCCAGCAAAGAGAGTAGCTAAAAAGGGGAGAGCCTCAGGAGGATTGGGCATCTTGGTAAAAGCCGAACTAGGATGGAAGGGAAATGAGATATGCTCGGATTCCGGCCCTTTATTTTTTCAAACAATCCATTTGGCATATGAAGGGAAGTCAATGGTATTTGTAAATGTGCATGTTAATCCAGCAATGGGCGATGTGTGGGAGGCTCTAGAGGTAAAAATATTAGATATACATAAAAAATTTATAAAAACACCTCTAATTTTGGCAGGAGACTTTAACGTGTGTGTGGGTCCCTCGTTGGAACCTTTTATTGAAAATGGTACAATTCCAGATGGATATTTACATAACCAACAATCATGGGTCTCCCAAGATAGGAAAAAGAACAAAGATGGGGGGAAATTTCTAACAATGGTATACAACTGTAACCTTCAAATTGTAGGCCAGTATTCGGAGGTTAGAAGGTACCCCATAACTTTTTTTGGCACTAAGGCATGTAGTTCTATTGATTATTTTTGTGTTTCACACAGCTTAGTATCAGGGGCAACTTCGGTCTTGACGTTACCAAGGCCAGAAAATGATCATCTTCCAACTGAGACGTCCCTGGCAATCCCTTCCGATTTAAGGAAAAGAAATCAAACAATTCAACAAATAGGCTTCAACTTAGAAATAGCCCATGAGAGAAGACTAACATGGAAGAAGGTTGATAGCAAAGCAGTGACTGAATTCATGAATTCACCATGTATGAAAGCCTTAGCGCATATATGCTCAAACAGTATGGGTGAACAAGAGTTTATAGTATATTTTGTGGAAATATGCCATAAATTGAAGCATTTTTCCATGACTATCAAGCCAATGGGCCAGACTGATTCTAGTTACTCAACATGGTTTGATAACGACTGTAAGGAAAAGAAAAAACAGCTTAGGAAATCACTTAGGAGATACTTAATCAGCCCAAACATGGAATTACAGAAGGAGTATATTACCATAAGGCAGAAATATAAGCAGTTATTGAAGAGAAAAAAGGCCTCCTATATTGATAACTTATGGGCTGGCCTAGAACAGGCAGTAAAGCTGGCCTCACCCACACTATTCTGGTTGGAGGTCTCAAAAATTATTAGAGATAGAAAACCAATAAGTGACCCAAACATTAGTGCAGAAAGTTGGGAGAAGCATTTGGCCACTCCAGCAGTAGCGGAAAGCTCTGATGAGGCTATATCCTCTCCGAGCTTGATACAAGATTATGAAGCCTTATCCCAGTGGGAAGAAGTGTCAATCACGGAGGTGAGGAGTTTAATCTCCTCCCTGAAGACAAACAAAGCTCCAGGACAGGATGCGCTCCCGGCATCGTTATTTAAAGGTAACATAGCCTGGTGGGCGCTTGACCTGGCGGGTCTCTTTACTTTTATCAATAGAACAGGGCAAATTCCTGCCAGTTGGCGTTCATCAATAATTATCTCCTTACATAAAAAAGGCTCTAGAGATAACCCAGATAATTTCCGATTAATTAGTCTAATCGATATTTCAGCAAAAATTTATGCTAAACATTTGCTTCATAAATTAGAGAACTGGATAATGAGAAATAACATTCTAGCTGAAGAACAGTCAGGTTTCAGGAGCGGAAGATCTACTATGGATAATTGTTTTGTGCTGGACCATCTAATAACAAAGTTTAAGTTTTGGAAAAAACCACTGTATGTGGCATTCATAGACTTGAAGGCAGCCTTCGACACAATTGATAGACAAATTTTATGGGATAAATTAGAAGCCATGGGAATTGAAAAGAAATTGTTATATCTAATTAGATTGTTATACACAGAAACCCAAGTAAGAGTTCGAGTGAATAGGACAGGATCGGTAACAAATGCAATCCCAATAAAGAAGGGTGTCAGACAAGGTTGCATCTTAGCCGCAACACTTTTCAACTTATATTTAAATGACCTTCCAAAATGTTTGGAAGATACATCACTCCATGGGCCTAGTATAGGAACAAGACAGGTCAATTGCTTGTTATATGTCGATGATATAATTTTGCTGTCGGCCTCACAGGTGGGGCTACGAAGGTCACTTGGGAGGTTGGCAGCATATTGTATAAAAAAATCGCTTGACAGTTAATATAGAGAAATCAAAGGTAATGATATTTAGCAGGCAACAAAATATGAGGAGATGGGTTTTAAATGACAGAAGAATAGAACAAGTTCAGTCATTTACCTATTTAGGGCTAGTATTTCAGACAAATGGCAAATGGAATAAGCAGGTAAAAACCGGAGCTCGGAAGGCCATGGCTCGGATGGCTTAATTAAACAAACTTATTTTAGAGAAAACTCCATCTTCATTAATCCCAGTGCTAAAGGTCTTCCAGGCGAAAATTGAACCAGTATTTACCTATGGGGCAGAAATATGGGGGTCGGTTAAGTTGCCTGGGCTGGAAATTCCTCAAAATAAGTTCCTGAGGAGAATTTTGGCAGTGTCCCCTGGAACCCCAGCATGTGTAGTAAGGACAGAAATGGGAGTCCATGCGATTGGCACTAGGGCCTTGTTGAAGACTGTTTATTATTGGTTAAGAATAATCGAGATGGAGGAAGGGAGGTTACCAAAATTAGTGCTAATGGAGCAGATTATCTCAAGTAATAAAAAAACTGGTTATCAAGAGTTCTGAATCAGGTATCTAGCTCTGGTATTCCTTTAAATTGGCAGCAGTACAATCATAGGCAGATCTGAAATTGGATTGCACAGAGATTTAAGGACATAAGTGCCCAATCGGATATTGCACAGGTGACAGCAGTAAAAGTTTGCCCCTGGTTATCAGCCAATAAACAAATTTTTAAAATAGAAAAATATTTAACTGTGCCTTTACTTCCCGTCATAAGGAGATTTTTTACCAAATTGAGATTAGACCAACTTCAAACAAACATGCTTTGGGGTAGGTATAAGGGTATCCCTGTAAGAGAAAGAATCTGTTTATGTGGGACGGGGGAAGTTGAAACAACGTCCCATGTAATTTTTGATTGCCCCCTATACTCAGATTTGAGGGAACATCAACTGGGCAGGAACTTTTATACCAGCACCCCTAAGTCTTAAGGAGCACTTCTTGCAACATTGTCTGTTAGGTTCTAACTTGCAGTTGGTGAAATGGATTGCCAAATTTGCGGTAAAGTTGATGGAAAAAAGGACAAAGTTGGTGCAGCAGAATGTGGTAGATTGTAGGAAAGACCATTTGATCTAATAATGTAATTTTAATAGTAGTTTTAAGACTGATTGGGTAGATGCAAGGGTGACATTATAATATAATTTTAATCATATTTAAATTGTATCTCAAATGATTGTATTTTATTCCGATTTCATTTTAGATCGTATTTTATTCTAATTGCATTTTTAATCGTGCGTTATTCCAATTTCATTTAAATTGTTTTACCAAACTTTTGTAATGATTTGTTTCTGGAACTCTGCACTTTGATATGGCCCGAGGGCTAATCAATAAATAAATTTATTCATTCAAGTATTAGTGCTTCCATTGTTGATAACCATACTGGTATTTCCAAATAATATTTATCTCTGACCCTCTCCCACACCAATAACAATGCATTTCTTACATAATGTCTATGAAAATATGTATGCATCTTACTTCTACCGTACCATAAAAATGTGTGCCATCCCAATTGTAAATCATGACCTTCTAGAGTTAATAATCTTATGTTTCTTAATTCAATCCACTCTCTCATCCAAATCACTACTGCTGCCTGATAATATAGTTCCCAATTCGGCAGTCCAAATCCTCCACATAGTCTCACATCCTGCCACATTTTTATGTTGATTCTTGCTTTTTTCTCCTGCCATATAAACTTTCTCATTATTTTATTGAGGTGTTGAAAATAAGTCTTTTCAACTTTTATCGGGATTGTTTGAAATAAAAATAATAGTCTCGGTAGTATATTCATCTTGATTGTTGCAATCTTTCCCATGAATGATAACTGTAAATTCTTCCATTTCTCCAAATCTTTCTCGATTTGTCTTTTTAAAGGTATAAGTTATCTTCTTTTATCGTTACACATCTTGACGTTAATTGTATTCCTAAGTATTTCATTTTCTTCACAATTTGTATAGCTAGTTTCTCATTTAAGTCTCTTTTTTGTTTTTCTGTCACCAGTATTTTTGTTTTTTCTTTATTTCTCTTCAAACCTGCCACCTCTCCATAGTCTTCTATTTATTTTAATAAGTTAGGACCTGTTGTTTGAGGTTCCTCCAATATAAACACTAAATCATCTGCAAATGCTTGTAGCTTATATTCTTTTTTAATTTTCATCCCTTTTATTTCTTCATTTCGTCTTATATTTATATTTAGAACCTCTAAGGTCAACACAAATAACAATGGTGATAACAAACATCCTTGTCTGGTTCCTTTCGCTATGTTAACTTTCTCTGTCATCTCTCCATTCATCATTATCTTTGCCGTTTGTTATCATAAATTGTTTTTATCATGTTTGTAAATCTCTCTCCAAAGTTCATTATCTGTAATTGATTAATCATAAATTGCCAATTCACGTTGTCGAATGCTTTCTGAGCATCTAGAAATATCATCGCCATTTGTTTTTCTGGATGTGTCTCATAATATTCTAAAGTGTTCAAAATTATGCTCATATTATCTCTAATTTGTCTTTTAGGTAAGAAGCCATTTTGATCCATATGAATAAATTCATTTAATAGTCTCTTTAAACTATTTGCCATTATTGAAGCAAAAATCTTGTAATCTGCATTTAATAGTGAAATCGGTCTATATTTTTTTATTAGTTGAGAATCTGTATCTTCTTTACGTATAAGTGTAACATATGCCTCCATCCATGAATCTTTGCTTTCACTAAAAGTTAATTAAATAAATCCAGCATAACAATGCTTAACACCTCTTGTAATGTCTTGTATAATTCTGCTGGTAATCCATCCGGACCTAGTGTTTTTCCATTTTTTTGCTTTTTAATCGTTTCTGTTAATTCCATCATTGTTATTTTTTCTTCTAACATACCTTTATGTTGTTCAGATATTTTAGGTAAGTCTGATTTTTCTAAAAATTGTTTAATCTTCTCATCAGATATCTTCTCTTGATGGTAAAGTCTCTCATAATAGTTTTGAATTATTTTCTTCTTTTCTTCATTTCTGAAGTATATATTTCCCTTTTCATCTTGTAGCTGGTTTATCACTTTCTTCTCCTTCTCTTTTTAAATTTTATATACCAACCATCTTCCCGGTTTATTTGCATTGTCAAAAAAGTTCTGTTTGGCTGCTCTTAATTTACTTGCCAAAAATTCTTGTTCATTTAAATTTATTTCATGTTTTTTTAGTTCCATTTGTTTTTTGATTTTATTGTTTTGTGTGTCTTTTTGTAATTCTTTCTCTAACTTCTTGTAGTCCTCTTCCAGTTCTTTCTGTATTTGTCTTTTCTTTTTCTTTTTTCTCCAAGTATGTTATTGCTAAGCCTCTAATATATGATTTCATTGTATTCCATACATTCTGAAGTGATGTGTCTTCCTTTTTATTTATTTTAAAAAAGAACTCTAATTTTTTTTCCATATACTGTTGAACTTCTTTTTCATTTAGCATTGTTTGATTCAAAGTCCATCTTGTCTTTTTCTTTTGTCTTTTCCATGTTACTGTCATTGGGTTGTGGTCTGCCCAAGTATTTGTTTCAGTGTTTACATCTTGTATATTATTTATAAGGTCTGTTGACATCCATATCATATCTATCCTAGACCATGACATATGTCTATTTGAGTAAAAAGTATATTGTTGTTCTTTCACATGCCTTTTCTCCAAACATTTTGAATGCTTAGTTCTTCTATCATTGTAAAAAAAGATTTTGGGAGTATTTATTTGTCTTTGTTGTTTTATAATCCAAATCCACATCTATTACAGCATTAAAGTCACCCATTATACATATGTGTTCATATTACAATTCTAATATCTTCCTGTGTAACTTCCCATAAAATTCTTCTTGTTTATCGTTTGGTGCATATAACACTACCAACAGTATTTGTTTGAAGTTCATTCTTACTCCCATCATCAAAATCCTCCCATCTTCATCCACAAATATTAATTTAGGTTCTAATTTTTCTTTAATATACAAAGCTACTCCTCTCTTGCTTTGTGATATCAGTGAAGTAAATAAAACTCCTAATTTTCAATTTTCTAATAGTTTAGTAAGTTGTTTTCTAACGTGTACTTCTTGTAAACATATAATATCCATCTTTAATCTATTTAGTTTGTTTAAAGTTCTGTTCCTTTTTGCTGCCAAATTCAGTCCATTTACATTTATTGATATTGCTTTTATTTCTTCTTCCATGCTTTACTTATTACTAGTTTTTAATTTCATCGCTCTTGTCTCTCTTTGTTCCTTTGGGTCTTTTGCCCTTTCTCTTTCTCTTAGTGCTTTTTCTTCCTGTTCCTTTGTCCTTTCTTCTTTTTATTTTATGCCTTCGGTATATTCAATCTCTCTTGCTGTTCCCACTCTGTCATCTAGTGGTCCACAAAATTGCTCATAGAATAATTTCGCTTTTTCAATGAAGTCTAATCTATGTCTTTGTTCTTGCCATGTCACCAAAATTCCTTCTGGTATTAACCATGTAAAACTGACTCCTTTTGTTATTAAGAATCTTGTTAGAAAATGATATTCTCTCCTCAAGTCTCTAACTCTTCTGGGTATTTGTCTCAATACTACTATTTCTTTATCTTTGTATTTCAATGCCGTGTTTCTTGTTATTTGTAAAATCTCAGTTTTTATTGCTTTTTTTGTAAATCTTACATGGACTTCTCTTGGTAATTTGTTTCTCATTGCGTATCTTGTATATACTCTAAAGGCCTCGTCAATCTCATTCAAAATCTTCTCCTTGGGTTCTTCCATAACCTCTGCCAATATCTCAGCAATCACATCTGGCAAATTTCCCCCTTTTTCCTCCTCTATATTTTGAAATCTTAGGTAAAAATCAGAACAGTCCATCTGCAACGAGATAATTGTCCTCTCTTGATTTTTGTCAATTGATATCAATTTTTCTTCTAGTTCTTCAACTTTTTTTTCTGTCAAATCTGCTTTTCCTCAACTTTTTGAATTCTTTCTTCATTTTTCCCAATCAATTCTTTCATTTCAAGTCCTGTTTCAAATCATCGTGTAGTGACTGCATAAAATTCTTTAACTCCATTGTCTCTGATATTTTTTGTGTTTCTGTCGTTGAGGGACTTGCTGTTGGATGGAGATGTTCTGTAAGTTTCTTCATGATGCTATATAAGATAAATTTGTAATCCACTTATGGTTTTATTTGTAATCCAAATCTCTAATCCTCCCCATTGGGTGGATTAGAAAAAATTAAAAATAAGGGGAACCCCCCCCAAAAGATCAATCACCCCTTCAAAAACAATATATGAAAAATATGACCAATCCAAAAGTAAAAACAAAAACAAAAAACAAAAAGTAAAAAAAAATAAAAAAGAGAGAATAAAAAATCTTCTCTGCAAAGAGAAAAGTAAAAGTGGGGGGAAAAAGCAAACAAAATAGCTTCAGGCTCTTCTTGCCTTAATCCAAATTCTATATATGTCACTTCTTTTCCAATCATACAGAGAGAGAAGAAAAAAAAGAAAAAAGCCAAAAGGAGTTTCACCAAAACCAATCCAAAACAAAGTACTTCAAAAAGCTCAAAAGAGTAAATAAAAAAGCAAAACAGAGAAAAGAGAAAATAGAACTTGAGACGTGGAACAAAGTTAACAATCCAATCTCTCTCTCTTGCACATCTGCTTACTTATCACTCCAGTTTAGACTATCAAGGTCAGTTTACAACAGGGCTGTGGAGTCGGGAGATAAATGTTCCGACTCTGACTCCGACTCCTCAGTTTTTTTGTACTTCCGACTCCGACTCCGACTCCCCGATTCCGACTCCTCTGTATTAATATGCGAATGTATTTTAATGAAGTCATTAATTATAACTTTTTGTGAATTGGGACATTTAAACTTGCTTTTTTAAAAATTCCAATCTAAAATTAGTAGGAGTCAGAGTCGGTGCATTGTTTGCCGACTCCGACTCCTCGACTCCGACTCAGACTCCACAGCACTGGTTTACAAGGTATAGTTAATTCAAACCTTCTTTTTCTTCTGCCACTAGATGGCACTGCAGACTATTTCATTCAGTAAAGCCAAGCCATTTCCAGTTCCAGTTCTTTTTAGTACTTTTTAGTTAATTCTAGTCAGTAATTTACATCAAAGTTATTAAAAGTCATTCCAACTTATTATAAACGGAAATTTCAGTCATTCTCTATCTCCTCTTGGTTAATCCAAACTGTCGTAGGTTTCCAGTGATTGGTTATCATTGCCTGAGGTTCCCCCCCTTCAGCTGGGTGGGGAGGGACCTCTGCAGCCGGAAGGGCCTTCTGGGTCATGTCTGTCACTGCGTTTTTTTATTTCCCAGCTGAGCTTCATTATTTTTGGACTAATAGACTTACTGTAGTTTGCCAAGTTCCTTATCAGTATTTTACTACGCATGTCCGCATTCTTTCACATTCCCTCACACTCCTTTTCCTTTGTTCTCATGCCAGGGGGGTATCGACTGCTGGAAAGCAGGCGGCCCGAATTACTTTCAAAATGTAGCAATTATCTTTCTTAGTTAGTGAGGTGTTTTATTTTCTTTATAACAAATAAATGAGTTTTATTAGAGAACTTTTCTTTGCGTTTCTTTTCAGAATATTGCAACAAGGAATAAACCACGATCCATCCTCTAATTAAACCGGGGTGATTTTTCCCAGAGCCAAAGATGGGATTAATCAATGCCCTGACATCTGGTAGCTCGGACAGTTGATTTATGGCTTTTTTCCTTGTTTTGTTATTTCTGATAAGAGCGCATAGGCAGTTAGTTTTTAGCTACTGAGGTACGCTAATTATTCTGCTAAAATGCCGAAACAGAAGAAAAAGGAAAAAATGAAGCACAGAGCTTTATCCTCTTTGGAAGAAGAACAGGAGATAGTAACGCCCTCAAGATTCCAGCCTCTTGCTACGGCTACACAATTAGAACAAGAAGGTGCCATGGGTGAAGAAGATCTGAAAATGCTTTCCGAAACACATCAAAGGACAGATATCAGAACAGCTGCTTTTGAAGATAATGAACTGCGACTGAGGTCGGTAGCCTTTCTTCTCAATTTGCATGCTATGAATCTATCCTACCAGAGCCCACAAATTACGAAGTGCTTGGTGCTAGGCCAAGAAAGTTTCCACAAACGGCAAAGCTTTTTCACCCCCACGAAGAGAGAGAAGTAATTCATTATTCTCCTCAAAGCCTTGAGCTCACCCAGCATGAGATGGCCATTAAATCCTACCGTGAACATGTAAGATATTATGAAAATGAACTTTTTCGATTTAAGAGAGATTTGTTTATGCTTGAGCAAGATAAGGAAGAATCCCGTGACTTAAATTTTTCAAAAAGCGCCATCTTGTCTTCTTCCTCAGAGCCAAAGACACTCCCCCTGGTGAATTCTGTGTCAGGCCAATTAAGGCAAAGAGCACTACATAGGTCACATGAAAGTCTCCCTGATCAAGTTACATGTAAACCTGCCACGCAGTCATTTCTTGTAAGTGGGCTGCCCGAAGCTAAAGGTGCAGCACCATCTGCTGGCAAAAGTAATTTACTACAGGAAGCTGAAATGCCACAAGTGTTTCCACAGGCCCAAACTCCAACACCCCCTGGTGGTGTTGGTGTCTTTTTAGATGGAACACAGCCACGCTTTATGCAGCAAAGGCAAATGACTGCATCTCCAGCAGGTCATGCCAATATTGCAGATCAAGCACAAATGGCAACTGGAATACAGCAGATTCCAGTGCATCAGCCACAGCAGCTACAAATTCCTGCATATGTGCCCCAGCCACAAGTGCAAATAGGGCCAGCTCCTGGCCCACCTCCAATGGCACAACCAAGACCATTCTTAGGTCCACAACAGGCACAGCAAATACCACAGGCATTTCTGCCAGCACAGCCAGCATATCAAGTGCAGGCTCCTTACCAGGCATTTTCTGTCTCTCCACTAACTGGTGAGTCAAAACTAAAAATGTCAGGACACAATTATAAAGCCTGGGTCAGTGAGATTACACTATTGCTTCTTAGAGAAGGCACTCACTGCATGGTTTTTAATCGTCCTGCTCAACCTTGGACTTATGCAATAAGAGATTTAGAGATAAGGGCTCGCACAACATTATTGATGTCCATGGATACTGAACTGCAGGTCACTTTCCCACCAAATACAACAACCCGACAAATTTGGGCTGAATTGGAAAATTGCTACAGGCCTGTCTCAATTGAATCTTCATGTTTACTCATGTCTGAACTCCACGGTTCTAGATTGAAACCTGGTGAACAAATTGGAGGGCATTTGACCAAACTGAAAGGACTGAGAACAGAATTGAGAGAAAGAGGCGATAACATTGAAGATATTCAAATGATCAGCATCATTATTAACTCTTTGAATTATGAATGGAAAGATGCTGTTACAAAAATTAACCAAGTCCCAATTGCTCAATGCACAGTGGACAATGTCTATAGACTTTTAATTGAAGAAGAGGCATTCATGTTGGCCACGCCACATTTGAGAGGACCACCCGCATCAAGACCTCCAGCTAGGTGCCCCTTCCGAGGAAGGACATATGCTCCAAGGATGCCAAGATGCTATACCTGCAATCGTGTGGGACATGCCACCCGGGATTGTCCCCAACGAGTTCCAGCTCCCGTCATGTACCAGCCCAGAGGAACAGATTCCAGAGGCAGAGGCAGAGGCGGAAGACAAGGTCGTTGTGGTCCCCGGCGTGATCCACAAACTCCACTCGCCACATTGGCTTTAACCAATGATCCACAACCTCAACCAGAGTACGACAGACAACTCCTGTGGACTTTGGACAGTGGTGCAGCATTGCATGTTACCTACAGAAAGGAACTTTTTACAGAAATGCACGAGCCTGAGCCAGAACTACGTGAACTTTATTCTTTTTCAAATCATCCTTGTCAGGTCAAAGGAAAAGGAACTGTTTATGTTGAAGAGCTCGATGCATTCATTCCTGATGTTTATTACATACCAACAGCAACCAGTAACTTGCTTAGTCAGAGTCACTTGTCTAGAGCATTAAAATTCCAGGTTCACCACCTTGAAAATGCAAGTTACATAGTTAAAGATGGAGATATTGTTGCTGGAACCATATTAATTGGTGGTGTTTATTACTTAAAGCCAAAGCCTAAAACACAAACTCAGGCAAGTATACAAACTCCAAAAAGGAAGAGCACAGGCCCAGAGAGAGATGCTCCAGAGAGAGATCCTGTTGCTATTCCGAAGGCTCCTAAAGCCAACAAAAAGAGAATTGGTAAACAGGTTGCTCAGAGCAAGCCTCAGGTTCCGCATAAAAATGTTAATGTTGAGAATTCACTAACTGGTAAACTTTTGCATTCCAGGTGTATCCACAAATGGCATAGAAGATTGGGACATGCCATTTTCCGTGTTCTTAGGAAGATGCCGGAGTTCGCAAAAGGTTTGGATCTAAAGGGGTGTAAGGTGTTTTTGGATTGTGCTGTATGCAAAAAGGCCAAATCCAAAGCAGCAGCCATTCCCAAACACGCTACATGCCTGTCAACATGCATTTTTGATTTGGTTCACATTGACATAGTTGGTCCATTCCCGCCATCATTTGGTGGTAGAAAATATTTTCTAACAATTGTTGATAATTACTCTAGATATGGATATGTATATCCTATGAAAGAAAAATCAGAGACCTTTCAGATCTTTAAAGACTTTGCAGCCCTTGTTTCTACCCAACACCAAGTTCGCATCGCCAGAATCCAGAGTGATCGTGGTGCCGAATTCATGTCTCAACGTTTCCAGGACTGGATGCGTAAGAATGGAATTATTCATCAGACTTCGGCCCCTTACACACCGGCTCATAATGGAGTCGCAGAACGAAGACAAGGGGTACTGCAAACCATGATGCGTTGTCTCCTAGAAGAAGCCAACCTTGGTAAGATATACTGGGGTGAAGCTATCAAGTACGCAAATTACATTGTCAATCGTACTTGGAGCAGTGTAACAAATCAGACTCCTTTCTTCATGTTGTATGGCTACAAGCCTGATCTTAAAAACATCCATATTTTTGGTTCATATGCCATGGTGAACATTCCCTTAGCTCAAAGAAGAAAAGGAAGTCCAGCAGCAAAGAGACTGAGATTTATGGGTATTGATGATAACTCAAAATGGAGCAGATTTATTGACTCTAAACATGCAATTGTGATTTCCCAATCTGCTAATTTTGAAGAAGATATTGACTGGTCCAGGATTCATTCCAATGATCCAGGAGTTTATTTTCCTAGAGAAGATACTGCTGATGCTACGCAGATTGATGATCAAGATTCCACTGGTTCTTCTCAACCCGATGTTCTGTCTTCACAAGCCGCGGATGCTGATGCTAGCAACGAAAGTGAGGACGAGGACGAAGCAGAAGAAGACTGGACTGTATCCCGAGACATTCCAAGAGGGTCACAAAAGG
Source organism: Pantherophis guttatus (assembly GCF_059756535.1). Lineage (NCBI taxonomy): Eukaryota > Metazoa > Chordata > Lepidosauria > Squamata > Colubridae > Pantherophis > Pantherophis guttatus. The sequence continues at coordinate 78,933,485 of NC_142067.1, forward strand.
AATCCCTCCACAACGATATTCTTGGCAACTGACAAAAGCACCCTTGCCTTTGATTTGCAATGTCACACTTCCACCTGATAATTTCACACAAATCAAGCAACTCCCTGATTCAGAGCAAGACAAATGGTATGATGCAATGCTGGTTGAAATGGACAGTCTAAAGAAACTTAAAGTATTTACACCTGCAAAACCTCCAGCAAACAAAAAGGTCATTGGCACTCTATGGGTCTACAGAATCAAAAAGAAACCAAATGGTGCTGTCTGGCTTCTGGCGCCGCCAGACGGTCCTCCGTGACCACCGCCCTGTTGCCTGTAAAAGAGCCGCCTTTACACCTGAAAGGCGGCTCGAAAAACTCCATTTCCTGACGGAAATGTGAGTCAGAGCAGGCGAGGGCAGGTAGAGCCCTCTGCGAAGTCCCCAGAGGCTTTTTTTTTGACTCTTGGGGAGAGCAGGTTGAGGCTCCCTATTTCCGCTCGCCGTCGCTCCGGGCATCGGGAGAACTCTGCCTTTTTGCAGAGCTAGGCGCTGGAACCGGATTAACCAACGAACTTAACAGATGGATTTATTAAAAAAGATGAGACTTGGACTTGGGACCATAAATTGCAAGTATCCTTAATGAATTTATAAGCATTTCAGAGTGAAAGAGAAAAAAACTTTAAAATGGCGACCGCTGAGGCTTGGGAAGTAGAAGAAAGCCGAAAGTGAGAGTCCTTCTGTAATAGATACAAAGTAGCGGAATATATAGTGCTGGCTACAATTTGGAAGAAAATTAGTTATTTTAAGTTCCTTTCTTCTTGGAGATTTGTACTTGATCTTGTTTGGGGGAAAAAAAAGAGTTTCCTGGCAGGATGGCGTTAAAACTTATAAAGCCTGATAGACAAGCAGGGGGGGGGTGCTCCCCCACTCACAACTGTTTGAACAAGCTTTGAGCCTACAGACTTTGCAGAATGGTTTTAATTTAAAAGAATTTCTTCAGGAGGAAATGGCAAAATATCATGAGACTGTGAACCAGAAATTTGAAAAATTAAGGCAGGAAATTAAAGAAATGATACAACTAAAGTATGATAACCTGCAACGAAAGATTGTAACAGTGACTAATGGTTTTTCAGAAGTTGTTATAAAGTTGGATACAAATATTAAATTACTAGAGTCTAAAATGGAGGAAATTGATGATAAGATTTATAATTTGGACAACAAAATACTAAGAATTGAAAAGGATTTAATAAATATTCAAGACAATAGTTTAGAAGTAAAGTCTAAAGAGGAAGCTGGTCACAAGACTTATAATGCAGAAGATATAAAGCAAGGAATTGAAAGAGAAGTTGTAATGATGCAATACAGGCTGACAGAATTTGCGATCAGAATCAGAGGTTTACAGGAAAATAACAGTGATGACCTAAGAAAAATATCTGCTCAAGTTCTGGCTGGGATCTTAAAGGTTCATCCTGAGGAGGTATCCTGTAAAATTGATAAGGCCTATAGAGTAAATTCTTGGATTGCAAAGCAAAGGCAACTGCCTAGAGATGTGGTGATTTACTTTACAGATAAAGAAATAAGAAATGATATTGTGCAAAAATCCTTTAATTCTACTTTACAACTGTATGAGAGAAAAATTTGGATATATAAAGAATTGCCGCCTAAGATGTTAAGAGATAGAAAGAAATTTGGACTTTTGGTGACTGAGCTAAAAAAACAAAATATTTTATTCAGGTGGGATGTCCCAGTGGGTATAATATTGAGATATCAAGGAGTAAGATATCAGTTAAATACTGTTGAAAAAGCGGAAGAATTTTACTACAAGGTCCTTAAAAAGCAAAATCAACAAGAGATAGAAACTCAAGAAAAGCAGAAGGAGATGGCAGTAATGAAGAAACAACAAGTCACAGAGGTCTCCACAGATGAGCCGCTTTTGGATTCTCTCTCAGAGGTCTCAGCTGGACTATTTAATATAAGAGAGGCGGTTCCGGATTCTAATGTAATGATTTATCAAGCCACAAACCAGCATGGAAGTCAACCAGTTGATATACAATTTACAGAACCAGAAAGATTTAAGCCACAAAAGCAAAACCAACAAGTTCAAGTTATAGATCAGCATGAAAACCAAATAGTCGATACACAATCTACAGAAAGGAATTCAGGATGGAGATCCAACCCACAAAAAGTTAAGAAAAGAAGAAGTAGGTCTCACAAAAACAAATTTTTTTAAACTAAACAACTGTGTAATGCCAGTTATTTATGAGAGGACTGAATATATGAAAAGATAATGGGCAAAGTATTGGTTTACTTTATCCTGAGGAGAGTGACAAATCTCTGCAGTGCTGAACTTTTGGGATGTGAAAAGGGCCTTAAATCGAATGGATTGGAAATATCTTTTTCGTTTTTTGGATTTCTTGATAAATATATTACGTTTATGCTGAGTTACATGGCAAGAGATTTACTGGATTGGGGCACGCAGAAGATCTGGTTGTTACCCTATTATGGTGGTTGGAATTAATAATCTGGATAAAAGACACCTCTATAGACATTATATGGAATATAAATATAAAGTCACTCGGGTGGTTGTTGTGTTTCTTTTTTGCAATATGAAGATATTTGTTATGGATGGGGGCAGATGGTAATTGAAGATTGAAGATACTGAAAATACTGTTGGAATTAGGATGCGATGTTACTCTAACATGGGCGATGGAGTTTATCATCTAGTTGAAAGACATTACAGAAGATATTATATGGATTATAAGCTTAAAGTTTTTTTTTAGGATTTTATTTACATAAGGGAATATTTTTCTAGTTGAGTGGGCAGAAGAATAAAGATATTAATATGGTAGTTTTGTAGGAAAGTGGGTGGAGATAGGTTAGGTTATTGATTGTTTAGTTTAAAGAAAAGGGATATTATGTCTAGATGTGAATATATGTAAAAGATTTGAGCTAAGAGATATAATGATGGGGGGAAGGAAATGGGTAGCTGAACTGAATAAATGTTAAATTAGGATTTACTATATAGTCTTATAGTGGAAGGTTGTTTTGAAATGTTATATTAATATATACAAAAGATTTGACTTAAGAGATATACGTATGGGGGGTAGTAAAAGGGTAGATTATGAACGGAAATCGCTAAATTGGGAGATAAAATAATATTATGTTAAATTAGGAGTTATTAGATAATGTTATAATAGAATGTCACTTTGAAATGTACAGCATAGTATAGCATAAGGGGGATATGACAATTTTATTAGAAAGAAAGGGTCAGCATATGGAGATGGAGTAAGTGGATGGTAAAGTATGATATAATCTGTTATGGATTTGGGTTTTATTATGAAGAAGTCACAGGGGAAGGGGAGGGTGAGGGGGGGTTAGGGAGGAGGGGGAAAAAAGGGGGGGAAAATCTGTATTTGAAAAACTTTTTCAATAAAAAAAAAAAAAGAAACCAAATGGTGAGTCATTGTACAAAGCCAGACTTGTAGCTCAGGGTTTCGCTCAACGTTATCCTGAGGACTACACAAATACTTACTCACCGACAGTCAGAACTGAGAGTGTAAAAATTGCTTTAGCAACTGCAACTATCCTTGGTTTAGAAGTTTTCCAGTTTGATGTTGACACGGCTTATCTACATGCAGACCTAGATGAAGAGATCTACGTGAGAAGTCCTCCAGGATTCCGACAGCAAGAAGGGGATACTTGGTTTCTAAACAAAAGTCTTTATGGTCTGAAACAATCTGGTTTAATGTGGTATTTATGTCTTACTGACAAACTAAATTCAATGGGCTTTATTAAGTCCGAAACTGATGAGTGCGTGTTCACAAAAAGATCTAACAATGCATATGAGATAGTTCTTGTTTATGTTGATGATATTGTTTATATTGGTCCAAATAAGCAAATGAGTGAAATTTTTGCCAAAGCTTTGCAGAGATTCTTCACATTGAAATCATTAGGTCACATTAGCACTTATTTAGGTGTTCAGATTGAAAAAACACAGAAGGGGTTTAGTCTTTCACAAGAAGATAAAATTGAACAAATTTTGCATCATTGCAACATGAAGGATGCTAACACAACAAAGACACCCATGCAAACAGATTTTCATAACTTGACACAAGAAGCAAGTCCTGAGTTCGAGGATCAAACACTTTATCGTTCAGTCATTGGGTCACAATTGTACATTAGTAGTTGGACCAGATCCGACATTGCACTTAGTGTTAATCTCTTATCACGACACGTAGGTAAGGCAAAACAGTTTCATTGGACATGTATTAAGAAATTATTGAGATAGCTAAAATACACCAAACATTTGAAGTTATTGCTAGAACCAACACATACTTATTATGCAGAATTATGTTGTTATGCAGATTCTGATTGGGCAAGTGATAAGAAATCACGTAAAAGTACTTCAGGTTATATGATGTTCTTAAATGGATGTCCTGTTTATTGGCAAGTACGTAAACAGAATTTTGTTTCTTGTTCATCTACTGAAGCTGAATATGCTTGTGTTTCAGATGCATGTAATTCTCTAACTTGGTTTGATGCTTTAGTCACAGATATCTGGACACACCCGATCTGACCGATCACCGTGATGAAAGACAATGAATCGGTGGTTTATATTTCTGAATCACATTTCACAGGTTCTAGGTCCAGACACATTGACATCCGTTATCAAAACATAAAACATTTAGTGAAAAAAGGTTTTGTCAAAATGCAATATGTATCTACACATGATCAAATTGCTGACATGCTCAACAAACCACTCCCAGCAGCTCAACACGAGTATCTGCGTAAGAAGATGTGCCTTATTTGATGATGTACTGATATTTCACTCAACTGGCAAAGAAGGGGAATGTCACTGCATTTTTTTATTTCCCAGCTGAGCTTCATTATTTTTGGACTAATAGACTTACTGTAGTTTGCCAAGTTCCTTATCAGTATTTTACTACGCATGTCCGCATTCTTTCACATTCCCTCACACTCCTTTTCCTTTGTTCTCATGCCACGGGGGTGTCGACTGCTGGAAAGCAGCCGGCCCGAATTACTTTCAAAATGTAGCAATTATCTTTCTTAGTTAGTGAGGTGTTTTATTTTCTTTATAACAAATAAATGAGTTTTATTAGAGAACTTTTCTTTGCGTTTCTTTTCAGAATATTGCAACAAGGAATAAGCCACGATCCATCCTATAATTAAACCAGGGTGATTTTTCCCAGAGCCAAAGATGGGATTAATCAATGCCCTGACAATGTCAGTGGCATGCTTGGGGCCTTGTTCCAGTCGTGCCCTGGGTGGTGGCTCTGGCCTTGGTTTCGGGGCTGGGGTTGCGCATGCTGATGCTATATGGCCTCTGCCCCCACATCTGTAGCATTCAGCAGACTTCGTGGGAAGGCTGGTCTTGGGGCTGGCTGTGGTTCCCCATCAGCTGGGTGGTCTCTGGTCTGGTTAACATCTCTCTTTGGTGTCCAGTTGCTTTCTCATGTCATTGGCACGCAGCCCGCTGTCGACTTTTATGGCTACTCGGAACCACTTGGAGAGTCAGTTCGGGATGTCCCAGTAAGTGGTTACCTGGGCGATTTGCTTGTCCAGGCATGTTCTGAAAAAATGCACCAACAGCCGCTCTGGTAAAGGAAGTAGCTTCCCGATGACTCTCCTGAATTCATGGATATGTTCCTTGATGGGTCACCCCCTTTGCATTAGATTTCTGAGCTCATCTTCAGTGTATGGGTCATCCTCCACCTCCTCAAATCTGGCCTCTAGAAGTTGTAGGAAGTCATCTGCATCTTGCAGTTGGGGGGCTCTCTTGTGGAGAGCTGCTAGCCATTCCATTGCTTCTTCCTCTAGCCCCCCTGCGATGGTGTTCACTATGATTCTGGGGGATGGGTAGAGGTGTACATAGCATTCTAGGTGGATTTTGGCCAAGTCAAGGAATAGAGCTTGCTGGTCTGAGTCCCCATCAAACTTTCCCCTGAAGCAGGGTGGTTCATTCAGCGCTGCTCCTCCCTCCTCCTGTTGGCCGCTGTAAGCTTGCGCTTTATGCGGCTGGCCTTCTTCCTCTGCTCTAGTTTGGAGAGAGGGAGAGGGTTGTCTGCCCAGGATGGCCTGCCTGCTGTGTGGGAGGGGCACTGGCTGCAGTCCCAGGCTTTTTCTCCTTCTGACGGGTGGAGAAGGGGGGCTGTGTTCCAGTCTGCGGCTCCTCACTTCAAAAGGATTAGGTGTCCCTTCCCTCTCTTTAGGCCGGCATGATGGCCCCTCCTCCCAAATGGTGGCGTGGTCAAATTCCTCCCTCAGTTGCTCTATGGAGCTCCCCAGGGGCTCCCTAAGGACCTTTGGGAGCCTGGCTTGTTCCCAGTCCCACATCCAATCCACTCTTCTCAGCTCATTCAGGGGCTTCCCCTTTTTCTGGGAATTGGGGTGGGGGAACTCAACCTCAGCTGCTTTAGGGGCTAATTTCCACCAATACTCATCCCTTCTTGCTTCAGCTGCTGGAGCGGATGTCTCAACTTTGATGTCTGGGAGAGGCTGCACTCCAGCTGCAATTGGGCTGCTGGGGCCTGGAATTGTCTCTTTTCCAGTAGCTTGTGTTAAGTATTAAGTGACAGTTTAAATAAGCCAATCAGGAGTGAATCCTGAGAGCAGGAAATTCGGAGAAGCATCAGTGGCTGAAGCCGGGGACAACTCCCGTTTAAAAGGAGCTGCTGCGGCTGGGTTTGCCATTGCTGTTATGGAGCCGAATAAAGTATCTAAACTTACTGCATGTCCAGTCCTTTCTAAATCGCCCACGATCTAACACTGGCGACGAAGATGGGATACTGAAGGACAAGGATGAAACATCAAACTCCAAAGCAATCAACAGCCACCAGATCGACAACACCGTACCGGTCAGATCATTGGCTACAGAGATGTCTGCAATCAGTCTACCCACCCCATTCAACCCAGCCGGAGAAGATTGGGAAGCATACATGGAGCGTTTCTATATGTTCATGGAGGCGAATGACCTATTAAGTCTATCGGAGCAGAGGAAGAGAGCCCTCTTCCTCACGCGTTGTGGACCGGCAGTATTCAAGATGGCCAAAGCGCTCGCCATCCTGGCCGACCTGAGAACAATGACTTGGACAACCCTGCAAGACATCCTAAAGGCACACTATGCGCCACAAGCGTTCTCTCTGGTAAGAAGGCATGAATTTTACCGAAGGGACCAGAAGGAGGGTGAGACGATCAGCGAGTTCATGGCGACCTTAAGGGAGATAGCCGCCGCATGTGACTTTGTGAGCCTGGAGGAGGCCATGAGGGATCGCTTAGTACTGGGACTGAGAGACCTCACACTACAGAGCAGGTTGCTAGCCAGGCTACAGATAACGTTCAAGGAGGCTTTGGAAGAGGCATCAGCAACCAAAGCATCCCAGAAATCCACGGCGGCTATGAAAAAGATGAAAAACGGGCGAATATTTGTACGGGTGGAGATTCGAATTCATCACCAACCACAAACCGCTGTTGGGGATTATCGTGGGAGATAAACCTACACCCCACATTCTGTCACCACGAATGCTCCGGTGGATAGAGTTCCTGGCGGCTTATGACTACCAGCTGTTTTACAAACCAGGGAAGACCATCTCCCATGCCAACGCACTCAGCCGATGCCCCTTGCCGGAAAACGTGAAAGACCCTGCACCCGCTGCCTACACACTACTAGTTGAAACTATGGAGAACATGCAAGTCTCGGCGGGAGACATCGCGAGAGCCACAGTGAAAGATAGAACGCTGGCGTGCATTTTAAATTGGATCTGGAAGGGATGGCCGGACACAAACCTAGGCACGGAATTCCAATCTTTCAAGACAAGACAGACAGAACTCTCAGGGCTAAGGGGGTACGTATTGTGGGGAGACAGGGTAATCATCCCTGAAACATTACGACAGGACATTTTACATACATTACACCAGGGCCACCCGGGGATCATAAAAATGAAAGCACAGGCTAGGAGCTACGTGTTGTGGCCAGGGATGGACAAAGAGATAGAAACCTGGATGGCAATTTGCAAACCATGCCAAGAACCCGACCAGCCCCCCACGCAGCCCCCACACACGACTGGGAGAACCCGGGAGCACCCTGGTCCCAGATACATATAGACTTTGCGGGCCCATGCCAAGGGAACATGTTCCTCATCATCGTGGACACATATTCAAAATGGTTGGAAGTCAGTCTGATGCCATGAACGACAGCAGAGGCAGTCATCCGAGTCCTCAGGAGACTGTTTGCAATTCACAGGTTGCCTGACCTAGTAGTCTCGGACAACGGGCCCCAGTTCACGGCAAATGTTTTTGAAATGTTTCTTGCCAATCAAGGAATCTGGCATGCCCTGTCAGTGCCAGGAAAGCCTTCGACGAACGGTTTGGCTGAATGAATGGTGAGAACAACTAAAGAAACATTGACCAGACTGGGGCCGGGGGACATACAAGCCAAAATCAACAAACTCTTGAGCATCCAGCACATCACACCGAGCGCCACGACACACCGAAGCCCAGCCGAACTATTAATGGGAAGGAAGTTGAGATCCACGTTGGACAGACTACACCCACAGTTCAGTACAGAAAAACCAGCCAACTCAACGAGTAGAACCAGACAGTTCCAGGTGGAGGACAAGGTTTACGCAAAGAATTTCAGCGGAAACCTCCTATGGATACCAGCGGAGGTCACACAGATCACCGGTCCACTATCGTACAGACTCCAGACAGCGGACGGCAGACAGTGGAAAAGACATGTGGACCAATTAAGGGGACGAATAACCAGGACAGAGCCCGATCTGGAGGAAAGGAATCTCAAACACAGAGAGAAAAGACCCCCGGACGGAAACACCAATACACCAATACAGGAACATACAGAACAAGTCTCAAGAAGCCCGAGAAATAACAGCGGACACTTACTTGAGAGTCGGGAGGAGGATCCGAGTAACCAGAGCAGCAGTCCAGTCCAGTCCAGGGAAGAAGGAGTTAACATCCGGAAGGAGAGGACCACGCCAGCCGCCGAGTTTGAGAGAGTTCCAGAGGCAAGACCAGGAGAGCCATGGAACTCGACCTCACACTCGGAGAACACTGGATGGACTGATCTGAGCAGGTCCAGTCACGCCCTGAGACGGCCCGCCTACTTGTGAGATTACGTACCCTAGCAGCTACAGGATTGGACAACGCCAGTCTAGAGGGGAGGGGTGTTGAGTATTGAATGGCAGATTCAAACGAGCCAATAAATGAAAGAGACCCGGGAGCGGGAAACTTAAGCAAGCGTCAGTGGCTGAAGTTGCGGACAGCTCCGGGCTATAAAAGGGGCTGCCCCGGCTGGGATTGCCATTGCAGTTTATGGAGCTTAAATAAAGTATTTGGAGACTTCCGGTTGGTGACTTGCGGCGATATGGTGTTGAGTGAGTGATCGCTACTCCCCGATACCCTTTATCACTGCGTTTTGGGGATCCCCTTGGGGGCGCAGGTCCTGGAGAGTCCTGTGGACAAAAGAGAGAGCCTGGCGAACGAGAGTGTGAGGCACAAACACCTCTCACAAGTCCAGGCGGCTCTGTCGATCCAGCGTGGTGAGCCGGTCATTTGATGGTGGGCCTGAAGCTGCAATAGCCAGCAAAAGGACGGGAGCGAAGCAGAAGATCGGGGTGCCGTGCTAGATCGGACATACTTTGGGGCGATTTGGCGTTGAGAGAGGAGGTCGGCGGAGCCAGGAGAGGACTGCTGTGCAAGGCGGCGACGGAGAGTGCAGAGCAGAGCGGATCGCAGCGGCTGAGACCTGACGGGCTGACGCAAGATACGCAGGGAGCAGGTCGCTTTTATAGAGAACTCTGGAGAGCATGGCGAGAAGGAGAAGAAACAAGCATTGATATGACTGGCGCTGATTGATAAGCGAGGTGGAAAGTGAGTAAGAGATCGATCTATGGGGCTTCTTTTTTGAGTGCCTCAGCAGAATAGCGGAACAGGAAGAGCGACCATTGTTGAACTGAAGGAGTGAGACAGCAGAGGACTGACAAGAAGACGATCTAGCAGTGAGATATACCATAGAGAAGTGTCAGAATTTGTCGGAACTTATCAGGAGTGGAGAGAAGGAGACTTATGAACTTGTAATCATTATTATTTACTAAAGGAAAAGTAAGAGGGGAAAAAAAAGAGAGAAGAAGAAGAAGAAGATCTATATACTCTTACTATATACATTATAATATAATATATCATATACACAAATTGTGATACTCTGACCCCCATTCTCCCCTTTATTTTTATAAGTAATTGGGTTTTCAATATTTGAATTTTGGTTCTTTTGTTAAACAATAATAATATTAATAAGAATTACAAACTGTTAAGGGAGATAGGGAATATAGAATATAGAAATCAATTGTTGATCTTATTTTGCTGTTATTAGATATATTTATATATAAGGATCCAGATTTATAATTAATTAATTAATTAATTAATTAATTAATTAATAGCATTGATTTTACTTATACATACTTATACATATTTATCTAGTTATATCTATCTATTTTAATATATTTATTTTTAAGGGTAATATTTAATAACTTATTTATATCAATTCCATATACTAAGGCTTGAATTTAGTTATATAAGAATTATAGGTAGTGTGTATTAACTTATTTATTATAATCTTCCTATATTGAGGTTTGAATATAGCCATATCAAATCTATAATACTTATTGGGATATATAGGTATAGAACTCTTGGCTCACACGCGAGAATTGATTCGGAATTTGGTAGTGTGATTTAATCCATAGGTCTTAAACCATTAAGGAAGTCGGAGAATTTTGATGTGTTACAAAGATTTGATCTAAGAAAGATAGTTTGATGAATTGATCTTATCTAGTGAAGATAGTAAACCGTTTGAATAGGTTCAAGAAGAGGAATTAATAGAGGAAATAGGGGCAAAACCATTGAATGGTTATTTGGAAAAATATTGAGAAAATTATAAGAGAACAAAAGTTAACCTTGAAAGAAATGGCAACGATGACATCGACAATCTTAAAATCTGGCAAAAAAGCCCCATCTAATCCTACACTGACAACACTATCTCCAGTAATCCAGAAACCCTTAGAAGGCATACAGAAGTTAGATAAGCCACCAACAACTCCAACTCTCCAAACAGTACAATCTTCTTTATTGCTGATTCAGGAGACCATGTTAGCAATGCAGGCGAAATTGTTAAATAGTCACTCTGAACTTAAAACGGATATCCATGTTTTGGACACAAAAATGACCGAGATCCAAGCCTCCATCGCGAATAATGAGAGAAGAATTCAAAATGTAGAACAAAGGATGGAACAAAGTGAGAAAAAACTAGATATGGTGGACCGAACATTCGCGATACACAACAAAGGAATCAAAGAGTCCCTGATACAGTTGGAAATGCATAAGGCTTCATACTACCTTCGCCTCCAAAACATTTGCGAAGAGAAGGAAGAGGATTTAGGCGATAAAATAGCCGAGCTGATAGCAGATGTCCTTCAACAGGATAAACAAGATATCATCAAAGAACTTGACGAGGTTTACAGGGTTCAAACGAACTATGTAAGAAGAAACAGACTCCCCAGGGAGGTCCATGTGAAGTTCGCCAGGAAGAAAGTGAGGGATATTCTTCTTAACATAGCGAGAGAAGAAAAGGTTGTATTTCAAGGAAAGGAGGTGAATATCCTGAAACAGATACCTAGAAGGGTGAGGGAAGTGAAGAAAAACTACAGGTTTCTGGCGAGCCAACTGAACAGAAGGAACATTATATTTCGATGGATCCTGCCAGAGGGGATGATAGTATCATGGCAAGGAAGAAAAGTTAAAATCGATAGCTTAGCTGAAGCACAAGATTTTTTAGATCAACTAAGAGGAGGGGAAGAAGAACAAATTAGCAAAGAAGAGATCGATATGGTAAACACGGAAGAAGAAACCTCACAAGAGCAAAGCACAAAGGAAGATATAGAGGAGGAGAAGAAAAAAGAAGAAGCGGAAGGACAAGGAAAGAAGATTAGACTAATAAGAGCAGTAACGCTAAAGACAAATAAGAACTAGAATCCGGACACAATATAAGAAATGGATGGCCTAAAAATTTTATCCTTAAATGTTAATGGCTTAAATGATCACAAAAAAAGAAAGATAATTTTATCAAAACTGGTAAAACGGAACCCAGACATAATTTGTTTACAGGAGGTTCATATAAAAGAAGATGAGGCAAATTGTCTAGAATTTATTAAATTTGGCAAACTATTCGTGTCACTAGCAGAGAAAAAGAAAAGAGGTGTGGCGATATATGTGAAAAAAGGAATCGAGGCAGAATTAAAGTATAAAGATACTAAAGGGAGAATTCTAATGGTAGAAATTAGGAGAGGTAATGCAAAAATGATGTTGGTGGGAGTATACGCCCCAAATGAGAAACAGGGACAATTTTACAAAAAATTACACGAACAATTAGGGAGTCGGGCCCATGCTGAAATATGTATGTTAGGCGATTTTAATGGAATTGTTAACCCAGTGAAAGATTATAAAAGTGGGGAGAGAAAAAGAAATAAAAGATTACCTCTGCCAAAAAGCTTCTTTGATCTCGTGGACGAAATCAACCTAATTGATATATGGCGTACTTTACACCCGCACGATTCCCAATACACTTTTTTCTCAAATCCACAGAATTCTTGGTCCAGAATTGACATGGTATGGACTACTAGAAAATTAGGTCTAGAAATTAAGAAAGTGGATATAAGTATAAATACTTGGACAGATCATAAACTTCTCGAAGTAAATTGGCACTATATTAACAAGAGAAGACAACAAAGATGGAGTCTAAGGTCCAACCTCTTGAATGAAAAAGAGTTTATAATAAAATTAAATGAAGAAATTAAGCGCTTCTTCATCGAGAATGGCAAGCAAGGTACCGCGAAGGAAATTGTATGGGATACCATGAGAGGAGTAGCGATATCGTACACGGCGTTCAAAAATAATGAAGAAAGGAAAGTTAGAGAGGATTATAATAGGAAACTAGAAGAAGCGGATAGCAAATTACAACAAAACCCGGGAGACGAGATGGCCAAACAAAAGTGGATGATGGCAAGGCATAATCTTAACATTCTGGATCAGGAAGAGTTGGCGCAAAAAATCAAGAGAACAAAACACTACCACTTCGAGAACGCCAACAAGTCGGGAAGATGGCTGGCATACAGATTAAAAAAAGAACAGGAAAAAAATCAAATTCTTATACTAGAAGACTCCAATGGAGATATCTTGACAAAAGAAGTTGACAAGTTAGAAAGAGCGAGAGAATTCTACGAAGCTTTATATAAAGAGGAAACGATTGATCCAGATAAAACTGTACAATACCTGATGGAAGCTAACTTGCCACAGATAACGGAAGAAGAGAGAGAGAATTTATATTAAACAACTAATATTACATAATTAACCAATGTGAGGATGGATATAAAAATAGATGACAATGGGAGGGGGTATAATATAGAATAGAAGGGAAAAATTGAATTTGATTAAGATTAGAGATGAGGATGAAGGGTAATATTGGTTTTTTACAAAAATAGATGAGGAATAAATATGGCAAAAAGGAAATATAGAAATTGTAAATTTAATTGAAATGACTAAACACTGTTTAAATTTGTGAACCGGCCAAATACTCTGTTCAAAGAAAATACATTGTATGTTTGTATGTGTGTTTCTAATTATTGTTATTTATTCATATTTGTTCCCTTTTATTCTTTAAAGTTTAACAATTCATTCTTTATCTTAATATCTTTATATTTGTTTGGGGTTGGCTTTCTTCCCTTTCATCTTTTTTATTGTACAGCAATCTTTCTCCTCAAACCTACCACCTCTCTTTTCTTTCCTTCTTACTTTCTCTTCCCCCCACCCTCTTCTTCTCCTCCCAATTTTCCTCTTCCTTTCTCCTTCTCCTCCTCTCTTCCTCCCTCTCTTACCCTCACTCCTACTCTAATTTCCCTTCCCTTCCTTCATTCCTCTCTATTACTGTATCCTTTTATGCATATGGACTACTCAGAGGGCTGAAAAAGTTATTTTTGACTGGTCCTCACACTTTTGACCAGTCCTCGAACTTACGACTGTCCTCACATTTTACATTTTTGCCCTATCTTGTCATCATGGTGAAGAGAAGCAGTTGTGAAATGAGTGACATGTTTGTTAAGAATGCTGCACGGGCATAAATGTGAGGATGGTCATAAGTGTGAGGACCAGTCAAAAGTGCGAGGACCTGTCAGAAATGACTTTTTTCAGCCCTCTGGGTAGTCCGTTTGTGCATATGGACTACTCAGAAGGCTGAAAAAGTTATTTTTGACTGGTCCTCGCACTTTTGACCAGTCCTCGAACTTACAACTGTCCTCACATTTTACGTTTTTGCCCTATCTTGTCACCATGGTGAAGAGAAGCAGTTGTGAAATGAGTGACATGGTTGTTAAGAAAGCTGCACGGGCATAAATGTGAGGATTGTCATAAGTGTGAGGACCAGTCAAAAGTGCGAGGCCCAATCAGAAATGACTTTTTTCAGCCCTCTGAGTAGTCCCTATGCACATAGCCACGCCCACCCGGTCACATAATGAGCTAGCCACGCCTACACAGTCACGTGACCAGCTAGCCACGCCCACCCAGTCACATGATTGCCAAGCCACACCCCCAACTAAGCCACGCCCACAGAACCTGTTGTTAAAAAAATTGAATCCCACCACTGGTGAAAGGGCCTCATAAGTGGAATAGCCTAGGGCCTCTTTTCATCTAAATCCGGCCCTGATAGCACCAGTGATGAAATTCAATTTCTTTTACTACCAGTTCTGTGGGCGTGGCTTGGTGGGCATGGTGTGGCTTGGTGGGCGTGGCAGGGTAAGGATACTGGAAAATCTCCATTCCCTCCCCACTTCAGGGAAAGGATGCTGCAAAATCTCCATTCCCACCCCACTCCAGGGGAAGGATACTGCAAAATCCCAATTCCCTCCCTATTCCATGGGAAGGATACTGCAAAATCTCCATTCCCTCCCTACTCCAGGGGAAGGATACTGCAAAATCTCCATTCCCACCCCATTGGGGCCAGCCAGAGGTGGTATTTGCTGGTTCTCCGAACTGCTCAAAATTTCCACTACCGGTTCTCTGGAACCTGTCAGAGCCTGCTGGATTTCACCCCTGGATAGAACCCAATGTTCAAATCTGTCAAGATCCTTCGGTATCTTAAGCCTATCTTCCGGAGTGTTGGCTATTCCTGCTAGCTTGGTGTCATCTGCAAATTTGATGAGTTCCCCATCTATCCCCTCATCCAAATCATTGATGAAGATGTTGAAGAGTACTGGGCCTAAAACAGAGCCTTGGGGTTGTCCACTGCATACTGTCCTCCATGTAGAAGCAGTTCCATTGAGGACTACATGTTGAGTGCTGTTGGTCAGCCAGTTATGAATCCATCTGGTGGAGATGCTGTGTAACCCACATTTTTCTATTTTATCTAGTAGTAGGTTATAGTCTACTTTATCAAATGCCTTACTGAAGTCCAAGTAAATTATATTGACAGCATTCCTCTGGTCCACTAATTTTGTCACATTGTCAAAGAATGCAATAAGATTAGTCTGGCATGATCTGTTTTTGACAAACCCATGTTGGCTTTTGGTTATTACTTTGTTTGCTTCTAGGTGTTCGCTGATTCGTTGCTTGCTTGTCTTTTCCAGAATCTTCCCTGGTATTGAGGTCAGGCTGATAGGTCTGTAGTTTCCTGGATCTATTTTTTCCCTTTTTTGAAAATGGGAACTACATCAGCTCTTTTCCAGTCCTCTGACAGTTCCCCAGTGCTCCAGGATCTTTGAAAGATATAGTTCAGTGGTTCTGAGATCTCGTCTGCCAATTCCTTCAGAACCTTGGGGTGTAGTCCATCTGGTCCTGGTGATTTGAACTCGTCTAGGGTAGACAGGTGCTCACTTACCATTTTCTTCCCTATTTTAACTTGTGTTCTTAGTCTGTTTTTTGTGGTGCTGTTTTTGATAGGTTGGACTGTTTTTTCCCTTTGTGTAAAGACAGATGCAAAAAACAAGTTAAGTAGTTCTGCTTTCTCCCTATTGCTTGTCATCTTGCCACTTTCTCCCAGAAATAGACCAATTGTTTTCTTGACTTTTTTCTTGTTTTTAAAATGTGGGAAGAAGCCTTTTTTTGGTTATTTTTTTACTTTTGTCACAAGCCTTTGTTCATTGTGAGCCTTAGCTTGCCTCACTTCATCTTTGCAGGCTCGGGCTATTTGTTGATATTCTGCCTTAGTTATGTGCCTCTCTTTCCACTTTTTATACTTGGCCTTTTTTTCTTTCAATTTGTCAGAGAGTTCTTTATGCAGCCATGCTGGTTTCTTTTGAGAGCTGTTATTTTTCTTCTTCATTGGTATTGTGCTAGACTGGGCTTTTATAATTGCACTTTTCAAAATTTCCCAAGCTTCTTGAGTTGTTTTCCCCTTGAGGATTCTCATCCATGGAATCCTTCCCAAGATCTAAGTTTATTGAAATTAGCTCTCTTAAAGTCCAAGACTCTAGTTTGACTTTGTTCTATTGCTTGTGCTTGCATAATATTGAATTCCAATATTGCATGATCACTTGCCCCCAAGGTTCCTGTAGCTTCAAAACCTTCTATCATTTCATCTCTGTTAGTGAGAATTATGTCCAATATCCCTGATCCCCTTGTTCCCTTTTCAACTTTTTGGGAAACAAAGTTGTCTGTTAAGTTTGTCAGGAACCTGTTGGATCTTCCACTTGGTGCAGATTTTGTCTCCCAGTTGATGTCAGGGTAGTTAAAATCCCCCATTATTATTGTGATTTGCTTCCTACATACCATAGTTAGCTGACTAGCAAATGTTCATCTATTTCCTCTGTTTGGTTGGGTGGCCTATAGTATACACCTATGGCAATGTCATTTTCCCCCTTTTAATATTGCCCCAAATGCATTCAAGATAATTTTCATCATTGTTGTGCTCTATTTGTGTAGAGATGTAGTTATTTCTTTCTTTTCATTAACTTTCTTTTCCATTTCAGAATTTGGACCATGCATTTTGAGACAGACAAATCACACCAATTTTATCCTGCTTTTACATTCTGGTCTTTTCACTCAAAATTTAAGAAGATCTGTTCTTTCAATATGTTCACTGTCAAAATTATAACTTGTTTGAAGAAGGGTCTTCCTCCTTCTGAATCTCATTATTTTAAAATTATTTTACTTTCCAAAGTGTTTAAAAACTACAGTTATCTACCTATCTGATAGGATTGCATTAGTTTTGGTCATTTGTTCCTATTTCTCCTGAACCAGATTAGCCACTAATTATATGTATATTGTAAGTCTAGACTAGTTTTAAACACATAATTTTCCTCCAAGAGAGAATGTGAATTGCAATTTGATAGTTGAAAATTATAAATGTTTGAAATTAGGATGTAATCTCAATTATAAGTTAAGATAAGTGAAAATAACATGCAAGCTGAAATACATAATGTTAATTCAGTCTAGGAAGACTATTAGTGGCAGAATCCATTTAATCCAATTTTCTGGATTACACAACATATTTAACTAATTATATAAAGTTAACTACTGTTTGTTTCAGAGTATTGTAAGAATATACAGTCTTCTTACTGTATTCTTATACTGTATACGGTATTCTTATTGAATTGCACATTGGCGTTTATATTTGCTATTTTATCTTTTATTATGCACCAAATAATACTGATGGGTAACTATATACATTTCACTAAATACATACATACATATTATATGCTTACATATAACAGGTTTATCCAAACATTACTGTGCTACACAGTGAAGACTACATAGTTGTAATATATTTGGTTTTTTTTTAATCACCTTTATTACTTCTTGTAATAAAGAGTCTCATTGTTTTTCTTTTTCTCTTTGAAGTTGCAATAAATGGAGCAGCTTTGTGTGTTTAATATCTTTTCTTTGGTCATATCACAGACAATTTGTCCTATAGATAAAATAGTATTAACTATATGAAGTACTGATTTATATCTATTAATATTATTTCATGTTAAATATAACATTTTCCTCAAAAGCATCAGAGAAAACAATTTCTTCCTCCACCCCTCAATACCTTTCAGCAATAGATTTTCTTTGTATTATAGGAAGTCTCCACATTTAGAGGCCATTCAGATTAGCATTCTTTTGTGTGCAGACATTCATATACAATGCTGAGAGAGACAATAAATGTTTTACAAATAATATACAGCTAAGGGATACTTTTAAAAGGGGATTTCCTAAGTTTCTTTTTTCCAAATATCACATATAAATACAGAAAATTGGGGTTTAAATATACCTTAATAGCCATTAATTTTTTTAAAATGGGGTGAACAGGTTTGACAAATAAGGGAACTAGGAAAGAGGGTGATGATTAAGCTTCTTCCCATAAAATTTCTTTACTTATATTAGGACAACAGGTACTTGTTCCTATATACGATTATATCAATGTTTTAAAATTGCAGGTATGTGGCAAAATTTAGGTCAAAATTGTTGCTTAAAGCAATATTTCTGTTCACCAACTAAGATTAATTATCTCAAAGCAATTGTCCACTTGCTATATTGCTAAGAGATAACTTCTAGATTGCTAAAAGAGATAAACTTCTAGATTGCTAAACACTTCTAGATAGCACTCTAGAAGTTTTATGTATCATAATCTTTACTTTGGCTAGGCAGCTACAAATGCTATTATACCGTAAACCTTGATTTTCCAGCCTCAGTGTAACAATTTTTACATGCATTGGATAAAATTCCATTGCATAATATCATTATGCAAATATATCACTTTACCAAATCCCTCACTTCTACAGTGCCATAATTTCTAGAAAAAGTTTTATTTTGCAATTAGACAGCTTGTAATGGTATTTTATTTTTTTTTTATTTTTTTTTATAATAGTTTTTATTAATAATAAAAAGAAAAAAACAAAACCAACATAGATACATTGAAACAACATACAAAACGAACACACATCAATTCAGTCCAATGACTGACTCTTAGAAGATATTACAACGGTGGGTTATTTTTCATATTTCTATTTGTATCAATATTTACAGTCACCTATTTACTTAGTTATATATGTACATATATAATTGACTCCTTATTTACTTCTATGCATTTCTATTGAGTACTCGAAAATCATCTTTATATTCCTATTTTTGCCTCCAGCCAGTTGTACCATCTTTGCCATATTAAATAGTAATCAGTATCATCTTTCTCTTGTATTTCTTTTGTGAGCTTATCCAATTCTGCACATTCTGTAATTTTAGCTATTTATTTTGTCTTCTGTGGGTAACTGTTCAGATTTCCAATGTTGGGCAAAGAGTATACGTGCTGCTGTGAGGATATGGATGATCAAATATTTTATTTCTTTGGTATATTGTGTTGTGATTATTCCCAATAAAAAGGTTTCCGGCCTCATTTCCAGTTTTTGTTTCGTGATTTCTTCAATCATTGTTTTAATTTGTTGCCAGTATTGTTTTGCCCTTCGGCATAGCCACCAGAGATGATAATATGTCCCTTTCTGTGATTTACATTTCCAGCACATCGGAGATGTATTTGGGAACATCTTGGCTAGGCGCGCCGGTGGGAGGTGCCATCGGTAGAACATTTTGTAAAGGTTTTCCTTATAGGGTATAGACAATGTCATCTTGTAATTTATCTTCCACAGATTCTCCCACTTATCCAATTCAATAGTATGTCCTATATTTTTGGCCCATATTATCATATTCTCTTTGACAACTTCCTCTTCTAATTTGTATTTTAATAGGTACCTATAAATTTTGGTAATCATTTTCTCATCTGTACTTTGTAATATTTTATCCAATTCATTTGGTTCATTTTGAAATCCGAATTGTGCCCGATCAGTTTTATATCTTGATTCTATTTGCATGTATGGCCACCAATCAATGTCTATACCCTGATTTTGTAATTCTTGTCTTGCTTGTAATTCTCCTTCACTGTTCAGTAATTCTTTGTAAGTCTTCTTTGTTTTAAATGACAACAGGTAAGCAAGCTACAGTCACATCATTCACTGCCTCCCAGAATATTTAGGAACTACATGGCCTTTTCAGACTCAAATATTCAAACCAGTATGTTCAGTGGTGAAATGTAAAATTTGTTACTACTGGTTCTGTGGGCGTGGCTTGGTGGGGGGGTAGTAATGTGACTGAGTGGGCGTGGTTTTTTTAAAGTTTTTTAAAACTTTTAAAATAATTTTTTCTACAACCTCTTCGGCTGAAGAGGTTGTTAAAAAATGCTTTTAAAAGCCTCTGATGATCAGGCAACTCAGCTGGGATCGCCAGAGGCTTTTAAAAGCATTTTTTTTCAGGCAGGAAACCAACAAAAACTTTAATCTAAGTGACATAAAGCTACAAATGTGATTTAAAAGGAAACAAACTTGATTCCCCACATTTGGAAAACAAAAAGAATCTTGGCTTTACCTCATACATGACCTCTATTTATCATGAGTCAGTTAACCCTCTACAAAAACAATGTGTCTTCTCAGCTATCAAAGAGTACCCATTCCTATTATATATTTCTAGTTGTTTGACACTCAAATACAAAAAAATATTCCCCATTCACACAATATAAAAGTCAAATTTATTCTGGAATTTAAGGAATTTACAACTGATTTAACATAATATAGTACTTCATATTTTTCCCAAATGAGTAATAATAGTAGGATATCCTTGTTTATTCAAATGACCTTTATTCTAACCCTCTCATTTGTGGTTGAACAATCCCGCCCACATCCACATTCCCAAAATTACATCAGAACATCCTGGCAGAAATTCTAAATTCCTGGTGGATATCAATTATACATCAAGGACCCAAGAACAGAGGAAGTCACTCATCTGATAAAATGACTGTTTTAATCCTTATTTTTATAGTCTTCATGAGCTGCATTCATTAAAGTCATATAAACATGCCTTTCTATGAATTCCTCTTTCTACCACAAATTTCTTAAAAATTATACTTGGCAAAGTTCAGTTACTTTGAGTTTAGCTCAGATAAAAAACAGGGTAAGAACTGTTGTAATATCCCCTGCTGATATAACCTTTTCAGTTTAACACTTGTTGTAATCTCTCTGAAAGTCAAACTTGATTTAAATATAGCTGAGTTCCATATGTGGGTTGACAGAAAGCTTTCTTTTTTACCAATACATACACTGAAAGAAACAAACTGCTTCCATAATCCAAATAGATGTGTTATGTTTATATCAGTTAAAAAGGGAAACAGTTTATCCCCAAGCACTAACAACCTCAGTTACGATTTGTCAATACTGTTGAATATTGCATTATTTGTTCAAAATATTATAAAATATAGATTCTAGTAAACATGTTTCAAAGTATAGTACAGTTGTGGTTTCTGTTCTGAAAACAAAAACACAATGTAATGATTAGTTTTTGGTAGGACTTGTCATTGGAAATAAAGCAGTGATCAGAATGTTAATAAGGATTGGGGAGATTAAGATTTAAATTTGCACAACAAATCTGAAAATCAGTTGCTGTCTTTGAACCCAATTTACAATGCAGAGTTTTTGTGAGGATAATATGGGGACACATTTACCAGCTTTTGCTCCTGGAAAAAAAGTAGGATATAAATACTGTATAATAAATATATATGTTATTATACAGCTGCAATCTTTAATTCTGTTAAACTCTGTCTTCAGCATTATTCTTTCAGTCAAATTCTGAGATCATTTTCTTGGAAATAAATGATTCCCTTTCCAAAAATGAAATATTTCTCAGAATCACATCCTTAGCTGTAGGTTCTAGTGTTATATTTCTTAGGAAACATACTGAATTCTTCATTAGGAACCAATAACCATGAATAATCTACAGCATCACATATGAACAGGGCCGGATTTAGATGAAAAGAGGCCCTAGGCTATTCCACTTATGAGGCCCTTTCACCAGTGGTGGGATTCAATTTTTTTAACAACAGGTTCTGTGGGCGTGGCTTAGTTGGGGGTGTGGCTTGGCAATCATGTGACTGGGTGGGCGTGGCTAGCTGGTCACGTGACTGTGTAGGCGTGGCTAGCTCATCATGTGACCAGGTGGGCGTGGCTATGTGCATAGGGACTACTCAGAGGGCTGAAAAAAGTCATTTCTGACTGGGCCTCGCACTTTTGACCGGTCCTCACACTTATGACCATCCTCACATTTATGCCCGTGCACCTTTCTTAACAACCATGTCACTCATTTCACAACTGCTTCTCTTCACGATGGTGACAAGATAGGGCAAAAACGTAAAATGTGAGGACAGTCGTAAGTTCGAGGACTGGTCAAAAGTGCGAGGACCAGTCAGAAATAGCTTTTTCAGCCCTCTGAGTAGTCCATATGCATAAAAGGATACAGCAATAGAGAGGGATGAAGGAAGGGAAGGGAAATTAGAGTAGGAGTGAGGGTAAGAGAGGGAGGAAGAGAGGAGGAGAAGGAGAAAGGAAGAGGAAGTAGGGAGGAGAAGAAGAGGGGGAGGAAGAGAAAGTAAGAAGGAAAGAAAAGAGAGAGGTGGTAGGTTTGAGGAGAAAGATTGCTGTACAATAAAAAAGATGAAAGGGAAGAAAGCCAACCCCAAACAAATATAAAGATATTAAGATAAAGAATGAATTGTTAAACTTTAAAGAATAAAAGGGAACAAATATGAATAAATAACAATAATTAGAAACACACATACAAACATACAATGTATTTTCTTTGAACAGAGTATTTGGCCGGTTCACAAATTTAAACAGTGTTTAGTCATTTCAATTACATTTACAATTTCTATATTTCCTTTTTGCCATATTTATTCCTCATCTATTTTTGTAAAAAACCAATATTACCCTTCATCCTCATCTCTAATCTTAATCAAATTCAATTTTCCCTTCTATTCTATATTATACCCCTTCCCATTGTCATCTATTTTTATATCCATCCTCACATTGGTTAATTATGTAATATTAGTTGTTTAATATAAATTCAACATTTTAATATAAATCAATTAGTTATATAACTACCTTTTTTGTATATTAATCAATATGAACATGAATATTCCAATTATTTCCATGCAATCCAATTTCTTACAAATCAATTAATTATATTTACCAATAATAATAAACCAAATAATTTCCCCCATATATTCCTCCAAACCACAACTTAACCATTTCTGCTTTCAGAAATATACAATTAATAGTATCTCAATTATTACAATTCCCTAGTTAAATAGAGCTTTTTTTCTTTTGTGTTTTAAAATCCTGAACTCTCCTCTTTTTCCCTAAATTTCCCATCGTTTTCACCTACCTTTTTTGGTGAGGAAAAAGAAAAGAATTCTGCCTGCCTAATTTTCCAACCTTGCAGCAACAGCAAAGCAGTTTCAGTTTCGTTTCTCAGCAAAGCTAGGGGAAAAAAAATCAGCACTCTTTGCAAGAAAGCAGAAGAGCCCTGAGCAAAACAGCTGAGACAAATCAGCTGAGAGCCGGGAGGCCAATTAGCCTATGCTGAAGCTCCGTGGGCCAATAAAATTACAAAAAAAAGCACCGAACCCTTTGTTAAATTGCTGGCTCCCCCGCCCCTCGCCCACCACTATTTATTGGCAATAAATAGTGGTGCGGAGGGGCGGGGCAAGCCAGCAATTTAACAAAGGGTTCGGCTGCACCATTGGCTCTAGGGCGGCCCTTTGAAGCCCCGCGGCAAGAATTTGAAGTTTTTTTTTCCTCTAGCCATCGGAGGCAGCAATAGATGGGGAGTGGGCGGGGTAAGCGAACGGCCGGCGATCCAACAGAGCAGAGAGTGAGGGTGAGTGAAGGCGTGGAAGCTGCTTTCTCCATCCTGCTCGCTTGCGTCCGGAGCCGGTGGGGAACCACGTGGCAGCCCACGTGGATCCCAGGCAGCGGAACTCAGGCTAGGGAAGGGGTGGGCAATTGTGGCTCTTTTACAACCTGTGGCCTTCAACTTCCAGAATTCCTGAGACAGCTTGGCTGTCTCAGGAATTCTGGGAGTTGAAGGCCACAGGTTGTAAAAGAGTCACAATTGCTACCCCTGGCTACGGTAGGCTGGCGCCGCGCGGGTGGGAGGCGAGGGGCGGGCGAGCCAGCAATTTAACAAAGGGTTCGGCCGAACCCTCTAGAACCCCCAGAATCCCACCACTGTGTAGGCCCCTCTTGATCTTGAGGCCCTAGGCTGAAGCCTAGTTAGCCTATAGGAAAATCCGGCCCTGAAAAAGAGTCATTACAGTTAAGGGAATGTCGAATCCTTACAGGTGCTGCAATTCCTGCAAGCAGAGTCGAGGAGCGCCTGTGTTCCAGCCAAGTTAAAAACTGGAACATTTTAAAAATGTCTTGATTTACTTGAAGGTTGTTAAGAAAACGCAAGAAGAGAGGACTAATTACGCTCTGAAAAATCCCCAACAACTTTTTGTACCATCATCCTTTAAAGGAGGTGGCAATTATTCCGGATCAGGTTACCGACGCTGAATGGAAGTGACTACGGAGGAGAAGAATGTGACCTCATGCGCAAATACTGCATTTTGAGATGGATGAGCGATGTCGCGCCTTTAGTAAAGGCAGCAGAGGATAGCAGTCGTACCTGAAGCATATCTCGCTCAAGAGTACGTGACAGAACCTTCACGTATGCAGAATCCTCCACCAGCAAAACTACCCTCACCGCCCCCCGTGAAAAGAGCCCACAGCTCTGAGTCGGTTTCTTTGCTACCTGAGATATAAATTGATTGGCTGAGTCAGTCCCGCCCTCGGGAATGACGCAGACAACCTCCGTTTGATAGGCAGGTACGCTTGGACGCGGCCATGTTGGGAGCGGAAGTGAAGTGAGTAATAGCCCCAGCCGCGGGAGAGGCGCTGAGGTTAGATTTACCGACCAGCGAAGGCTTCCTGTTGAACGTTTGCTCCTACGCCGGCGTGGGTACCCTTGCCTCATCCAGAGGGGTAGGAACCGCATCTCCGGTAATCTCCTCCCCTTACCGGGGAGGAAAATAACGGAGAAGGGAGGAAAATAACGAATGTCTCGGTATTCCTGAGGGGCGGCAGGAGACAACGGCGGGACCTTGAAGTTAAAGAAGAAAGATGCCGTTGGCACAGTTGGCGGACCCCTGGCAGAAAATGGCTGTTGAGAGTATGGCCGAGAGCGGCAGCAGCGTCGAGGTAAGCGCGTGGGGCATTCCCGGATTTGCGGGGCTCGATTAGCCAACCGCGTGGAATCCCGCCTGCACGATCAGGAGGAAGGGCGGGAGAAC